>NC_033803.1:994548-1005125 GCF_001876935.1 Asparagus officinalis
ACCGTTGTCCAACGCATGGACCGGGTGTGACCGTTGTCCAACGCATGGACCGGGTGTGACCGTTGTCCAACGCATGGACCGGGTGTGACCGTTGTCCAACGCATGGACCGGGTGTGACCGTTGTCCAACGCATGGACCGGGTGTGACCGTTGTCCAACGCATGGACCGGGTGTGACCGTTGTCCAACGCATGGACCGGGTGTGACCGTTGTCCAACGCATGGACCGGGTGGTAAAACATATCCAGTACGAAGATTTAAAAAGCAATGCATGTCCAACCCGAGGACTAAGTGGGAAGGGTGTCCAACACGAGGACTATAAGGTAATGCTTGTCCAACACGAGGACTGTGTAACTGTGAAAAGTATAGGCGGACAGATATACATAATCTAAACTCACCCGCATCTCGGTGTACATGTCTAAACTTGTGACATAAGTCAACCCACATGTACAGATAAGTCATTAACATGATAAGCTAGGGTCAGGTTATCGAGGCGACCCCGAAAGACAACTCAAACAGATCAAAATCTGTAAAACAGCTCATCAGTCGACTGATGTGTCGACTGATGACGTCAGTCGACTCATATGTCGACTGATGAGGCTCAGGCAGCACAGCCTCAGCTCGCCAGTCGACTGACCAGTCGACTGAGAAACTGGGAAAATAAAACCAGCCCGTCAGTCGACTGATCTGTCGACTGATGGCTACAAAATGTGCCCGTCGGTCGACTTATCAGTCGACCGACAGACTGCAGAACCTCTGCACAGATTGCTATATACCCCAAATTCGATCTAAACTCATTCCCATCAATCCCAAGCATGAAGATACTGATATTAACATGTAAGAACTAAACTGAAACAGAAATCCCATAAGTGAATACATGAACAAAACCCTAAACATGTGTACTTATGTTTTAAATCATTTTTTTGAAATAAAACTCATGTTAAATCTCATGTTAGAAACAAAACTCATGTTAAATCTCTTCTAATCACATTTCAGAACTAGATCTCCTTAATAAAACATTGTTGGTTCTTTTATAAACTGAGAGGCTCAAAACCCCACCTCATATACCATAAAGATTCGTTCTTTGTACAAAAAATACGTTTTTGGCTAAATCAAAACTCTAAAACTCAATAAATTCGTGTAAAAACAAAAGGGACAGAGTTGGGCGAGATGTTACTCGCCTCTGGGGTGATGAAGAGCTCCTGGATCTGAGGGGGAGTGATTCCTTTCGCTGCAAACTGAAAATCCCGCCGAAGATCCTCCGATTTCTTCCCCAAATCACCAAGAACAACTTAGGGTTTGAGAGAGGGGAGAGGGGGCTAGGGTTTCTCTGATCTGAGGATGAGAGGGGATGTTTTCGGGTGAGGTGGGATATATACCAATAGTTAAACCCGACCCAAACCCGAACCAAATCAAAACAGACCCGAAACCTGAAAAACTGGAAATCAGCGTATCAGTCGACTGATGTGTCGACCGATACAGTCAGTCGACTGATGTGTCGACTGATCTGGAAATTTTTAGTTTTTGTGCATGTTTTGCTTATTTGCAAAACCAACGCACAAAACTCTACACTCATACTCTCATATCATCTCAAATAACTTGTTATCATGTACATCAATGGCCTCAAGCTATTTATCATAAAAGAATTATTTATTTACTAATAATTCACATATATTCATATAAAAAAAATTTACGGGGTTCTACATGCATAACTGCCGAATTTTTAGTTCCACATTAGTTTGAAAAGTTCAGATATTAAGGTCAATCTCTTCAGACATAGACTATGATCTTTTATGATCATAGATCATGACCTAATGTCAATTTCAAACAATATGATGGACTAATTACAAAAAAAAGAACTTGATAAATAAATACAACGCCTGCTAGGCAAAGTTATGATTAGTTATGATTCTAGACTTTGTAAAGTCTGTGAAAAGAATCTTAATGACCCTTTGACTAAGGGATTATCCAGGAGTGTGGTTCTGGATTCATCGAGGGAGATGGGGTTAAGCCCATAGATGAGGTCACTGACAGCGGCAACCCAACCCTTATTTGGAGACGTAGTCCCAATGTCGGTTCAATGTGGTAGAAACAAGCTGGACAAGTGACTCTCGTGTGGAGCATCGACCTAGATATATTTATATATCATTATGTAGCATTTGCTACTACCCCTTCTCTATGATGACGATGCTCTTATGATACAGCTGGCTAGGCTGAGTTTTACTCTTAATAAGTCCAACGCGTGTATTGTGGGGGGTATTAAATAAACAGCTGTAGTACCCTTTGAGGACTTACCTACGTGAGAGGAACCGTGATGGCCGCGGTTAGGGGGGGCTGGGCTAACCCCTAGAAACTCTCATGAGTCGGTTTATTGTGAGCATGGCCTTTAACGCTCAACCCGCTTTGCTCAATAAATGAAGCGTATTGTGTGTGTTTTTATCAATACCTGATTAAAGGGGCCTAATTCAAGGCCTAGTCCATTATGTCCCTCAGGTGGCGATGAACTCACTAAGGAAAGGTTCAAAGCCGAAAGCTACCTTTCCCGAATTCACGATACGTAAGGTTGCCCAACTTATATTTGTTTTATGATTCTTGATTTATTTATTAATTTCTGAGTTTTCAGTCAATATTGCCTTTTTGGGGGGACTGTTAGATATTTTGTTAAGAAAAGACAATTTTGCCTTCATGAATAGTAATAAAGTTTTATAATTAAAACATGTTTTAATTAGCAATTAAAAATATGTGTAACGGTCATATAATTATGGGGAACGTTACAAAATTTATGACGAATGTTACGGAATTAATTACGGGTTTTGTAACGTCTTTTCCAACCCTATATATATATCCGTGTGTTGAGCTTAAAACGATAAGAAAAATAACAAGAAGTCTCTCTTGTTTTCTCTTCTCTCCCCTACATATATTATTTTCATTATATCTTAGTTTTATTTTATGGGCAACTTCCTTCATCTGAGTTGAAGCTCTGCACTCTCGACCGAGTGTAGAGGCCGGCCGTTTCCGGGGGTTTTTACCGCTAGGGGGGAGGGAACCATCTGCGCCAGGGCGATAGGCGGGTTCTCAATCTTCTAGGGCAGTGAATACACGACTGCTCCCGATCAGGCCAGTTTTAATTGTTTATTTTTTCAGATTTATCTACATGCTATAATATTAATTATTTGATAAATTCCCAACAAGAACAAAATCATAAGTTAAAAAAAAGGAAGAAGAAGAAGAAGAAGAAAGAAGAAGAAAGAAAAGAAAGTGTATGGAACTTAACCATGAGACCTTGCTTCCAAGGACATGATAATTTTAGAGGACTTGTATCCAAATATAATAATTTGAAGGGCTCGTATCCAAATAGATGAGAGCCAGAAGACTTGTATACAAAGCGCGATGATTTAGGAGACTCGTATCCAAAAAAGATGAAGTCCGAGAGACTTGTATACAAATACAATAATTTGAGAGACTCCCGTACAAAACCAACTACATGACCAACATGGAATAGTGTACATTAATCCTTGGAGGTATATAAACTGTAACATTTCTCTTTGAGAGCCTTCCAACTTTTTTAGTTTTTATTTCGGTACATAAAGAATTAGAATTTCAGCAACCTTATTTTTCCTACTATTGCCAAGAATGAGCTGATAGTGATAGGATCGATACCATCTGTGTCATGAAGTTACAAAGCCTTCGTCGACGACGGCGAACCTTTATTTTTCTACAAATCGCCATTCTTCTTGTTCTTATTGCATTCAAAAACACACGAACAGACTGGCGTACTACAACGCTGCAAACTGCGACGCAGACGTCGAAAAATCATTGTTAGGTGCAAGGTATGATAGCAAGCTCTGTCATCTGCAAAAAGAAGGCAGAGCTCAGTATAAATATACCCGAGGAAGAAGAATTGAAAGATGAGAGCACAGGGATGAAATCAACCAGCAGAATCGAATGGGAGTTGAAGTCGAAACTGAGATTGAGAGCCTTGTTGCTGATGACAGTGGCAATAAATGATGCCACTGACTGTCGACGATCCAGTCACACCTAGCTTGCATCCTGAGCCCTGAAGATATCTTCTTCTTTTCCCCCTTCGATGCTACAATTCAAGGGATAGCTGCAGATATGCATGTACTCAAGTCTGTTTAGTACTACCCAGTACGACCAAAAACAATTTGCTTCATATGAGAGTAGCCTGGAAAAAGTGTAATTTGCACAAAAGAACGTTCTCATAACATATAAAACAGCCATTGGGTACCATCCCAAGCAGTTTGATTAGTTCAATTGCGAGAATGTAGATGTATATTTCGTTGCCTAATTCATTCATGGGATCACATGGTATCCAATTCGAGCAATCCCATAGCTTATAAACAACATCAAACACATTTCAACTTATTAAACACAGTTTGATTACTTCTTTTAAATTACTAAAAGAAGTAAGCACGAGAGTGCAACAGAAAAACGAAAGAGAATGATTTTTTGTCTGCAAATGTCTATACTAAACCTGAAAAACTAAGTAAAAAAAATGACTAAGTGATAAAGGTAGTATTACTGACAGTAGAAGATTAGTTTAAAACAGCTTTTGAGAATTGCGGGACATAATAACAATTTCAATGATTTGAGGGGCTAATTCCAAAATTAAGACTTGGAGGACCTAGTAGCAATTTCAACGATGTGAGGGACTGTTTGTTGGAAAAATTGTAAAGAAGAGAATAAAGAAAATGTGACTTTGATTCCTTTGATCTCGGTGAGACCTAGCAGGTCAAGAATTCCATCACCGGAGCAGATTCTGCATCTGCCAAACCATTAATTCATCTTCTTCCGTCCTCAGGAGCGATGCATAGAAGAACCTTCAACCGACAGGAGCTGGACCATTGAGAGCGAAGTCCGCTTATGCGGCAGTGCCAGCCACAGATGATTCTCCATGCCGTTCTCATCTTTAGCACTTTGTGGCCTCAGCCATCAACTTTGGACTTCTTCGTTGATCCTTTGCGGGGAGAATCAACCAGAAAGTTTCCGGACGAATTTGTTATCACTTATTTGTCGCGCTCATCTGCAGAGAGTTTTCTTTTCGCCCGGCTGCTCGTTGTCATGGGAGGATCAGCGCCCGTTGTTCTTCCACTGGAACGGCTCAAAGCTCATTGTTCCTCTTCCTTCAGCAGGCTGACTCTCGATGGAATAGAACTCATCGATCCCCCTCAAGCGAGACGTCTTAGACCCCTTTCTTTTGAATTATACATATGCCTCAATGTCCTTCAGGCAAAGATGTATTCAAGTTGAAGTTGGGCAGTCTGCAGAAGCAGTTGTAATACCAATTGCCAGAAGCCTTGATGGAGTATAGGAATAGCGGTTTTGCTGGCGGAAGCTAAAAAAACTTGAAAACGGCTTTGCTTACAACCCCGCCACAGAATAATACCAAGCCCTGCGCTCCTTCATATAAGTTTAGCTAAACTGAGAGTTGAGGACGAGGGCTTCCGACATACAACTGATCATACCCAAATTGGCGAGCGAACCTGTATGGGTTTGCGTAAGCTCGACGAAACAGTTGCCGCCTTGTCAAAGATCAGTAGCCTGGCCTGATGGATAAATGCCAAAATGGAAAACCCCCCGCTCAGCTGCATGTTGAATCCATTAGCGACCCGCCGTATCCTGAATATTCTGCTCATAGACCACCGCCCTCGAAAATCAGGAAACAGGGTTTAGATAGATATGGCAAGTTAGTGTCCCGTTGCTAGTTAAGCATTTGGCGGATCCTAAACCATGTACCCCCCTTCCCATTCGCGGACTCTTTAGTGCTGCCACAAATGGGATGGAATGAGTCTCCCGCGGCGAGAGGCTGCACTCATTATAGCGAGACGTGGAGTACCGTACCAAGCCCATCAAATATGTATATGGCATCGGCCACCCGGATTTCGGGAGTCTAAGCGTCTTTGTGGCCCTCAACTCCACCTCTGTAACATCAACAAATTTTCAGAGGCTAACTCCCGTAATCCGTCTGAAGACAACCCACCATAGCGCCTGAGGAGGCTCACAGTGTCTCCCGTGTTTGCAAGAGAACAGCCGGGTAGTTAGACCACCTCAATAGCAAGGGGCATCAATCGGCCTGTATGGAACGAACGCAACGTTTGAGCCACAGCATCAAGGATATCCAGCTAGCAACGCCGCGTCGGAAATTGGAATCAGAGCTGATAATGAAAGCTCTCAAACTCTGTTGTGAGCAGGGAAAACATCTTCCTTGGCCTCGTTAGTGTAATGGGAGGTCCTAGCGTCGTCACAATTACGAATGCCTGAACCTCCTCCAATAAGTACTTGGCAGCAAAGGGCGGTCACTGAACTCCCCTAGTGGTTCAAGCTTATGGAATAAATATTCGCCCAAGCACACTGTGTCCTTAACTACCGCCTCACGGACCCCCGTCAGTTGCATGCAAATGTTGGAAGTGAACATGACTTCCCAGAGAGTGGCATAAATTTCCGGACTGGTCTTCTTTAAATCTGGGCAGTTCCGTCCGAGCCCGAACGAACTCTTCACACCCGGCAAATCCCCGAGAATAAAGACCCGCAGACTTCAGAGCCATCTCGTGAAGGGCGATAGCCTAGTTCCCCCACAGGGTTGCAAGAATAGTGCAACTATCAGCGATTTATACATCTCCAATATGCGAGAAAAGAAATGAAGTGGCTTCTGGCACGATCGCCAAATCAGTAGCTCCGCACAGAACCAGCAAAACCCAGCTTGAGCGAGGGGAGCTTCTAATTTCTTCAGAACAACTTGCGTCATCTGGGCCCACCATCCCTGCCGATGGAGAATGAACCCAGCCAGGAGGTTCTAAATCCTTGCCGCATGGCGAACTCTCCCTTCTTTTCCAGGAATCTCTAACGGCAAGGTCTTTGCCGGACTGGGTGCTTCGCCAAGGGGATACTCCTTAGAAAGGAAAACTCTGACCCGTAAAGTGTTAGCCTGCCGCATTATAACCAACGGGGCGAACCCATAGAAATCAGCAGCTCCTTAGAGCAACCCCCATCTTGATCCCTTAACCAGGGGCCAATCCATACGCCTCGGGACGGAAAGCGCATTGGGAAATAAGATAGGGGGAACATCCTCTCCATGTTGCCGGCAAGAAAAGTGTTGCGTTCCTCAACTCTCCGCACCACTTTATAGCCACCCATATAAGCAGTGCATTTGCGTTGAAAGTCAACAAAAATCCCCGCAGAAGATATCCAGGTTTGCGTTATTTGTCGGCTTACGGCTTGGGCTTTCAAGTCGAGCGTCCGAAACCAATTATCCTAAGAGTGCTCGGAAGAAGCTTGGTGATCAATTCAATGCGACTCTTCTCCCTCATCCGCGAAAACCGGGGTGAGCTTCTAACGCTGAGCGTGGAAGTTATTGTTCATGTCTGCAACCACCTTCATGTCCAAAGTTGTGACGAAGAGAAGAGCGCTCGCTAGTTATGCGCACTGCAAAAAGAAATAAAGAGTTAGTCAACTCAAAATCAAAAGCTCGAGACGCGAAGTCGACAACCCGCGTGTCAAACAAGCTTTCAGACGCGAAGGGTCGGAACCCCGCCCGTCAAACAGCTCAGACGCGAAGGTCGAACCCCGCGTCAAACAATCCCAGACGCGAGGTCGCAACCCCGCTTGTTCAGACAATCTCAGACGCGAAGGTCGAGCCTCGCCGCTCATGAAAATGTTCAGACGCGTGGTCGACCCTTCGCCCCGTCAAAAATCTAAGACGCGGAGGCGTTTAAACCCTCCGTCAAGAGATTAAAACGAACGGAGTCCAGCCCCGCGATTTTATGGAACGAGTTTTCCTCCTGTTAATTTCAAGATCAGAACTTGCGCGCGAGCAAGTTTAATGACCACGAAGGTCGTACTCGACCACCGAATCAAAGGAAGCCTGCTGGGCGTCACATTCGCCTGAGCCAGCGGCGCGCTGGCCGGCTGGCTGATGATGCACGATCCCCGAGCCGCCCGAGCGGCATTCGGACTTGGACGACGGGCTTCTGGGGTGCCCATAAGATCTCGTCGGTAGGAGTACATGAAACAGCCGTTTCCGCCTGGAGATCGAGAACGAAACTTTATTTTCGTTAAATTTTCAAGAAGAGTCAAGATGACTCTTGATTTGACTCCCTATGCGTGTCTATTATAGACAGCTATGAGCTGTTCAAATCCTAACGGACGGGATTCTGAGCCAATCAGCCCGCCAAACTCGACCTCCTGCGTTCGAGTTGATTCAGCTTCCAAACGCGAATGCCTCACCTGCGCGTTCAAATTTCCCCAACGCACTGGGCCTCACCCACGCGTTCCAATTCTCAAATGCAGAAGGCATCCCTGTGTTGACGACCACCATGAACAACCAATTTCTTGGTTACCAAAGCGTATCAAAGCAGAAAAAACAAACGACTCCACTGGGGAGTTGTTGCCGAAGGAGTACAGATAGAGTACAGTCTTAACAACGAGCGAAATCATCTGCGACTCAATCAGGCGAGAAGGAGCCAATCAATCCGCAAATTCTGGCCGATCCAAAGTATTCCGGAAAATTCTCACCCAGTCAACGCCAAACTTCGAAAACTTTTGGAGGGGTTCTGTAGCGCTGCTCTAAAAATAAAGCAACAATAGAATGAGCTTATTTCAAACCAAGCTCCGACAACGGAGTCACAATCCAGACGACTTCCCAATCACTGCTTATCCGCAACTCCACAATTGCCACAAACGCGACCTCACCTCTAGATATGTGAATCTTTGACGGCTGTGACAACAGCCATGGCTAATTATCGTAGCAATTATTAGCAGATGCGAATGCAGCAGTGGGACGATTTCAGAAATAAAAGTGGACTCAAGTTCGGTTTTTTGGGGAAAAGTTTTTTTTTGCTTTCGCGTAGAGAGCTATAGGCGAATATTCAATCCTTTAAGACACTATGGAGTTGCATTCCCGTCTAGCTCCTACAACGAAAGCCTACAATTCAAATGCTTTCGGGTCGATTGATCGAAAACATATAGTCGAATAGTTGCTTGCGTAGAGAGCTAGGGGGCGAATACTTCATCTTTAAGACACTATGAGATGTGATTTCCCGTCTAGCTCCTTACAACGAAAAGCTTACAATCAAATAGCTTTCGGGTCGATGATTCGAAACATATAGTCGAATAGTGCTTGCCCTTGGTAAGATGAGTCTTGATGGGCGTAATATATCATCTTTAAGACACTATGGAATGTTGATTCCCGCTCTACGCTCCTACAAACAAAAGCTACAATCAAATATGGCTTTCAGGGTCTGTGATTGAAAGCTGCAAATAGAGGACTTTTCACATAGATCGAGCAAAAAGCGATTACAATTAACGACACTTCCGACAACTGATGAAAACTCTATGCAGCAGCTCTTCACAATCTACAGTGCAAAGTTACAATCTGGACGGCTTTCACACCCCACAAACAGCTAAAGCCAGGATTACTGTAACAACGGTCCTTGCCGCCAAACGCTCTACAGAAGAAGTTACAAATCAGCTAACTCCTTTCTGAAACTCGGGTTTTCACCCCGCCGTCATAACTTTGGAAATGAAGGCGCACCCTCGCGGCCCTGTCAAGCCACGGCGCACCCTCCGCGTCGTCAAAGCCCGGCCGCACCCTCGCTGTCGTCAAGCCACGGCGACCCTCGCGTCGTCAAGCCACGCGCGACCCTCCTGCGGTCAGTCAAGCCACGGCCGACCCCTTCGCGTCGTCAAGGCCACGTGCGACCTCGCTGTCGACAATGCCCACAGCCAATACAGTTGAGCGACCCCTCGCGTTCAATTGGTGTTCAGTTAAAAACCCAACTTCGCGTCTTAATTCAATAAGAACACGAAGTAGAGGTGCTGAACGCCAGAATGGGGCGTCTGACTTATTCAAAACATAAGTCGAACGGCTTCCAAAACCGTTTATACCCACGATTCTGCAGCGGATTTTTCGCCCACGTAGCGAGCGGATTATAGGGGTCAGCTTACAACCTCTTATTCCCCCTATAAAGCTCAAAACGAACATCAACCGAGTTATAAGGCCGTTGATTTTGGCAGCTCTCTGCAACCATGTACAGGCTTGGATTCAAAAGATCTAAACCATACAGGTTGCAGAGATTTTCAGTTCTAAAACAAACTCGACAGAGTTAAAGCGATCGGCCGATTTTGATAATCAGATCAAGGAGTTGGAGTTCTTCATCCAAAACCACTCAGGTTTGGAGATTCCGTCAAACAAAGCAAGCGAAATCCTTGGCGATAGGATTTTGAACCAACCTAGAAAATCACAATACTGATGAGAAATTCCTTCAACAACAGAAAAAACAGCTTGATTATTACCGCAAATTTTCAGTGATTCCAACGAACTCATTCTACAGAGTTCAAAACTCGTTCAGAGTTCTTAAACTCATTACAGAGTTATTCATTAAAAAACTATTCCACGAAAGTTCATCGTTCCACGAATAAAGCGGGTCGGATCTGTCAACGCGAGAGCAAGTTCGACGAACATATCAATCGAAAGGAAGCACTCCATCGCGCTGCCAAGAAAGAACCAGTTTAAACAAAGGGGAAACCAAATTCGTTTTCCTCTGCTTTTTAATCAAGTCTTA
>NC_033803.1:1006125-1035338 GCF_001876935.1 Asparagus officinalis
GTGTTTTACCAAGCAAATTTGATATTTCTACTTATTGGATGTCTGTTTTCTTGTGGTATTTTGTGTAGAATTATGATTTGCAGCAGTCTTTATGATGTAGTTCTGAATGTTGTCAGCAAGGGTAAAAGGTCACTGAATTTGAAATGGTCTTAAACCCCAAGGAGTAGAATTGGATGGTAGAGTGAAAGGTGCAACAAAAATGCTTCTAGCAGTAATTTGTAACAGATTAAACAGTTATTTTGGAAGGTGGTTTTATCAGCGTGTCAGTTGATCTATTCACTCTTTCATCCATTGATGAAAAGCAAAATGCACATACTGAGACCTTAATAAATAAAGTTTTGAACCTTACTGGGGACGTACAACCCAACCTTATTAGGATCAGATTTCAAAACATCGATGATATTGGTTCTTTACCATGTGTGATATTTGCATCAGAAAAGGATGTATGAAAATAGGGCACACAATCCGTGCTAAAAACTATCATGTGAAGCTTAAATAATTAGATGATATGTTTGTTTCTTTTTGCAGTCATGGACAGATGTCCGAGTCACATCTCCCCAGCTTTCTCGGGAAGCTACATACAAACTTTCGCTTAAAAATTCAACTCTTCAATGCACATCCTCAAGGCAAGTTTTAATTGGCATGATATTTGATGCAGACCAATATTTTTTTATGGTTACCGGTGTCTATATACTTATTTTCACGCCTACATCATGTATATACCTGCAACCAAATGCTTGTATTATCACATGAGCCAAAGCATGCAGTGACAAGCAAATTCAATGTGACACAATTAAAATGAACATCATTATAAAATAGAAGTGTATTGCATGAATAGGTTCGGATTTATTAGTTTTGAGTGTAGATTCTAATGTTTCCTCACATTAGTTTCTTATGGTGATTTTCTTTTTGGTATATTCTAGAGCTATTTTTGCATTAAGAATGTCCTGTTGGCAGCTGGGTTGGAAAAGAGATCTTTAAAAATATTTTTGATAGTTTCTAAGAATTGTAAAATACCTATAGGGTATGAATATCAATGGAGCATTACTGCAAAAACTATTAGTTTTCAAAATGAAAGATTTGGGTTTTATATTTTTAGAATTGGCTTATGGCCTTTCAAATCTTTCTTAATAGGTTTAAGTCTCAAAATGTCAAGTTAGCCTAGCTCAACGAGTAGGTCAGCATATTATAAATTTCTTTTTTGTGTTCACCCTAAAACTCTACCTCGTTTTATAGAAATTTCATTTCCCCTGATATGGAACCTATCACATTTCATTAATTTATCTGTCTGTCAAATGTGTAGGTGTATTTACTTTGGTAAATTGAGTGACCCTTAATTAGCACCCACAACCTCCTCCTGCTTTCTTTGTCTATCCACAAATCCTCCTATTCCAACCCAAAAGCTGTAAAAATATTCATTTTATGTTTACCTCCCTATTTTGGGATGTCGTTCTAGTTACTCTTTTAGCACTTGGCCTGTTTACTTCCCCCTCCCTCTTTTCCTTCACAACCCCAATAAATGTGAACTTTTCATCTAATTTTTGTTTTGTTATTTTTGCAATGCCATATTTTACTATTTTCTCCATTTTTATTTCCTTGGAAATGATTTCAGTTTCCTGTAACAATGTCATCTTATATCTTCACCTTACCTCCTTCCAAATCTAGGAGAATGCAAGCTTGGCTCCTTTGTTTCATGACCTTGAACTGCATGAACAGAAAAGGCAGGTCTATTTATCTGCAAACTGGCCATCTAGCATCAGGTTTCATGATATAGCACTGTTGGTCATATTTGCATGCGCTATGAATCTGGGGGGGTAGACTCAGGTTAACAAGTGCTTGTAATGAATTGCTTAATTCTTTTTTGGGGTTTTAATAACCAACATGTAAGTGATAAATTCTGACTGCAAAAAGCATAGATGACAAGTAATGATGGTTAGTGACTTAGTGCGCTGATTTACCTAAGTCATGTCACAATCTGTTGGATCTTGAATTCAGGTTCCCCTCCAATGTGTTGTCTTCTCTCTTTGAAATCTGCTTCATACTGACCCTCTTGAAGAGTAAGGTTATATGATATTTTTTAGTCGCCCGAACATTAGTGCATCTGTCCTCATCATTCTTTATATTCTATATTTGTGATCTATATATCCTGCATATTTTTTTAAGATGAAATCAGACAAAAAACTGCATGATTTCTTTATTCACTTTCTAATAAACTTTTGTTTCCTTAAGATTACAGGGAATCAGTAAACCCTTTTGTAGAACAAGCTGTGCAATACTCAGTAGCAGCTTCTAAGGTGATCTTCTCTGACAAGGAGAGAAAGGATGACTTTACAAAACTCCTTTTGCAAGGTAGGTTTTAAGTGATTTACACCTTTCACTTTCTTATGTGTTTCCCTTTGTCTAGAGCCACCATTTGGCTAGTTTTCTTTCCCACTCAAATTCATGTGCTGGAATTTTATTTGGGTTAGTCATGCAGGTCTGGATATTACTATCCTAGGTTGCAATGATTTTTATTCATTCCGAAATCAGGTACTGATCTTGCTTCTCTGAATGCATAACAAGTCCATTTTGTTTCTATTATTCTACATATTATAACTGTTATATGCACACTCTGCAAGTTTGCATTACTAGGATCTTTTCCTGATTCTTTTGGCAATCATACCAAACCTACTCCATTAGAATGCCTGGGTTTCTTTTCAAGAACATGGGAAAAGTGGCGAGCAGGAGAAAATAAACGTATGTCTAATGTACATGGATAAAGTGTTCTTTTAGCAAGATACACCCTCTGGAATTATATATATATATATGAATATTATATATATATTATATATATATTATAATTATATATATATATATTATATATATATATATATATATATATAGCAAAACTTTCTCGCAACTTAATGGACGTCACTCAAGTTTCTTATCCATCTGATGATCACTGATTGAGCTATATTTGTGATGATCTCGTCGTCAACTTGATCCTACATATCTAAAACCTCAACACACCAAATTTAGGGTGAACCCGTCGTAGTTTGACCCTTCATCCACTCGTATCAATTTAAACGGTTTCGAATGAATAAACTTTTTACGATGCTCGACGGAGGCGTCAACCACAACGAGTTCACACCAAATTTGGTCCCCAGGATGTGGGTGTTTTAGAATATGTAGATCAAGTTTAACGGAGCGGATCTCCACAATTGTAGCTCAATCAACGTGATCATCAATGGATAAGAAACTTAAGTGAGACGCTCCACGTTTAAGTTGACAGAATTTTTGCCTATATTAATATATATATATATATATATATATATATATATATATTATATATATATATATATATAGAGAAGAGAGAGAGAGAGAGAAATATGGCGTATGATTGGTACCCAACACAAATTTTGTGCTTGGTAGTGAGGTGGCACAATCCCCTCCACTCATTCAAATGGGGGACCCCATTCACATGGGTTGAGAAGTGCATGGAGATACGCAATCATTTGAATGAGTGGAGGGGATTATGCCAACTCACTACCTATATATTGTTAGTTAGTTAGTTATAGATTACAGCTTCGGTGCTCCGACAAACTGATTTTGGAACACTGATGTCACGTGTAGTAAATTTGCACCAAAAATTTCTCTTTCTCATTCCACTATTTAAGGGATAGGCGGTTTTTTTGGGTGTTCCACACCTAGAACTGTAAATAAGTGGGAACTTTAGGGGTATTTTAGGAATTAAATGCATCAATAAAAGGGATAAAATCTGATCTTTGGAAACAGTTATAACTATCAGACTGGTTTAGTATCCTGTAGATTTTTTTCGAAGTTTCCTTATAGCTTTTTTTTCAATCGCAACATTATCTTTTTATGCCATATGTTCAATAAAAAACAAAATTTGAGAAAATTCCAATAGAAAAACCTGTGATTAATTAATTTCAACATAGCAATGTTATGTTTTTATAATCATGAATGAAGAAAGTTATAAAAGACATCACAAATTCTTTAAATTATTTATTGACCAAATTTTTTTTCAGGTCATCTAAATTCTTATTAAATGTTTTTAATTTTTAAAAATTAATATAATACTAAGCTGTTTTATTGAATTTTGCAAAAAGGGGAAGGTAAAAAAACATGGTCGAGGATAGGAAACGGCTGTGAGAAAAGAGAAAAACAAATCAAATGAGGAATGACCAAAATATCCTTTATATTTTCAACAGGTTTTGTCATTATTTAAGAATTTAAAATTTAAGTAAATTTCTATTTTTGAGAACATGCTTTGCGGTAAAAGAAAAAATGACTTGAAGTTAAGTATTACCTAAAACAACAAAAGAATTCCAGAATGATGGTCGATAAGTCCACTTATCTACATTGCAAGTTACGCTAAAACTAAAATCACTAGTAGCAACTGCAGAGTGCAGCCTCAGATATAATTTGTGTATTAATTTGCATGGTTTGAGAATGGACATAAAACTGTGCTGAGGTATAATAATATACGGGAATCAGATCACTGTGATGGTACCAAACTGGCTTGAGAGAAACTAGAAAAGGAGATAATCCTCCAAAATGAAGAACCCTCTGCTAGATGCACTACCTAGTCTATATGGTACACTACTTAATGATCTCTGTTCATTTTGAGTACTTTGCTTAGGACCCTCTGTGCACAGCATGATTCTGGAAAGTGCAAATACATGATTGGGTTTCATGTCCGTTCTATTAGTAAACAACAAGGCTGATCGTTCAAATTTGAATCATGTTTATGTGATGTTTATCTATGCTTCGTGAATTATATTCTTGTTTCACTAGTGTATTTTCACCTCTCATTTTCTGAGTGTTATTTGCACCTGCAAGATAGGATTGAACATTGCCGCATGGCTTTTATGTAGTCCCAGTAATATGAAATTCCATGACACTAGTTGGACATTAAATAATCAAGTTGGCTGTTCTTGAATACTTGAATTAATGGCGAGTCTTAACTTTAGATCGAGGCACACGGGCTTCCCTTGACTGCAGAAGCACTGGCTGCAATTCCACCCTTCTCTTCAATTACATTTAACGTGGAGGAGGCCAATGGGGCTGCTGGAAGATGCAAACCTGAGGTTGCGAAGACTGGACTAGGCTCATCAGCAGCAATGACCACATCTGTGGTTGCAGCTCTTCTTCATTACCTTGGAGTTGTTAATCTTCCATTTTCAAATATAGATATCTCCAGTGAATCTGTTGATTCAGATCTTGATTTGGTACATATCATAGCTCAAAGTGCACATTGCATAGCTCAAGGGAAAGTTGGCAGTGGTTTTGATGTCAGTGCTGCCGTCTATGGTAGTCAGCGTTACATTCGATTTTCTCCTGACGTTCTTTCTTCTTGTTATGTATCTGTTTAATATAGTAAATTGTTCATAGACTAGGTGAACTCCTAGATCTTGTGGCTATTTGGATGAGATATTGATTAATTCATCTGCTGATTGTAGCGATCGTTTACTTGTTTCTTAATTTTGTTCTCGCCGTGAATTATGTGCTTTTCATCTTTGACCTTTCTGTTTTCAGAGTTGAATTAAAACTTAAAAAGTATTGCTCAAGCCCTTCTTCTGGAAAAATATCTTAACTTTCATACTTCAGAAACAAACCTACATTGGTAGACTGGTAGAGAAAAAAAAACTAATTAATTCCATCAGTTCTGTTGAAAAGATATGAGCTTGTGTTTTGTGCCAGAATCAGGTATTCTTGACAGTTATGTTAGCTATAAATTCGAAAGAAAATTACGGGAAGGTTTAACAGTCATGCACTTGCACTTGTTGGTAAGTAGCAAGGCAAACTTTGAGTGTGTACAGACACCTTACACCTGTTGGCTTTGTTTAAGCACAGGAACAAGTGAAATGACGTAGTGTATCAAAACAAGTTCAAATCTGTCAATAATCAGAGAGATATGTAGTTAAGATGATCCATACTATATAAGCTTTGTTTTCAATAAGTCATGAACCTTTTCTCGGCTCAGCAGCATTTTAATAATTCATTTAGTATATCTAATTGGACAAAAGCACAATTCAGTGGCACAATTCATATGTTATATATCATACCTGTAAACTCATGCCTTTTCTCCAAGTTACGTGTAAGCTTTACCTATCTGTCTGGATATATGTTATCCAATTTAGTCATAAAGATGATAATTCGGGTGTGTTTCTTTTTCTATAACGACAGGTTACAGGAGGATTCCATTTGCCAGATGACATCAGTAATGTTCTTAAAGTGAAATGGGACCATGAGAAGTTGAAATTTTGCCTGCCTCCATTGATGACCCTCGTGAGTTCAACTTGTTATTAAAAAAAATTGCTGTTTTTTGATGAATAGTGTTACTTTTACTACAAATATGGTATTCACGATGATATATGGGACTAGCAATTTTGTTTGGGTAACATGCCACTCTCTGATCACAAGTGTTGTTGTATTTTATTAGAACTCGCATTTTCCAATTCCTGTTGGTGATATTAATACTTTCATGGATGAACATGATTTTGAGACAGATCCATAGCATATAATTCATGGTTCTAGAATGTTATATATGATGATCATAAAACCCGCTATCTTTTTTCAATTATATTAAGCTGGTTTCTTGAAGAGGCGCACTTTGTTTAATTTCAATGTTTATATACACTGGAGAGCGTTGGATATTGATATTTTCTGCTTCTTATTATTTAGAAGGTTATGTAGTACAGGAGGGTTTGTGGATTTGTGTCATAATTACTATAGTTGAAGTTATGTTCTTTTCTGCAGCTGCTAGGGGAACCAGGGACTGGGGGTTCCTCTACTCCATCAATGGTTGGTTCAGTGAAACAGTGGCAAAAGGCGGATCCTCAGAAGTCTCTAGAAACATGGAGAAGACTGGCAGATGCTAATTCAAAGCTTGAGGCAGAATTCAATATATTAAACAAATTTTCTGGAGAGCAACGGGAGGCATACAGCCAAATCATAAGTACTTGCAGTGGTCATGCACCTGACAAGGTATAATCATGTACAGTGTATTGGAGATATTTTGCAGTTTTTTTATTATTTGATTTTTAGGAAATTCATCATGTTTTCTTTTGTTAGTCATGTTTAGAATCTTTTCAATGGAGTTTAAAACAAGGAAGCTGCTTTGCTTCATTGTTGCAGTATAGAAAAGTTAAAAATGTGACTTCTTCTTCATCTTGATTATTGAATCTTCTTTTCCTAAGGGAATATGCACAAACCTTCAAAATCATAACAAAGCGTAATTAAAAGGAAAGACTAATTGGTTGAGCAGAAACCCTTGTGATGAAATTCTTTTTTTTTATTCTTCGTAACTAACTTGTAATGAAATTCTTGTTTTTCAAGTTATTCTTGGTTTAGCATCTTTTCTGTATTTAGAATATGAAGGAAACAAAAAATAGGCACTAGCAAGTTGATTAATATATTTAATAAATTTGCAGTGGATGGGACAAGTTGCTGATCAGTATCAGGAGTTAGTTGTGAAATCATTGCTTGGAGCAAGAGAGGCTTTCCTTGAGATCAGGTTTCATATGCAACAGATGGGCAATGCTGCAGGTGTTCCTGTAAGCTATTCCCTTTTTTTTCTGGGGCCAATCTGTTTCTTTTTTCACTTTTTTTTGGTAAAAAATAGGTCATGTATTGATCCATTTAATATTCTCAAGTCCAAGAGTGACATATTTACATCCAGGGCTGAATTCTACCCAAGGTTAATACTAAAATAAGCGGGTAGGAATTGGGCAGATCGGGCCATAACCACTCGTTCCAAGCCACATTCCGACATAACAAGCAAAATTTAACCCGTAGTTCTTGGTCTAGGGTGCATGTGCCCAAACTATTTTGACCTGATTCTCCTATTCTACATAATAAACAAAATATCATTCCCTTCTTATCAAAATTTTTTCTTTATTTTTAATCATATTTCTGCAAATAATATAAAATTTTCACTAAGCTGCACCATTAATTATTCTTGAAGAACCATTGGATGTGTACCGTACCTTATTTATTCAGTTATTAAAAATCATCACAAGCTACTCAATGATTCGCAGGTTTTTGCAATTTTTTGTAGACGATTGATCAATTCTTTGCTTGCCAACAAAATTCTTGATGGGCCTTGATTTATTATCACAGCTAATTATACTATTTGTTTCTCCTCCTACTTTAATCTCACATGCTTGTGCATGAATTTACTTATCGCAAATTTATCTGATTTGGAACGATCATGAATTTCATAGCCATTTATTATTTGGCTCCATGCCTACTTTTTGCTATTTCCAGATAACTACTTTTGTGAATGCTAAACTTGTCCTGTCATTTGCAAGGCTGAAGGTTTCAATTAACACTACCAATACAAAACATGATACTATGTGTGCGGTGCTATGCTTCATTGGTTTTGTGTCGACGCTGCTGCTTTTTGTCTTCAGTGCCAAACAAATTTCATTGTTTTTTTTATCGGATCTTATGCACCAAGTCCCATAAAATTGAGATCATTCATTTGGCTTTCTCTTTTGCATTAATGTTAGAATTCATAGACAGAATACTTGGATCAATCAGCTTGTCATGGTTAGTTACCATTTTACTAGTCTTCACTTTTCATTTTCCATTTTTCATTTTTCGTTTTTCATTTTGAATGATGCAGATAGAACCAGCATCACAAACTCGACTTCTGGATGCCACCATGAGGATGGAAGGAGTTCTATTAGCTGGCGTTCCAGGAGCAGGCGGCTTTGATGCTGTTTTTGCAATCATCCTGGAAGGAGCCACTGATGCTGTAAGAAAATCATGGAGCTCGCAAGGGGTTCTGCCCATGCTTGTTAGAGAAGATCCTCGTGGAGTTTTGCTAGAAAGAAGTGATCCTAGAGCGAATGGACTATCATCAGCTATTTCCTCCATAAATTTGAATTAACATTGATATTATTCTCTTGAATTGTTACTCAAATGCATGATTGTTGAAGCTTGATCTATGTGTACGAGGAGGTTGTAACAAACATCATAGCAATAAAACAAACATCAAGAGAGTACTCTGTTTGACTGTTTTGGTTTAGTAAAGGTTCACCGTTGCTCCAGAATTTTGTGTTTTGGGCTTATGAGCAGTTTTATTTACAGAAAAATGAAATAATTAACATTGCAAAATGTACAAATACCCCAGGTCTGACCTCCCAATGTAAAGCTTCTTGTTGTGGACTGATACTTCACAATCCTTGTTTTTTGTTCCATTCTCTCACCAGTAATCTCTGCAGGAACAAGCTCCTTGCCTGAAGTGGTGAAAGCGGTTACGATCCCTGACAACAATCTCCCTCTCAAAAATCTTAGAGATCAGTCTGGTATAGCTATGACACTCACCACTCATCCTCAGGTTTGTAATTAGCCTTATCGAATCTCCTTCGCTTGTATTTAATAAACCAAAAGCAATTGCAAGTTTCTGGCTATGGCCATTGAGCGCCTGAATCTTTTCTTCCCCACCTGCATTAAACAGGAACACCTCTGATGTGTCCGGTTGGTATCCTTCGAACTTCAGCTGCCACTCCATTTGGTAGAGCATCTCATGTACTTCATTGCTTTGTGGATGAGATTTGTCCATCGAAACAAAGGTATGCATCTTCCCCTTAACCTCGACACGACTAAACCCAGGTACTTGAGTGAGTCCTCGGTCGAACATTTTAGTCCTGGTCCTTGCTGCATCATCCCATTTCCCAACCTTTGCATACATGTTTGACAAAATTACGTAGTCTCCAGCCTTTGCACAATTGGCTTTCACTAGATTTCTGACTGCACATTCTGCCATCTCTATATTTTCATGGATCTTGCATGCATTCAGTAGGCTTCTCCAGGCTATATCAGTCTGAAGCTCAACTGGCATGGACCCAATGAGTGAATGGGCCTTGTTGATTTTTCCAGCCCGACCCAGGAGGTCAACGATGCATCCATAATGCTGCGATTTGGGCACAATTTGGTGTTCCAACTGCATTTTCTTAAAGTACTGAAGACCCTCTTCAATTAGCCCAGCATTACTACATGCACTCAATACTCCAACATAGACAGCCTCATCAGGCTCTACCCCATCTCTGAGCATGTTGGCAAAGATTGTCAATGCTCTGTCGCCATCCCCGTGGATTGCTAGCCCGGAGATTATTGCACTATATGCCCACTTGTTCTTCTCCTGCATCTGATTGAAGATTAACAGACCCTTCTCTAATAACCCACATTTTACATACATGTCTATGAGCGAAGTTTGGACTATATGATTCAATCCGCTGAAATTTCTCATTAATGAGCAATGTATGCTTCTGCCTATATCAAGTGCGCCTAAGTGAGCACACGAGGCGAGCACACTGACCAGGGAGCTCTCATCGGGCATCGAGCTTGAATTTATCATTGTTGCAAACAAGTTTAGGCATCCAGACCACAAGCCCATTTTATTATAAGCAGCCAGAATTGAACTCCAGGAAGCAACAGTCTTATTAACCCCAATCTGCTCAAACACTTTACAAGCCGCATCAACCTCTTCACACTTACCATACATATTTATCAAACTGTTGCTCACAAACACATCATCGTCAAATCCAAACTTTAGAACATGGCCATGCACCTGCATCCCTTCTCTCAATGCTGAGAGCTGAGCACAAGCCTTAACAGTAAATGGGAATGTGAAGTTATCAGGCTTCACATCTGACTGTACCATATCATAATACAACTGCAATGCTGCATTTGGGTCTGAATGGTTGACATTCGCCCTGATCATGGTGTTGAAGTCGAAAATACCAGGACTGTCGAGGCCGGAGAAGATGGACCAGGCATAGTCGAGGCTTCCCCAGTCGGCGAGAGCACAAACCGAGAGGAGTTCACCGGCGTGGCGAGGGCTCTGGTCGAACCCAAGCTTGATGAACCGGGCATGGGCCTGTTTGAACTCTTCCATGGATTTCACTTGGTTGAGTGAAGGTGGGCATGGGGACTGATCTATTGGTTTGTGCTCTGAGACTTGTGTTGGGTTGTTGCTTGGTGGTACTGTGAAGGGTTGAATTTGAGCTAAACCTCCTATCATCATACAAAGGAAGGGAGAAGCATAATGTTGAAGTTGTTTAGAAACTAGGGAGGGTTACTCTCAGAGGGGAATGTGTTGGGGAGAAAGTGGTAATTTTGGAGGAGTTTAGTGTCTTTTGAGGGAAGTTTGTGGTGTGGGATTATCTGCACGTTTGAGGCTCAGACTGCTCTTGGGGATTCTCTTGTTGTGTTGGATCTCATCCATGAGTTGCATTTTGGGGTCGCTACGTAGAGGCTCATTGGTCCATTTGGATGGATAAGGTTCAGGGAAAATCATGGGAAAGATAGAAGTAGATCCAATTATATCGTGGAGTAGCTGTAGTTTTCTGCCGTCAAATTAATCAACGACAAATTATCAAGTTGAGCTTCATTTTGTTAGCATTTCACACAGTTTAGTACGTGTAATTACCTCCTCTGTAGATAATTGTAAGTACTTAACTCCGTTGTGTTTAGCTCACTTTGTAGATGTTCAGCTACAAATGATCATACTGAGATTCTTCTCTGTAGATAATTTCGCAATTAATACATCTTTTGTTGTTTCATCAGGAACCAGCGAGCTGCGTTTCTCTCCGTCAACAAGTACACACAACATAAAATCATCGTCACAGGTCATATTGTATCCCTCGTCGTCGACGAGGATCTACACCGTTTTATTATAAATTTTTTAAAAAATAATTTCTTTCGGAAAAAGGATTTATCAACTCACAAAATCAGTTGCAATTGCTTGTTTCACCGCGACAAGTAAACTTTGAACCCGAAACCAACACACTTGACCCAAAAGATCAAGTCAATTCCGGGCTACAAACCAACATCAATATATTTATTAGTGCAGTAAATCAAAGAGGAAGGAAGAGAGGTGCACATAACAACTCTCTGCATCATCTCTCTCTGCCCATTTATCTTATTAACATGAATTCACAAAACAAAGTGAACACCAAAGATGTACAAATGGCCTGCAGGGGAACTGAATGCAAGGTACAAATGAATAGGACAAATGATCAGAAAAAAGTAAACCCATTATTCAAACCAGTTGATTTTATTCCAAACAAAGAGAATCAGTCTTTATGCCTCTCCACAAACTACATGAAGTGTTCCGAGTTTCATCACATTCATTAAGAGAAAAAAAAAATGGAGACTTCAACACACAATCAATAAACTCTAGATAGAAATAGAAGTAAACAACATAATCCGTAACACTTTGAATAAGGTTACAACATGATAAAGTGAGGAAAAACTCACCTCAAATCTTTGACTGTTTAGCAATCTTAAACCACTCTGTATGGAAAGAACCAGGCATATCAACCCTCTCATAAGTATGAGCTCCAAAGTAGTCCCTCTGAGCCTGAACCAAATTCGCCGGCACCCTCTCCCTCCTGTAAGTATCAAAATACGCCAAACTCGCAGACATCCCGGGTGTACAAATACCCGAATTAATAGCAAGGCAAATAACCCTGCGCCAAGCTCCCTGTCGATCCATTATCTCCTTTGCAAACTCAGGATCCACGAGCAGATTAGGTAGCTCTGTGTTCCTATCATACGCTTTCTTGATTCGATCCAAGAAAATAGCTCTGATAATGCATCCTCCCTTCCAAATTCGCGCAAGCTCGCCTAATTTTAGATCCCACCCCTTTTCCAAGCTCTTGGCTCTGATCAAGTTCATCCCTTGTGCATAGCTGCAAATTTTCGCGGCGTAAAGAGCTTGCCTCACGTCGTCGACGAGCTTTGCCTTGTCCACTGGCTCACTGCTCAAGATGTCGCTGACACCACCTGATTTGAAAACCTTTGCGGCTTGAACCCTTTCTTCTTTAAGCCCGCTGAGGAATCTTGAGTCCAGGGACGCTGCAATCGTAGGAGCAGCAATAGACAAGTCTGCTGCTTGTTGAACAGTCCACTTGCCTGTTCCCTTCATCCCGGTTTTGTCCAAGACCTTGTCAACCAAATAACCGTCGCCTTTATCATCTTTGATTCCAAAAATGTCAGCGGTGATCTCAATCAAAAAGCTAAGGAGTTCCCCCTTGTTCCACTCTGTGAACACTTGTTGCAACGTCATATGCTTCAGCAATCAGTTGCATGTCTCCATATTCGATTCCATTGTGAACCATTTTCACAAAATTGCCCGAGCCTCCTTTGCCAATGTAAGTGACACAGGGACCAGAGTCCGGGACTTGAGCAGCTACTTTGAGGAGAATGTCTTCGATGTTTTTGTAAGCCTCAAATGAGCCACCTGGCATTAGCGAAGGACCATTTCTCGCTCCCTCCTCACCTCCAGAAACTCCCATTCCGAGATAAAGAAGGCCGAGTTCAGCCATGGCTTTCTCTCTCCTCTCTGTATTCTCGTACCACTCGTTGCCTCCGTCGATTATACAGTCACCCTTCTCCATGAAGGTCGAGAGTGTTGCTATGGTTTGGTCCACGGGTGCACCAGCTTTAACGAGCATGATGACGACACGTGGTTTTTGGATTGAGTTGATGAAGGACGCGGGATCATGAAAGCCGTAGAGGGGGAGGTTTCCTTCGCGCTTAGCTCGTTCTACAGTCTCGTCGACTTTAGATGTTGTTCGGTTATAGACAGATATGGGGAAGCCTTTCTCAGCGATGTTTAGGGCAAGGTTTTGGCCCATGACAGCGAGACCTGCTAGGCCTATTCTTGTTTGAGCCATCTTTTACCTGGTTAATGAGCAGTTTGTCATCAGATACCAATTGCCGAACATACTGAGTGGAATTCTATGGTTAATAAGGCAAAAAGAGGTGAATAATAGAAACCAGAAAGCTATAAGAATAGGAAATGTATTTCATCAATATGAGCCAAGAGAAGTGAAAGATATTCAGTCCCCATAAGAAAAAAAAAAGGTAAACCAATCACAATATGTAGAGCAAATACAATATGGGAACAAATCCAACAAGATGACAAGAATGAAGAAATAAAATTATAAGAAAAACAAGAGTAATTAGATTTTGCAGAAAATGTCTCACAGATAGTCTCTTCTCATCGAATAGAGGAAAGGGGAAAAAGGGTGGTAATACAAGAAGAGATTGAACGGGTTCACAAAACACAAATGTTTGATCATGAAGGAAGAAGCTATATTGTCATCAATAGTGCTTCATTAGACACTACTACTACCAAGCTTGTAGCTATAAATGTAGCACGTGTGCTGCTCATGCAACTCTTTTCAATAAATTTTCTATGCCTATAAGTTTAATTAAAATAGTCAATGAAAAATTAAAAAAAAATTCATTGTTTAAAAAGTATCAGTAAGAATGTTATTATAAGCTAAAGATGGAATTCACTTATGCTTGAGCACATAAACAAACATGCACTCATTGCTTTTTCATGGGTATTTGGCAAAAGAGGATCCACAAATATACAATAGAGACAGCGCCTTGGTCTAAATAAAATAGCAACATAAAAAAAAAATGATTCCAAGAAGTGTCGCAATTACTTAATAGGTGCTTAAAAATGACATAAAGGACAGTGCATTTGTTCAGAATTTGTTCCTTTAGTCTAGTTCTAACTCCCTTATCCTTAACCAATCCTTCAGCTAAAGCTATTAAGTAGTAATAGTAGTGTTCTTGGCAGATACTTAACCTGTTCTTCACTAAAGCCTAAAGTAATATAATATTCCCCCAAAAAGAAAACATTCCATATTTTTATTACAGGAAGTAATTTTGTCTTACAGGCAAAAACTGCAGAATATTGTGGCATGGTTGGCTATTACTTGTGACATAAACGTGTTAGCAAATACTTTACCCTACAACATAACTATCTCTTGAAGTCTATGAGGTTATTATATAAACTTGGATGATAAAGAAATTACTAAATACCATTTCATTACGATTTATTTCATAGAGAATTGTAATATACAAATATTCTTCTGTGGATTCACCAAGGCAAAATCGAAAAGATATACTATTCGCTTTAGTAAGATAAGATTGTCTAGATCTAGAATCATAAGGCAGGGTTTAATATATTTCACAGAGCAAGCAGAATTTAAAACTTGCTAAACTGTTTCAGTTCAACGTATCAAGATCATCGTCAAAAATTAAACCTTCAACTTTAGATTTAATTTAATTAAAAAATAAAAAGGCTTTGCTTAGGTACGTCTTTCTGATGCTGGCTAAACTCTGCAACAAACGAAAACATTCGAGAAGGCAGACTCCCAAATTGTAGAAAATGCAACGAATATATTATGAAGACGATTGCCTAGAGAACCGTAAAATGCGATCTCAAAGAATTCTGATCTTTTCATGGTAAAGTTCTTACCTTTTCCACCCTAATTCCACGATTCTATAATGGTGCGTTTGGGAGTTTACTTAGGGAAGGGAAGGAAGGGGAAGGAAGGGGAATTTTTCCCCTTCCTTCCCTTCCCCTCCATTACACCCCAATTTGGGGTGTAAGAATTTGGGCCAAATTTCCCCTCCATTCCCCTCCTCTACCCTCCAAAATAAAACTCCCAAACAAGATTAAAATAAAATTTCCCTTCCCTTCCCCCTCTCTACCCTCCATCCAAACAGGCCATAAAGCACTCGTAGTCAAAATTGATGTATATAAAAGATAAAGAAACTAAAGTTACAACCAAAATTGGATCCAGATCTATAAAGCACACAAGGACAAGCACCAGACTTTAATCTGGACATAATTCATGAGATCTACTCAAAAGAGAGAACATTTAGATGTCTGCAAAGAAAATTAATCTAGCACAACTACAATTTGTCATCTAAGACTTTACATAATCCTATCTAAACTACAAAGGTTTGGGCTATTACAAAAACCCATTACTACAATCACTTCAAACCCATGTAATCTCAAAAAGCAAGAAAAACCCAGATGTCAATCCCATCAAAGGAGCCAAAAGTCGAAATTTTTACCACCACAAGGGTTTTTTTAAAAAAGAAAAACAGAAAGAGGAGAGAGAGAGAGAAAGCTCAGACCTTGAGACTCTCTTCGCCCGATGAGATGCCAAGATCGGCTCCTCCCCCCAATTTATAGTTGGGTTTTTTTTCCCCGAGGGAAGTCAAAATGAGATGGAGATTTATTTGCTTCTTAATTTTGATTCAACAGAAACACATGAGTAATAAGATTTGATCGCCTCGTTGAAGTGGAGGGGGGGGGGGGGGGGGGGGGGGGGGGGTAGGTGAGGGCTACTAGTGTTATGGTCACCCGGCCGGTGACATTGTTAAGAATGAATTTGCGTCAAAATGGTATTTTGGTTGGTGGCTATTGGTGTTCAATGTATGTGGAGAGGAGGCGGGGGCTGGTCATTAGTCCATGCATGTAGGAAAGGGTCAAACCTAACGTTGGAGAATTTTTTTTTTAATAAAAAAAAGGCACAATAAATAAATAAATAAATAAATAAATAACTTTTAGTATCATGTTTGTACACTCATTAATGAATATTTCGTCTTTATTTTTTTTAAAATTAGGAAATCTTGGTTTCACATTTAGAAAAATTGTTTCTCAACTCTTACCTCTTTTTAGCGATCCGGTTAAAGAAAATTATTTCTTTTTCCGATAAACGATTGAAAATGTTATAATTTTATTTGGATATATATATCATAAGTTAATATTCTAGAAAATATTGTATTTTTATCAGTCAGCATGTTCTAGAAATTTGCAGATGATTATAAAAGAAGAATCCACTAACAAAGATCAAATGACAGCTATATTTCTAGATTATGTGGAAGCAGATTGAATGAAGGTCTCAGTTTCTATTTCCAACAATCACCTTCCAGCAATTTTTGCAAGAATTGCAATCAGTAACATTACTATTACTATTGCGGATAATAGTTTA
Source organism: Asparagus officinalis (assembly GCF_001876935.1). Taxonomy (NCBI): domain Eukaryota; kingdom Viridiplantae; phylum Streptophyta; class Magnoliopsida; order Asparagales; family Asparagaceae; genus Asparagus; species Asparagus officinalis. The sequence continues at coordinate 1,022,949 of NC_033803.1, forward strand.
CAAACTAAAAGCCTCTAAAATTCAACAATATTCTGAGTATTACTACTCAATCGATGATTCATGCGCAGGGCTGCACCACAGAAACACTAAGCTGCATAAAACTCAAAAACATTAATAAAATGATACATTATCCTGCAAAATTGGCAATTGCAATAATAAGATTCACGGAGGAAAAAGAAGAAGGAATAACTTTTTCCTGTAAATGCAATAAGGCATCCAACTGTTCGAGATCAAAATTAAGTTTGCGATAGGATCTCGAAAGCAATAGCTCAAAACAGCAGTTACTGGTCACATCCTTCTGTGTTCGTAAACATATTTCTAGTTTTAGCGCTTCCCGAATAACTCAACGAAAATACAGACCCCCGGTGCAAACTGACTGCTCGGATCACAGATTTCCTAATAAATGGGGAAGAGCAGAGAGCATGGCATCAAGCGTGTGCTTTCTCGCATTTCTGGTGCTGCTATAAACTGTTATACTGAGGTGGCAAGAAACAGAGAAGGTAGAGAGGACATGATTCACGAAGCCACAAGGTCGGGTGTTTCTGCCTCGACTGAGTACAAAGCAGTTTGCACCTTGCCTAGCCAACTGTTCAAACGATCTTTCAGCGACTTTACCTGGGGTATCCCCAAAACCCTAGGCTGCACCCACGAGACGTGGACTGTTCCCTCAACCTGATCTATGATGCCTTCAATAAGGTGTACCTGTGCATGGTTAACCGTTTCATTAATCTCATGAATCATGACAATGGAACATCTATAAATTTGATAAGATATTCAATTGAAGTGAAGAGAAGGATGGAGTGAATGCTAGCTCAGCATATATAGTTGTGGGATCTGATGAAATCCACATTAAAAAAAAGCTGAATTTAGAATGTTCTGCAAAAATATGGAAAGCCCTTGCAATGCTGCCAAAATTCGTAGTGAGAAAATCATGGATCAGACAAGGGCTTATCATATGAACTCGAATAGCAGTCTTCAGGTGAGAAAGTTGTCTTATAGGCCATGTAGATTAACTTGAAGTGGCAAAATTTATCCGAGACAAAGGAATGGTCTTAGATGAAGTGTAAGATGATTACAAATGGTATATAGGAAATTGCACCTTCAAGCAAACCAAATGGAAAAAGCGCAGGTCAGTGATTGACACTTGAATAATTTCAGCAAAACTAAGGAGCTATTTGCTTCCAGTTCTTGGCTTAGAGTACCACTCTCATCTAGAAAGATGTTAGCTACAGACTTGCTTGATTAAAAAAGTTGGAAAACAAACTTACGGAGAGACTTTTCATGAGAAGATATTCCACGTCTTCTATGGAAAGTTTAGTTTGTTCAGCAATAAAACTCAACGGAATGGTTCTATCGTCAGAGGGACGACTGCAAGGTAAACAACAGGTTTTCAACCACAGATTAGAAACAAGAAAAAGTTGACAGAGAGGAAGAAGTGAGAGTCCGTTATCCAACAGGGATATCTTACCTGAAAATTATCTCCATCAAGCAAAGAATATTAATTTTTTCTAACAGCTTCTTCTCATTCTCCACCAATGCAGGTTGAGCACTCAGGGCAGCATTATGAACCCGACACAGTTCTTGATAGCGAATTAAATCTCCAGTATTAAATGCCTGAAGTATGTAATAAAGCCACTCCACCTTGGTACCTATAAGGCTATTGATCTGCAGAAGGTTATGAACTCTCAACATTTATAACCAGAAAAAGGCCTCTGAGTACGAAAATCAGATTGTGAAAGGAAAAGCAATAAGCGCGCAATGTGAATTCCAAAAGGTGCTTTAATATAAAAATATATGTGACAAAGAAACATGCAAGATGGTTAATGAAATAAATGCACAGTCGAAATATTGTTTCTCTGGGATACCATTTATCAACTGTCCTAATGAAATTCATATTTGTATGGTAAAACTCCATTAACCTCAGATGCAATTAGTTCCTTTTTGGCATCAATAAATCAAATTGTCTACATTTCTATTAGAGACCAGGCATAAGACACCAACCTACTCTAGCTACACATCGTCCGTAATCTATGTTACTTGGGTACTTCTGTTAGGAAGTCGTACCCATACCCAACACGTACTCGTACCTGTACCCAAACCTCTTGGACTCTTCTTGAATATGTGCATATGTTTATTCGGGCCTATACACAATTATATAAGACATGTTTTAGTTTAAAACACTCGTACACTTCTTGGATGTATATTCTATACATCTATTTCTTATATTGATCTTATGTAAATGAAAAAAAACAATATTGATCTTATGTAAATTATTAACTTTAGTACATTTAACTATATGTAACATGCATATATAGAGCCGTGTCCTTGTACCCTACCTTTTTACAAATTTGTCGTGTCTCGTACCCTTACCCGTACCCATGCAACCTAGTCCATAAAGGTTGTGCATGTCACCATCCCCCTCATTGATAAAAAATAACTTTTCATCCAAGGACATTAAAATAATGTTTATCGTCGAGAATGCATGTCATGAAATTTCGTAACAGAAATCCACATGAACTAGACTAGAATGCAATAATGCTTGCATTCGACGTGGTACATGAAAAAGCTGAATCCCCTATTTGCAACCATTCTCCAAAGAAAATATAGGTTATAACTAGGATGTTCGAGTTGTACATCTAGGTTCAAAACAAAACTTGAGGTCTGTAGTCCGACAAATCGAATAGGTCTTCTTGTTAAAGGCAGTCCAGACGCCCCTATGCGAGAGCACACACAAAGCACAGCTGCCAACTTTAAGAGAACATGGATAGCCTTAAAATATCTACAGAGTTTTGCATGGCATGGTAAAATTGCAGTTATAACAGAACACTAAAAACTGAAAAAGAGGCCAGAAAGAGAAAGTTAAGAGCCATTGTTGTGTGATTCCCCGGACCCACTCGAACCATCGTACAGTTCCTGCAAACCGATTCCCGGTACATTTGCGAATTGATTCCCTCCAATACACGAACCGGTTCCCCAAAATTGGCGTAGCACTTACGTGTATGATAGACGCAAAGTCTCTTTAAGTGCACGTGCACAAGATGCAATGCAAAATTAAGTGAAGGGAGATGCACAATAGAGTATGAGCCGATGACTTTACTGTAACTAAACATTAATGTTAATTAAATGTAAAACGAAACCATGATCCTAAAACAAGCTCTGTGGGGGGAAAAATAGAACAAAGAAACAAAATCCATAAAAAAAAGTATTTAAGTATTTTGTATGAAAAAATACTAAAAGTCATAATTAGCTTTTTAGTTTTCTATTATATACTTTGGAAAACTTTAAACGCACCCGAAAAGTTTTTCAACATATCACTAATCGAACTTGCGTATCGAAGCAAGGCACCACCTAACGAATCCAATTTTTCTAAGTGGCAAATTGCGTACCCGGATCCGTACCATAACCTGCTACGTACAGCATACAATATAGCTATGGTTAGAGCTATAAAATAACATTAATTAAAATATGGTATTATGTGGATCCATTCCGGAGTCACCAATAATGACTATTGTTTATTGATATGTTAGAAAATTGGTGCGCACGTATCTCCTTGAACTACTCAATTGAGAACAGATCACTACTAAAGGTATGTGGTTCCATTTAGTAATGTAAAAAAAATTCTCCTCCAGATATCAGTTACTACTTGCTAGAAATCAATAATGAAGGTCAAAATGTCAATTCAAGCCTAGAATCTCTCTTTTAGATGGTCATGACCTTCATATAACCATGTAGCACATCCGTTGTTTGCTTAATGAGTTCATCACAAAGCAAAGAGATGACACAGCTCTTGATGTACGCACCTACTGATAGGGAATGGATTGTCACTCTTCTAATTGTTCTCAAATATTTACTACCTGTTTTACATAGTAACTTTATAAGTTAGAAGTTTTCAATTTTCAAGTTGCAAATGAACCATGTTGTCTCCACTTCTCAACCATCTGTTAACTGAGACATCTAATACAATAAGTTACTTCTCAACCATTTGTTACATGCATGTCCAACACAATTAGTCAATGTTATGTTGACCCTCCCTTCCGAACCACGAAGAATCCTTTCCCCGGACATGGCCTCTTTTCTCATCCTAAGTTGCAAACCAAGCTAATGTTCACTCTCCTCAACCATTTACTAACACAAATATCCAAATATCCAATATAGTCAGCCTTGCTTCCTCCCTCGACCACAATAGTGAAATTAGGATGAGATGTTTAAAAAAAGTTAATGTATAATGCAATGTTGAAAATAGCGCTAACACATAACGTAATGCTTACCTCCGGTTAACGTAAAACTCTTAACGTATGTTAAATAATTTATTATTATTTAAATATTTTATAGATACATAATATTCAAAATCAAATAATATGAATACTCATCACAGTTTTCGAACATATCATCATAAAAATACTATCACAAATCAATATATCATCACAATTTCACAACAAAATCAACCATGTATGCCTTAACAATCATTCCAGAAGCATAGTCGTTAAAAAAAATATACATCACACATTATCACAGTAAGTTGTAATAGGTAATAGCACATCATAAATCTAAAAACATCTAATAGTAATCCAAGTGAAGTTTCAGCTTTTATTTTTGAAAGAAAAGTATCAGTTTTTATTACTTCTAAATCTAGTTAATTAGCAAAAAAATAATTAGTAATTCTTTGATCTCTTTTTAATTTTTTCAGTGCAAAGTCGGATTAATTTGAAAAAAAAACTCAATCACAGCCATTAAAATTCTTTTAAAAATCAATCCCAACCCTTGAATAATTTAACCTAAGCTATGGAGCGCTATGAAAACGCGTTACAAAGTGTACGCTATGGGTAAAATAGCGTATGTTATTTTGTTTCTGCGCTTTTTCCCAGCACTACGTAGCGATAGGGTGGCACTACGTTACGCTATGCACTATTTTGCGCTACAGAACGCGTTATTTTCTACACTGGTATAATTATCCATTATAGAACATTAGACCTCTGAAAGAAAATTTCAGTCATAGGTCAAAGTAAAATTTCACTTACAATTGGATGGGCTAGCAACTCTCCAAAGTTATAGATATTATCACCCAACAAAGCAGACAGAGAGAGGTCAAACGCCAAATCCTGAAAAACAAGGGAACGACAAATAGAGAAATTAGTAAAACAATGCATGTAGTCATCCCTATAGCCGCTCAGTCAATCAAGGAGAAATAATGCAGTGGGTAAAAATTCAACTCATAATAGAACCAAGAGGGTATGGTGAGAATTCAAAAGAAAGCAAGCAGTAAATAATTCAAGAGGAAAGATCGCAGTACTGCTAGAGTTGAATGTAGCAAACGGATTTTTTGTAAACTAATCTCATTACTTGGGATAAAGGTCAAATCAGGCCAATCAGATTAAAGAAAGAAAAGGGTGGTTCCAGTTCCACAAGTTTGAAACTTCAAGAAGTTCTACCAACTAACTTTGGAAGTAATATTAATTGCATCTTGCAATGCAAAGGTGCAGAAAATTCTCCAACGATGTACAAGGAAATAAGAAGAGGATGCCCATGACTAATACAGTACAAAGAGGACATCTTAATTTTAATCAATAATCAATAAGCAACTGTGCTGCGTCCAGATTTTTGTGGAGGATGAAAAAGATCTTTGAATTATCAAAATTCTTCACTCTTCATATTTTCCTAGCATTTATGGTAAAAGTTACTTATACAAGTCTAGACCAAGAAAATAATTCCAAATAAATTAATAGCACATAAGAGATTTAAAAGCCGGTTTGTACCCATAAACCTTGTCTGTCAAAAGCAGAGAATAAACAATCTCCAGAATCTAGAACTTGGCAAATTCAGACAGGTATCCCGAGAAAAATCGCACTGCTGAAGATGCATATCTGTAAGCTTCGGGCGTGGTTCATTACTTGTAAATGATCCACTATGCACCATGTCTGAAGTGTTGTTTGAACCTAAAATGAATTATTGAAGACCACTTGCTGCATTTTACCTAACTTCCAGTCTTCCATATTCCATAGCTTATACCATTCAAGGAAAAATCTCTAGCATTTTTAATCTGAAACAGATTAAATAATTTGACTTTTTAACACCAAACTACCAAATCAACAAACATGCCTATTGCTTTTAGCGCTTATATAGGTTAAGCCAAGTTACACAATGTAAACTTGATCCGCTACCCAAAATTGAAAAGTCGAAAAGGGAAGGTAAGAATTTTATCTTACAACACCAACCAAACATGTTACAAGTACCACTTGGCAGTAACCGAATCATCTTTCAAAGATCATAGAAAATAGCAAAAAAATCAACACTCATAGTTTTACCTAGGACAATAGTCTAGTAGGAACATCTTGATAAATGTCCCTAAGTTCTACAATCTCAATTTGCATAACATACACGCTAGAACTCGAAACCAAGGAAGCCAGCCAACTCACTTCTAGGTTTTACTGGAAGCCATTCTTGACCATGTTCCCTCAGCCATTTTCGCAAGAGGTTAAGGACCAGTCACAGGAACCTTAACAATTCTTCCTAAGCCTACAAGGCGATGATATGTGTTCCACATCAAATCTAATGGGCTGGCATGAAAAAAATGAATTGTGATTCATATAATATTACATTCAGAAAGAAACAACTATAAGGATCCAGATCTACTGTTGTGATCACAGATGAACGCATCTACACTCATCCATACATATATGCACACAAGCAGAGGTGCATCCTTACACATAAATGTGGATACGTATTTTTATTTTCATTATAAACAAGAAATTTGATTTTCTCTTCACATTCATTAACAGGTTTAAAGAAAGAATCAGAAAAGCAAACTATGACTCCTTATTCCCCAAACATGATCAAAAGAAATCCTAGCTACCCCCTTTAAGCTTGGGTGTCTACAAATAATACTTAAACTTAAACGTACAGCATCTATGTGCCAGTCATCTAGTGTGAATCTGTGAAATATGCAGTTGAGCCACAAGTTATTTCACATCAGCAGAAAACAGTATCAAACATTAGTTACAACATTCATGCAAATAGTCAAAACTGAACAATAAAGAGATCCTATAAAAAAAAATGAAGTCTAAATGTATTTGTGTCATAATACTTAGAAGATGCAGAAGAGCAGAGGGAGACAAAAAAGCAAAAGCTCATTGCAATTTTGTGGTTGGGAAAATCAAAATCCATACCAGTTTGAATGCTTCAGAAAGAGATTCCACTGCTGTGTAAGCCAGATAAAGAAGAGCACCCTTATAAAACTCTGCAAAATCTTGACGAGATTTGTGATATTGAGAAGATACCCAGTAATAGCTTGCATGGACAGAAGGATCAACATCGGTCATACTGTCCAGGGCCGTCTTTCCATCATCTAATAATTTTTTGCACTCCTTTTGGCTTCCTTTTTCAAGATTAAATTCAGCTATTTGTATCTTCACATAAAGAGCTGGCTCCTCAATTCGCGAGTCCCTGGTAGCACGGAGCTTCTCAATAACACCTTCTAGATAGCTAATAGCAGCATCTTTTTCAGAATATTGTCGTGAAACTATCACAGCAAACTGTGCAAGTTTGAGAAGATTGATCTTGGTCTCAAAGTCAGTAATGAAATTATGATATAGTTGTATGAGAGCATCGCCCGCCTGAAATGAAAAGTCAATGTTAGGTGAAAAGCATATATTAGCCAAACCAATATTATACAGGTTACAACAAAGCTCTATTCTTGGGAATTTCAATCTTAAGTCCTAAATTAAACATACCGCAGACATGAAAATACGAATTAAACATTGGCTGCATGAGCAAGTGCCCCCATCACACATTCAAGCTTACAATTAGTGAAACCATGGTTTCACATTGCTCGGACGTCAAACAACACAAATCCTTTATTGTTCGGCAATCAAAATGTGGTTTCCTGAACTACAATTTAGTGAAACCGTGATTGGGTAACTTCAGTCTACACATATTTAGAAGAAAAAACATGCTTTGCCAAACTGACTAAACTTGAAACCATATTTTACGAAATCAGGGTTTATACGCAGATTGCAGACTTTGATTTCATTAACTCGGATCAAGTTGTAGTCTCGATCAATTATGTTCAAACCCAGCATAAATATGTCAATTTCAAGGCATGGACATGACAACGAACAGTTTGTGTTATCTTTTGGGATGGTCCACAGTATTATATGTTTGAATATCATTGAATATATCACAAGTCATCTTGAATGAAAAACATCAAAACAATCAAAGATTGTAAGCTTCCGCTGTTTATTGTTTAACCATAAATCAGATATTTTCTTCGTAAATGAGAAGAACCCACCAACACAAACAGGTGCACTCTCAAAAACATGAATAAAAGCAATATTAAAAAGATCATATTAGAACAGATTTCTAATTGAATCTAATACCCCTGGTCCTTAAAACTTCATATAACTTGCCCCTACTTAACTGGGACTTCCTCTTTTGAGACGATTAAGTCAAATTAAGAACAAGAACCACCCCAAATCTTCTCACGGTTACGAAAGAGTCTGCCAAGTTTAGAATTCTTTTAATTCTTAGCATCTCAACACAAAAACTTACAGACTTTCCTAAAACGTTGTCACCTTCAAAAATTCAAACTTCCTACATGCTAGAAAATCGCAAAGACAACCTCAGATTCAAAATTCTAGACCCACAGGATTCGACCACCACTAAACAAAACCCTAATTCAAATTCCAACAAAAATCTATCCAAAATCCATAAAGTCTAGATCAATTATAGAACGCGAACCTGAACAACGGCGAGGGCGACGAACTGCTCGAGCTTGAGAGTGAGCTGATGCCATAGCTTCTTCTGGTAGAGATCGGCGAGCGAATTGTACCACTCAGCGAGCTCCGGCTGCGCGTTGCTCTGCGATTCCAAGTACTGGAGAGCGCTTGCCATCGATGGATCGAGCTCGAGATGAAGGAGATCGAAGGTCCGGAAAACCCTAGGTTTAGTATTTTTCCCCCCCCCAACCCTCTCTCTTATTATTATTATTATTAGTATTTGGTGATATGTTAATTCTGCAAAAACTACAGCGCCGGATTTATAGTGGGGGGTGGGGGGCCTCTTTGTGGGTCCCACCAGTTGAGATCGGACGGCAGCGAGCGCTTTGATGATTGGGTGGACGGCCTGCGTTCTTTTAAGGGATGGATTTTTCTGGCTGTGGGGGACTAGAACACCAAACAGTGATTTGTAGCTAGTGAAAAATAGGCACGTAATTATTCGGGGTTTGAATCAATTAAATATATCAGTTAATATTTTGATCTGAGTTTAGAATATTTAGTAGCGTGCATCCCGTGTTTAGCCAGGCTTTCATTTTTTTTATTTTTGCTACAGTAATTTTGTATTAAAATATAGTCTTTATAAGTACTACAGTAACATTTTTAAAATGCTACAGTGTCACCTGAGCTACATCACTAATGCTACAGTAATGTTTTTTGCGTTTTAATCTCGCTTGCGCTACAATAATTTACTGTGTCATGAACAGTAAATATTGGATGTTCCTGTTTGTACTACAAATGCTACATAATTTACTGTGCATTTACAGTATCATGAATAGTGAATCTTGGATCCTCCTGTTATTATAGAGGAATAGATTACTGATTTCTATGGTTTGATTTGTGTAATATTTTACTAAAAGCAAATATGCGATCTTTTTTTTTTTTTTTTTTGCTTGGATATATGCAATCATTTTTAAGTTTAAGATTCTTGGGATATTAGTCAACCAAATCTCAACTATTACATACAAGTTCTCTCAAATCATATTCAGGCAGAAGTCCTTTGTATCTCATCTTATTGGATATTAGTCCCTCAAATCATCATATGTGGTTCTTTAATTTCCATCCATTTAGCCAACTAAAACTAAGGAAGTTGTTAGGAATTAGATTTTAAATTGGAAAGATTTAAGAAAGGTTAACAAGATAAGAGTTGGTTTTAAGTAGGGCCAAAGGAAAATTGGCTTATTTACCTTTGCAAGAGGGTAGACTGAAGATAAGAACTGTTAGATATTTTGTTAAGAAAAGACAATTTTGCCTTCATGAATAGTAATAAAGTTTTATAATTAAAACATGTTTTAATTAGCAATTAAAAATATGTGTAACGGTCATATAATTATGGGGAACGTTACAAAATTTATGACGAACGTTACGGAATTAATTACGGGTTTTGTAACGTCTTTTCCAACCCTATATATATATCCATATGTTGAGCTCAAAATGATAAGGAAAAATATACAACAAGTTTCTCTTGTTTTTCTTCTCTCCCCTACATATTATTTTCATCTACATCTTAGTTTTATTTTATGGGCAACTTCCTTCACCCGATCAGGCCAGTTTTAATTGTTTATTTTTTCAGATTTATCTACATGCTATAATATTAATTATTTGAATAAATTCCCAACAATCTAGAAGATTGAATATTTTAATAATTTAATTTATAAATCCGAAATAAAAATAATTTATAATTTTCTGTTCATTCAGAAAATTAATCCAGAAAATGAATCTGAAATAAAAAAGGTGTATATATTTTCACTGAAAATATAAGCTTGGAAGCATGCACCCCTAAGTTACATGTTTCCACATTGTTCATGTAGTTAACATCTACTGTCAGTTTCATACAATAATTTTTCTTTTCAGATATATCACAGGTGTACTCAAGAATGTGCCATAAAATCACAGCAAAGCAAATAAAGTTAATGTTCGTTACTGTAGTTGTTACTATTTATTAATGTAGCTTCAACGTTTCTACTCCGTTCATTTCTGTTTCGGTTACCATTCATCCGAAATAATTATTTCCTTTATTTATTTGTTTATCTAGTAATTAATAGTATTAATTTGTTATGGAAATGGAGATCGTAACAAATGAGCTCAGCTTGTCTTTTTGTTGTTTCATGTATGAACCGCAACAAATGAACATATTGTATATTAACGGTTTTAATTATTGATAAATACTACATTTATTGTATTTATTTAATTGCTGTTAATTAAAAATAAAAACTATACTGTTCATTTTATTAAAAAATGTTACTGTTCATTTAAACATTTTTGGTTCATAATGCTGAAAAAACTTCTAAAGTTAGAGCATGTATCAGATTGCAAGTTACGAATATGAAAGAACAATTATTGGTTTCTAAAAGCCTAGTTTATATTTGTTAGAATCATCTAAAACCTACTCTTATCCCCTTGTGCTAGTGAATATGCACGCATTTGAAACATGCTATAAATTTGCAGCAGTGTATATTTTTATTCTTAAAAAATTTCATATGCATGGTTTTGACAAGAATAAAGAGAACAAACTCTGGATGCATAGATGCTTTGAAATATCTGGATTGTTTTTTTTTTGTGGTTTAATGCTTTCATTTCCTTAACCTATCAATATGGTACCTTCTATTATTAATAATTCCATACTTTGGAGTGCTTATGCATCTAATAAGCTTAGTACAGAAGGTGGTAAAAGTGAATGCAGATTTGTTCAGCAACTTAAGTGGCAGTTGTCTGCAGCAGATGAGTTTTTACTCTCAAAACATGAAAATCATGAGGTTCGAACATCAATAGGTAAACCCCTCCTCGGCCTTATCCATCATATGTTTGCAGTATAATTGCTAGGCATTTTAAATGATTACAGGAAATAATTTAAAGTTTCTATATACTGTTAAGGAACAAAAACTCATTGAGTGAACCGATTCAAGTTTTCTTAGATTAGTTGGTGTCTAAGGCAAGGTTTAAGGGTTGCGTAACGCGCTCTGCAAGGAACGAGGTACTTAATTGATCTTTGATCAACCTCTATTACTATCCTTACCTGGCTAACTACCCGGGTAAAACTTTAATCTTTTCACTTTAGGAGTTTTTGGAATAAGAGGACCGGAATTATGAGAATAATTCATATGCATTTATTTAATTACGCTTCTTGCATCATATATTGCCTAATGATAAATGATCAATATATGAGCGAACAAATCAAAGAGGTGCATTTTTTAAAATTCTATTTTATATGGTGGATTATATTTCAAATCTTCAAATGTAAAGTTCATCTCCTTTATTGCATCATGATGGATATTGCAATAAATATTCATATGTCCTTTTAGATAACTTGCATTTGTTACATGATTAATTACAAGGTTTTATGCAAGAATGCACTTGTAAAATTTAACCTTTGTAGGCAACCAATTTGTAACCTCTTATAATAGAATAATTTTAAAAATTTTATGCATTTGAATTATGAAGTATGAAATATATTTTAAGCTACGAAAATATTTTTTAAGATATGAAATCCTATTATGCTCTGCATGTATCTATTATTAATTTCATTCATGTATGTGCATATGCATTGTGACGCCCCTGGGTTCACACAAGGCTGCAGTCCAAGGTGAAACCAATGATGTCAAACCTGCCATGCACCACACCG
>NC_033803.1:1036338-1036939 GCF_001876935.1 Asparagus officinalis
GAGAGGCCCAACGCTGGCCTCGTTCTCAGCACCACCGCTCGATTCTACGCGATTGTGAAGCCTCTCTACGATGAGATCAAGCCCGAGAGCTGGGCTTGGGTGAGAATTTTATTTCCCGTTTTTTCTTTTTTATGGGTTTCCACCAAAATTATGCTTTTGGGGAAAAAATTCTTATTTAGTGAGGTAAAAACATATCAAAAATTGAATTCATTCAGTCCCACATCGAGTAAATGGGGAGTCAATTAGAGTTTATAGTCCATTAGGGTTTATAAGAGATTTGGTTTCCTCCCCTCTAACAACTAGCTTTTAGGAGATAGTTCTCTTATGCCTCTAATAAGTCTGTCTTTCCAGTCGCAAGTGGGGATTGTGGTGTTCGATCGAAACTAGACTAGTGCAAATGGCAGCCCGCCCGCTGGTGATATTTTAGGGCCCATCTAGCCCCACATTGAATAAATGGGGAGGCAACTGTGCATCTATAAGAGATTTGAGTTCTCCCTTCGTATAACAAGTAACAACTGGCTTTCAAGGGGTGAGTTCTCGTACATCTCTTAGTTGGCAACCTTTGTGGTGAGCAAGGGATGTAAACTGCAAGATCAGGCTA
>NC_033803.1:1036949-1120662 GCF_001876935.1 Asparagus officinalis
TCCTGGGACTTGTTTATGCTGTTGTTACCCCCATTCTTCTACCATTTATACTGGTGTTCTTTGCCTTTGCATATCTTGTCTATAGACACCAGGTCAGTAATCGCTCAGAGTAATCATTTGGTTGTGCTTAATAATTTTGTTCTCCTGTTAAACATCATAGATGTTTTTCTTTTGGGTAACTGAACATTATAGAAGTTATTACGTTAGTAGAAGGTACAACTGTAAGCGGCTGCAAGGTCAATACAAACTTTCAGGTCCTAATTTGTGCTTTGAGAAAATATACTGACACTCCACTACTTTCAAAATTCAGATTATTAACGTCTACAATCAAGAATACGAAAGTGCTGGTGCATTTTGGCCGCATGTTCATACCCGCATAGTTGCAAGCATGTGGATATCTCAGCTGCTCCTCATTGGTTTACTCAGCACAAAGAAGGCTGCTAGTTCCACTCCCTTGCTTGCTGTTTTGCCTGTAATTACTTACGGTTTTCACAAGTACTGCAAAAGCCGGTTTGAACCTGCCTTCAGGAAATACCCCTTGGAGGTAAGCTCATTAACTTACACTTATGCCAAATGCATATGTAGCATGTTTGCTTGTTTAGAGTCCCTTCCACCATGCCAGAATTCAGAAATTTGAGCGGATGGAGGATTATAATTTTATGCTTCAGCATGTCTCCGCACAACAATATCTTTTTTGAATTAAACCTAATTCTTTTCCGTACGATTTGAAACCTAGATACCATCTTAAACTCACTTCCATTACGCTAAAACACTGAGGGTTGAGTGTCATAACTTTGTACTCTTCAGAACTTACAGCATGTCAATACAATTTTCTTGTTTTATGATGGCTTTTCCTATTTACGTGACCTACGTTATGAGATATGTGTGAAAAGAGCCAGCCTATTAGTCCCCAAAGTTTCCTTCTACTCTTTCTTCTCGGCTATCGATATTTTGCGCTGACTTAGGCTCCCCTCTAAAATTTCAGGAAGCTAAGGAGAAGGACGATATGGAGAGGACATCCGAGCCTAACCTTAACCTTAAATCATACTTAGCCAACGCATACTTGCACCCAATCTTCCATTCATTTGAGGATGTGGAGACCGTAGAAGTGAGGGTCGACAAAAACCAAACTTGTGTTGCATCGCCATCAAGCAGTGAAAGCAGCTCCCCACCTTCTCATCCTCAGTACAACACATCTCCTCCTAGATATGTGTATCATTATGAGTTCGAAGCTTGAAGATACACATCAACGTCCATCTTTTTCGGACAACTGACTTTAGATTCTTTTGCCCATTTGCTGTAATTAGCTAGCTCTAGAGAGTGGGGATTAAGCTGCTGTTAGCGTTGATTATTCTTGTAAATGTTGTCGGGAGTCCTAGTTTATCTTTAGTCGGAGCTAAATTAATGTATGAGTAGTTTGTGAGCGCCAAGCGTGTAATTATTTGTGGTTGCTTCTCTTTGGTTTATTTGTAATTAGTGCATTGTGGGCTCTACCTTCCGTTGTAGTGCAAAAAACCGAACATTTGGAGTGGGCCTGTGTTTTTTAAAATATGTATTTTCTATTAAAAACCGAACATTTGGAGTGGGTCTGTATTTTTCAAAATATGTATTTTCTATTTACTTGTTTGGTCCGTCCGAGTGGGATTTGGGATGATAATGGGGGATCTTTTAAAAAAAAATGAAGTAAGTTTCCTCCCAAAGGCTGTTTCAAGCATTCACATTTTAAAATTAACAACGTTAAGAGAGTCTGCTGAGAGAAGTGTAAAGTTTAAGGGAGTTTGCTGAGAAAAGTATAAATTTGGGGAGTTTTATTAGGCGGACCATAATTGAGGAGGTTAAGTCTAGTTTTCAAAGTTGAGCCGATTTTCTTGAATTAGAATAGTAGAGGGGGTGGTTTTTTGTGCCACATAGTATAGGGGGTTTTCTGAAAGTAGCCCTTCATCTACACCTTTATAGCTAAAAGGACCAAAGATTTACTGTGTTAAAAAAAACCATTTTTGTTAAATAAACTTACTGTTTTGCTAATTATTTAACAAAACCGACCTCTTTTTGGCCTCGGTTTTAAAATTTTGGCTCTTCGAAACGGGGCTACTAGTCTCGTATATTTAGTGATCAGTAATTGGCCACTAAACCTAAGCCAGAAAACCCACGTTGATTTCACTTCACAAAACGTACGGAATTAGTAGTCTCGTACGTTAAGCAGCAGAAACCCTCATCTCACCCAACAAATTCACTGAACTAGTAGTCTCGTGAATTGGCTGGGCAGACTCAAAACCTGCACAAAACATGCAGATGCGTCTTTTGCTTCATATACAACCGAGCCTAGATCCGAGTCCAATTCGGAGCCCAAACAGCAACCCAAGCGCACCCGAGACCCAAAGGCTACTTCCGTAAATTACCAAAGAAATCAAAAGAATCTACTACTTAATCTTCCCTCCCCCTATATTAATTGACCTTTAAGCCCGTTCATCGATCTAGACCCCTTCTCATTTTCCCTCGAGATCCCGGCCCGATCTCGTTCCATCGATGGCGCGAATTCCAGCGAATCGTCGGATCGGAGGAGCGAAGGTTGGCGGCGACGTTCCGTCGGTGACAACAGCGGAAGAGTCTCCGGCGATCTCGCTGGAGTCGGAATCCTCCGGTGATCGGCCGGTGAGAGTGTACGCCGACGGGATCTACGATCTGTTTCACTTCGGACATGCTAGGGCTCTAGAACAGGCCAAGAAATTGTAAGATTTTTAACCGATTCCTCTATTTTTGTCGTGTATTAGTGAATTGGGGGTCTAAGTTGATTAACTACGGTGATTAGCTAAAACTCGAGTGTGATTTACTTGAGTAAATAGTTTATGCTTTTGACACTGGCGATTTATTTTATGCTTTCCCCCCTAGAAACCAGCATTCAACAGAAACCACCTTTATAAATTTATATATATAACACTTCTAAAAAGTCAACCAATCTGGACTCACTTTTAAGTCAAATTTTTTAGTTTTGTTGTAATAATTAGTTATTAAATACCAAATATTATAGAGGAATGATCTTTATTGCAGGTTAGTGGATAAATTGAAAATCAAAAGTTGTTTCGATAGAATGATCTTACTTCAAATATAAAAAAACATTTATTTTGTAAGTACAGGGTCCATTTACACTTATACTCCCAAATCAATGAGAATTGCAAATTTATCTCTCAATTCTACCACGTCTAGTTAAATACCCGAAATTTTTCTTAAGTAACCAAATATATTCATTTTTTTGTTAGTTGTTCAGCATATTTTTTTATAAAAAATTAACAGCGTTAATCTTCGCGGTATTTTAACGTAATATGGTACAATTTTTGGGGTAGCAGTCTAGCAGATATCTAGATTTAGGCGGGAAATTTGCAATTCTAGGTAGAACTCATTATGAAATTAAGGAACTTTCTTGGTGATGGGTTTTCCCTTGAATTGCTGGTGTGAAGCCGTGTGAACTATGTCAGACGCTGTCAAAGAGTTGAAGAAGAAAGGGGAGTCTTAGAGCAGTATTTTAGGCTATAATTATGTGATATTTATTGGTAAAATTTAGTCGGCAGAATTCTTGGATAGAAGATAATTTCGATTGGCTTTGCATCTGACATGTAGTATTGGTGGTGGGGTGGGTTTGAGGGCTTGCGGGTTATGGTTGACAAAGGTGATTAATGATATTAAGTACAGCTGTCTACACTGAATATGGAAAGCTATTGTTTTGTATTTTAGTGATGGCTATTGTTATAACTTTAATATTTGGGTAGCTTGAATAATATGGAGGGTAAAATTTCCAAGTTGGGAATATGCTTGACTAAGGTGATTCAATGATATTAAATACAACTGTCTACAACTCGATAGGGAGAATCTCTATTTTGTATTTTGGTATCTTACTATGAGGATTGTGAGTATGGTCCGGATGCTAACTCACCATCGACATATAATAAACCTGGTTCTTGTCCAGATAGTACTCAGATATGATTGAATGTGCAAACTATTGAGTATCACGAAAACTTTGTAGGAAGATGAGCTCAAACCTCTTCTTTAATCTGTATGCAAGTGAAAATATTCTGTGTTACATTATATAATAAATTGACCTTAGAATATGGGAATGGTATCCTTGTGTTTTAGGATGCTTGGATATTCGAGTATCTTTCTAGATATTTCAGACTTTTAGCACTACTCCTATGATCTGTATCAAATTTCATTTTAAAGGGACAAATATGGAAAAAATACTAATACTGAAATGGATCCAAGCCAGATTACTTTATCCATTTACATCCCTAGCTCCCACCTGCGTGGCTTGGCAATCTAGGAAGTGGAAAATGAGAGAGAACAAGTGAATAAGGAGAAAGCAGGAAAAGAAAGAAAAGAAACTTACATTAATCGTATCATTTATCTGAAGAAGATTTTAATATATATGTTTGGACTCCTATCAACTTTAAAACGAACACCTCCTGCAGTCCAAGTATTGCTTTTAATTTTAAGGAAGTGATGTGAATTGTTAAAAGTGTACGCTTTCATCAGACTAAAATTAGATTATATTGAAAAAAAAGAAAAAAAAAGAGCATGTTCTTATTTCTTCAAACAAGCAAATATTTAGAATATAGAAACTTCTTTGATTACCTACTATATACACTGTTACTGGGTTGCCTACTTTGTATTTTTCCTGGAAGAATCATATTCCGGATATGGTTAAGCTGGGAGAGGTGATTTTTATTCAAATTGTCTAATGTTCATATGTTGGTTTAGTTGGCAAGTCAGATGTATGTTACATCCTATACGTTGTGGAGCAACGACAGTAATTTTTTTTGCTAATCAAGCAACGTTAATAATTTGGCAGTAGCTTTTTCCTCCTGTTTTTCTGAGTATCATGTTCTACCTAAATACTGGCAAACATACAAAAAATAAACATGACTATGAGAAATAACTTCATTTACTCATGTCTGTCTCTTAAACGCCTCAGTATGGTTATGGTCTGTTTTTGCATTTAAATTACCAATACGTATCATGTAAAGTGAACAATATAAACTACCGTTTCCTTAACATTAAATTTTATTGCTTGTTTCAGATTTCCGAACACCTATTTGCTTGTTGGATGCTGCAATGATGAGATTACTCATAAGTACAAGGGAAAAACTGTCATGACCGAATCTGAGCGCTACGAGTCACTCCGTCACTGCAAGTATGTTTTCTAAGGTCAATATGAGAAATACAGTAGATGGACTTCATGTGATTTATTTTTTGTTTTCTCTCTCTCTCTTTTTTAATCGTAGGTGGGTTGATGAGGTAATTCCAGATGCTCCTTGGGTCTTGACTCAAGAGTTCATTGACAAGCACAAGATTGATTATGTGGCTCATGATGCGCTTCCGTAAGATTCCTTAACTTAAATGGATCAGACTTTGCTCCGATCTCTACTATCATTTTCCAATTCTTAGTGGAACTCTTCTTTCTTGCTGTACACGATTGTTTGATCAAGAGTTTCCGCTTCATGATTTTATCTTTATGTGGTGAATATTCCCTGACATTGAGAAATTTTCATTCACACATAATCAAGATTAAAGGAGGGATATGTTCTCTTCAACCAATATCTTTATTAATGTGATCAACTTGACAGGCTATGATACTTCATAATAATAACTGATTGAATTGGGTAAAATGTGGACTTTCTGCTGTCCATTGTGGCACATGTTTACGGCTCTACTTGTGGCAGTTGCGGGCATTTTGGTGATCAAGCTTATCTTCTATATGTTAACTCTTAAAAGTTATTTTTGGCTGAATTTGCTAACTAAGTTCTACTATCTATTTACATTTCAATCGTAATTCTTGCTATCCCACATCCATGTGATGATCAACTCATCTTTATATATGTTAATGCTTTGTAGATATGCGGATGCTAGTGGAGCTGGCAATGACGTCTATGAATTTGTTAGTTCTTGATAATTTTGTCAATATATCTACTCCCATGCTAAATATTTTCTTTTCTGCTGTAATTTATTTGTTAAATATGATAATCACATTCTATTGTAGGTTAAAGCCATTGGTAAGTTCAAGGAAACAAAGCGCACTGATTCAATCTCTACGTCAGATCTCATAATGAGGATTCTCAAGGACTACAACAAGTATGTTATGCGCAACTTGGCTCGTGGATATTCAAGGAAGGACCTTGGTGTGAGCTACGTGAAGGCAAGATAAACTCCTGTAACTCTTATTTCCCAGTTTTGTTTTGAGAAACTTACCGGTGACTGGTGTTTTTTTTTTTTTTTTTTTGTTTAATCAGGAAAAGCAATTAAGAGTGAACATGGGAATCACAAAATTGCGCGAGAAAGTGAAGGAGCATCAGGAAAAGGTAGGCTAGAATGTTTGGTTTTCTGGAGGTCAACTGCATCTTTCCCGATCATATTTAAGTTATCCAAGTTACTATATGGCCTAGTGAGTGACGGCAATTGTTGTAAATTTCAAAGCACATGTAAAAGCTTTGGTTGCTGGCTGGTATTTTGCAGTTGCATACAGTAGCAAAGACAGCCGGAATGAATCCCAACGAATGGTTGGAGAAGTGGGTGGAGAACGCGGATCGCTGGGTTGCTGGCTTTCTTGAGAAGTTTGAGGAAAGTTGCCACATTATGGTAAGTTGCAAGCACAAGTAGCGTTAATTTAAGTGAGGATATGTCATTTAAAAGAACTAACTGGAAGAAAAGGGCTCATTTAGCCCATACGTTCAAGCCGAAGACCTTGCTATATCAGAAAGCCCTTATAAAAACTCCTCGGGGGAATTTGCTTTTGTTCTTTTGATTTTCCAGTGAGGAAACCGAAAACCACAGTAATAAATTTTTCTCAGGAGAGCAGTGTTATCGAGTTGCACCTTATGAACCCAGCACCTCAATTTTCAAGCCCATAGTACTTTCTTTTTATTTAAACTGTTGCTTATAGATCAAATCATTTTAGAATTTTTTTCTTCTATTTTTTGGATCATAACCTTTTCTGTTCATTTTCCCTTTCTGCTTATAATCAATATCAAACTCAAAACTCATGCTTAACACCTTTTTCCTGACAGGAAACTGCTATTAAAGACCGAATCCAGGAGAGTTTGAGGAAGCAATCCAGCAAAGAACTAAACGCCAGCATCCTTGAAGAACCAGTAGCATCATGATATTATTGCATATAAACGTTACTTCTTGAGCGTAACCCTCCCGCTCCTTAACGACAACTCTGGCTGTGATCAATGCCCTCCCTCGTAAGATTTGTCGAGGATATTGTATTTTTGCATTTTCCATCTAGGAACTATAGTTTGGCCTTGTCAAGGGATCAGGATATTTGTGTTGGGGGCCTGTAGGCCGTAGCTATTCGTGGAACTAGTTCTTGTATAATTTTTACATCCGATGGAGTTGATACCGTATGAAGTTTTGAATATGGATCTGTTGGTGCGTTGCCTGATCAGCCTAGCTGTTCTTCTTGTAGATTCCTGGTACTTGATCTATAGTCTGGTTATGGAGATATGAACATTTGTCGCTGTCGATGTATTTTATCTATTGTCTGGGTGTATGATCAACGTACATGGTTTCTGTATGCATGCATCTAAAGAATGTGACATCCACATCAATTATAGAAACTACATCGCATTGTAAATACATTTATTAGTTCAGCTACTTGTAGCCAAAACAATAAGCTTAACATTGATCAAACAGAGACCGTAAAGTTTTCCCATTGATTGATAATAATAAGTTAATAAACCCATAAAATAAAAATTCCACCTAAACAGAAAACACAGCAACAGAAAGAAGAACCTGCCGGCCGAGAAATCAATCCGCAACTAATGCTTTGTAGATATGCGGATGCTAGTGGAGCTGGCAATGACGTCTATGAATTTGTTAGTTCTTGATAATTTTGTCAATATATCTACTCCCATGCTAAATATTTTCTTTTCTGCTGTAATTTATTTGTTAAATATGATAATCACATTCTATTGTAGGTTAAAGCCATTGGTAAGTTCAAGGAAACAAAGCGCACTGATTCAATCTCTACGTCAGATCTCATAATGAGGATTCTCAAGGACTACAACAAGTATGTTATGCGCAACTTGGCTCGTGGATATTCAAGGAAGGACCTTGGTGTGAGCTACGTGAAGGCAAGATAAACTCCTGTAACTCTTATTTCCCAGTTTTGTTTTTGAGAAACTTACCGGTGACTGGTTTTTTTTTTTTTTTTTTTTGTTTAATCAGGAAAAGCAATTAAGAGTGAACATGGGAATCACAAAATTGCGCGAGAAAGTGAAGGAGCATCAGGAAAAGGTAGGCTAGAATGTTTGGTTTTCTGGAGGTCAACTGCATCTTTCCCGATCATATTTAAGTTATCCAAGTTACTATATGGCCTAGTGAGTGACGGCAATTGTTGTAAATTTCAAAGCACATGTAAAAGCTTTGGTTGCTGGCTGGTATTTTGCAGTTGCATACAGTAGCAAAGACAGCCGGAATGAATCCCAACGAATGGTTGGAGAAGTGGGTGGAGAACGCGGATCGCTGGGTTGCTGGCTTTCTTGAGAAGTTTGAGGAAAGTTGCCACATTATGGTAAGTTGCAAGCACAAGTAGCGTTAATTTAAGTGAGGATATGTCATTTAAAAGAACTAACTGGAAGAAAAGGGCTCATTTAGCCCATACGTTCAAGCCGAAGACCTTGCTATATCAGAAAGCCCTTATAAAAACTCCTCGGGGGAATTTGCTTTTGTTCTTTTGATTTTCCAGTGAGGAAACCGAAAACCACAGTAATAAATTTTTCTCAGGAGAGCAGTGTTATCGAGTTGCACCTTATGAACCCAGCACCTCAATTTTCAAGCCCATAGTACTTTCTTTTTATTTAAACTGTTGCTTATAGATCAAATCATTTTAGAATTTTTTTCTTCTATTTTTTGGATCATAACCTTTTCTGTTCATTTTCCCTTTCTGCTTATAATCAATATCAAACTCAAAACTCATGCTTAACACCTTTTTCCTGACAGGAAACTGCTATTAAAGACCGAATCCAGGAGAGTTTGAGGAAGCAATCCAGCAAAGAACTAAACGCCAGCATCCTTGAAGAACCAGTAGCATCATGATATTATTGCATATAAACGTTACTTCTTGAGCGTAACCCTCCCGCTCCTTAACGACAACTCTGGCTGTGATCAATGCCCTCCCTCGTAAGATTTGTCGAGGATATTGTATTTTTGCATTTTCCATCTAGGAACTATAGTTTGGCCTTGTCAAGGGATCAGGATATTTGTGTTGGGGGCCTGTAGGCCGTAGCTATTCGTGGAACTAGTTCTTGTATAATTTTTACATCCGATGGAGTTGATACCGTATGAAGTTTTGAATATGGATCTGTTGGTGCGTTGCCTGATCAGCCTAGCTGTTCTTCTTGTAGATTCCTGGTACTTGATCTATAGTCTGGTTATGGAGATATGAACATTTGTCGCTGTCGATGTATTTTATCTATTGTCTGGGTGTATGATCAACGTACATGGTTTCTGTATGCATGCATCTAAAGAATGTGACATCCACATCAATTATAGAAACTACATCGCATTGTAAATACATTTATTAGTTCAGCTACTTGTAGCCAAAACAATAAGCTTAACATTGATCAAACAGAGACCGTAAAGTTTTCCCATTGATTGATAATAATAAGTTAATAAACCCATAAAATAAAAATTCCACCTAAACAGAAAACACAGCAACAGAAAGAAGAACCTGCCGGCCGAGAAAAATCATCCCTGAACGCCGCCGCGTTCTCTTCAGGCTCTCCTCCCCGCGGCGGTTTCTGCAGCAAGCGGAACGGTGAGCTAAACCTCTCCGTTCATTAAGCCGCGCGCGTCGTCTTGTTCCTGACCGCCCACTTGATCCTGCTTGTACGCCGCAGCCTCCTGATTCATCCCCCCGAAGACGCCCCGTCCAGGTCACGCGCCTGCAGAAGGTGGTCGACTGCACCACAATCCCCCGGCCCCCTCAGGACCCTGCCACGGTCGAAGACGCAGGAACTCCATTGCCTGTCGCGCGCGGATGCCACACGGTTCACCGCGTGCCGGTCGCGCACCAAAGTGTCCAGCGCCGCGTTCCGCCAACCGCAGCCTCCTCTGCAAGGCGGCGCGGCTGCAGGTGGGCACCGACGCCCCGCAGCGACCGCGGCTGCTGTAGGGCGCGCGCGAGGTTCATGGGATGGTGAGGACGGTGGCGTTGGCGAGGGAGGCCGAGGAGCGGGCGGCGAGGTGCCGATCCGCCGGGCGACGTCGAGGGCGAGGCGGAGGGGGGAGGCGCCCGGGCGCGGGGAGATGGAGAGGAGTGCTGGGGGAGGGAGAGGTTCGAGGGGGGACCTGGAGGAGAGGAAGCGGGAGGGACTCGGCGCGGGGTCGAAGCCGAGGGCCGGGCCGGGAGCAGGAGAAGGAGCGGCACGGGGAGGCCGGGGTTGGGCGCAGAGGATCGGCGGAGTCGGGGAGAAGCAGGAGGAGAAGGGGCCGGCGCGCGGCCGCGGTCGGAATCAGGCGCGGGGGGAGGACCGGCGGGAGACAGCATAAGAGCCAGCAGGCGGCGGGAGAGGGGGGATGGCAGCCGCGGAGGATGAGGGGCTCACTGAGAGGGAGTGGAAGGTGCACGCGGGGGCAAGGGGGAGTAAAGGGGGCGTAGGACAATGAAGCGGTGGAGGAGGATCGGGGTGGTCGAGCAGAGCGGAGGCGATGGGGAGGAGCCGCGAGTAGAGCGCCAGCTCCGAGCGGCGGGGCGGGGAGGCTTACGCCGCCCGGAGACGGCGGGCGGGAAGAGGAGGCCGGAGGAGAGGTGGCGATGGTGGCGCGGATTGCGTGGAGCTGGGCGGAGGAGGTTGGCTCGGGGACGGCGGCTGAGGAGGCGGAGCCGGCGGGGCGGCGGAGGGGCAGGAGGAGGGGAGAGGGAGCGGGAGGAGGAGAGGTGGTAGAAAGGAGAGGATGTTGCTGGCGCACACATGGCGAGAGGAGGAGGCAAGGTTGAGCCCCATCCCCACCCCCATTATTCTCTCCTTCCCCTTCATCGATCGGGGTTTTTTTTTGTCTTTTTTTTTTCTTTTTTTTTTCCCCCTTGCACTTTAGATCTGGGATCTGGAGAGGGGAGCAATTATTCTGACATTAGTGGAGTGAGCGAGTTGAGTGATATTTTTAGTAGACACCGGTGGGGGCTTAATAAAAAGGGGAGGATGAAGAAGACATTTTGACTAGTGAGACTGGTAAGTAATTAGTTAGTCATTATTCAGGCTGAACTGCACTTAAGGGTGATGCTCCGTGAACCAAAAGACACGGGACACTATACGGAACATGACAGTTGGTGAGGTGTCGGTTCTCTGTCTCATGATACACTGTTCACGATGACGTGAAAATATTATTAGTTATTAAAAAAAATTCACCGGAAATTTTCGCCGTGGTAGTTACGTGCTAATTTTAGAGCATTTTTTTTATTAACTATTAGTGTTTGTTAAATTTGGTATTAAATCGGCCCAAAATTCCCTTTCAAGCTTATTTAACAGCTAATGGTGTTTTTATTTATTTAGTTAGTTAAAACCAACAGTTTGTGATATAAGTGTACTTTGAATTAGATTTCGTTTTTATTATCTTTTGGTAGAAACTAAAACAGTTCGTAATATAGTGTACTTTGAAGATTTTGTAATGTTGCGATTGAAAAGCACTTTTTAAAAAGATGAAAGGAAAAGGAAGAGAGAGAACACTGAACGTGCTTTTCGAAGGAGATTATACAGGGGATTATAATTTATATTTTGCTTTTGCTCTTAAATAAGTTAATTATACAAATTCTATGCAATAATTAACTGGTGGCTTTTGGTTGAAATGACAAATTTGACCCTTCCTGTGTCGGTTCCCTACAGTGACGAAGCGCGTGAGTTCTCCGCGTTGGGCCTCGGAAACTGGGCTTTCCTTCGTCCGCGGTGTCCGGCCCATATTTTTATCCCTATTCTGCTATTTCCACCCCGCAATATTCGCTGAAGGACTCCCCTTCGCCTTCTGGAGATCGACGACGGCCATGGCGTTTCGGAGAGCGCCGAACCTCATGAAAACCCTAGACGCGTTCAATTCATCTCGAAACAGCGTCAGGGGCTCAATTCTCTCGTCAGCCAGCCACAAATCCGGGCCGCAAATGGATGCAAGGTAATCCACGTCTCTCCTCCGATTAGGGTTTTGATCTCTCGCTGTTAACCCTGATTTAGGTTTTTCTCCGCCTATTTTAATTGATTACTGTATGATTGTGGGGGGGGGGGGGGGGCGGGGGGGGGGGGGGGGGGGGGGGGGGGGGGGGTTTACATTTCCATTCATTGAGCCTAATCGTGCCTGTGTATTTATTCAATCTCTGGAAATACTGCCAATCTTTCTCTTGTTGGAGGATTCCTAGGGTTTGTTCAATTTCATTAATACTTTACTCCCCCTCCTTCATGAACTCCTAGAAAGCAAGAATTTGATAGCAAATCTCGTACCCTCACCCCTGAACTCCTCAAAGCAAGCAAATTCTTCCTCCAACAATCTGACACCGATCTTGTATCCTCCTAGCAAGCATACTAATTACATGTAGGCACACTAACTTTTAGCAATTAAGTATGCGAAGTCCAAAATTTCCTGATTTTCATGGGCTACTATTGGATGTTTTTTTGTTCTTTCTCCTTCGCTTTGACCGAGGTTACAGAAAGCGCTAGGTTGCCTAGATGCTGAGCCCGGAATTTCGTTCAAAAGTACCCCGAAATTAAGTGCACATAGTTTAGAATTCATGATTTTCTTGGGCTATAACTCTCGATTTTTACAATTTTTGTTCGTTTAGACCAAATGGATATTAAGTATGTGCACGTTAAAGTTTATAAGTTTATGGGCTATAACCCAAGATCTTTGCAAAATTTCATTCATTTTGACCAAATGGCAATTAAAGATACATGGATTCATGATTTTCATAAGCTATAACTCATGAGTATTGTAAAATTTTGTTCGCTCTGACTGATTAGGAAGTATGTGTACATGAAAATTTGCGATTTTCATGGGCTACTATTGGATGTTTTTTTTGTTCTTTCTTATCGAGGTTACAGAAAGCGCTAGGTCGCCTAGATGTTGAGCCCAGAATTTCGTTCAAAAGTACCCCAAAATTAAGTGCGCATAGTTTATAATTCATGATTTTCTTAGGCTATAACTCTCGATTTTTGCAATTTTTGTTCGTTTAGACCAAATGGATATTAAGTATGTGCACGTTAAAGTTTATAAGTTTATGGGCTATAACCCAAGATCTTTGCAAAATTTCATTCATTTTGACCAAATGGCAATTAAAGATACATGGATTAAAATTCATGATTTTCATAAGCTATAACTCATGACTATTGTAAAAGTTTGTTCGTTCAGACTGATTAGGAAGTATGTGTACATGAAAATTTGCGATTTTCATGGGCTACTATTGGATGTTTTTTTGTTCTTTCTCCTTCGCTTTGACCGAGGTTACAGAAAGCGCTAGGTCGCCTAGATGCTGAGCCCGGAATTTCGTTCAAAAGTACCCCAAAATTAAGTGCGCATAGTTTATAATTCATGACGTTCAAAAGTACCCCAAAATTAAGTGCGCATAGTTTATAATTCATGATTTTCTTAGGCTATAACTCTCGATTTTTGCAATTTTTGTTCGTTTAGACCAAATGGATATTAAGTATGTGCACGTTAAAGTTTATAAGTTTATGGGCTATAACCCAAGATCTTTGCAAAATTTCATTCATTTTGACCAAATGGCAATTAAAGATACATGGATTAAAATTCATGATTTTCATAAGCTATAACTCATGACTATTGTAAAAGTTTGTTCGTTCAGACTGATTAGGAAGTATGTGTACATGAAAATTTGCGATTTTCATGGGCTACTATTGGATGTTTTTTTGTTCTTTCTCCTTCGCTTTGACCGAGGTTACAGAAAGCGCTAGGTCGCCTAGATGCTGAGCCCGGAATTTCGTTCAAAAGTACCCCGAAATTAAGTGCGCATAGTTTATAATTCATGATTTTCTTGGGCTATAACTCTCGATTTTTGCAATTTTTGTTCGTTTAGACCAAATGGATATTAAGTATGTGCACGTTAAAGTTTATAAGTTTATGGGCTATAACCCAAGATCTTTGCAAAATTTCATTCATTTTGACCAAATGGCAATTAAAGATACATGGATTAAAATTCATGATTTTCATAAGCTATAACTCATGACTATTGTAAAACTTTGTTCGTTCAGACTGATTAGGAAGTATGTGTACATGAAAATTTGCGATTTTCATGGGCTACTATTGGATGTTTTTTTGTTCTTTCTCCTTCGCTTTGACCGAGGTTACAGAAAGCGCTAGGTCGCCTAGATGCTGAGCCCGGAATTTCGTTCAAAAGTACCCCGAAATTAAGTGCGCATAGTTTATAATTCATGATTTTCTTGGGCTATAACTCTCGATTTTTGCAATTTTTGTTCGTTTAGACCAAATGGATATTAAGTATGTGCACGTTAAAGTTTATAAGTTTATGGGCTATAACCCAAGATCTTTGCAAAATTTCATTCATTTTGACCAAATGGCAATTAAAGATACATGGATTAAAATTCATGATTTTCATAAGCTATAACTCATGACTATTGTAAAAGTTTGTTCGTTCAGACTGATTAGGAAGTATGTGTACATGAAAATTTGCGATTTTCATGGGCTACTATTGGATGTTTTTTTGTTCTTTCTCCTTCGCTTTGACCGAGGTTACAGAAAGCGCTAGGTCGCCTAGATGCTGAGCCCGGAATTTCGTTCAAAAGTACCCCGAAATTAAGTGCGCATAGTTTATAATTCATGATTTTCTTGGGCTATAACTCTCGATTTTTGCAATTTTTGTTCGTTTAGACCAAATGGATATTAAGTATGTGCACGTTAAAGTTTATAAGTTTATGGGCTATAACCCAAGATCTTTGCAAAATTTCATTCATTTTGACCAAATGGCAATTAAAGATACATGGATTAAAATTCATGATTTTCATAAGCTATAACTCATGACTATTGTAAAACTTTGTTCGTTCAGACTGATTAGGAAGTATGTGTACATGAAAATTTGCGATTTTCATGGGCTACTATTGGATGTTTTTTTGTTCTTTCTCCTTCGCTTTGACCGAGGTTACAGAAAGCGCTAGGTCGCCTAGATGCTGAGCCCGGAATTTCGTTCAAAAGTACCCCGAAATTAAGTGCGCATAGTTTATAATTCATGATTTTCTTGGGCTATAACTCTCGATTTTTGCAATTTTTGTTCGTTTAGACCAAATGGATATTAAGTATGTGCACGTTAAAGTTTATAAGTTTATGGGCTATAACCCAAGATCTTTGCAAAATTTCATTCATTTTGACCAAATGGCAATTAAAGATACATGGATTAAAATTCATGATTTTCATAAGCTATAACTCATGACTATTGTAAAACTTTGTTCGTTCAGACTGATTAGGAAGTATGTGTACATGAAAATTTGCGATTTTCATGGGCTACTATTGGATGTTTTTTTGTTCTTTCTCCTTCGCTTTGACCGAGGTTACAGAAAGCGCTAGGTCGCCTAGATGCTGAGCCCGGAATTTCGTTCAAAAGTACCCCGAAATTAAGTGCGCATAGTTTATAATTCATGATTTTCTTGGGCTATAACTCTCGATTTTTGCAATTTTTGTTCGTTTAGACCAAATGGATATTAAGTATGTGCACGTTAAAGTTTATAAGTTTATGGGCTATAACCCAAGATCTTTGCAAAATTTCATTCATTTTGACCAAATGGCAATTAAAGATACATGGATTAAAATTCATGATTTTCATAAGCTATAACTCATGACTATTGTAAAACTTTGTTCGTTCAGACTGATTAGGAAGTATGTGTACATGAAAATTTGCGATTTTCATGGGCTACTATTGGATGTTTTTTTGTTCTTTCTCCTTCGCTTTGACCGAGGTTACAGAAAGCGCTAGGTCGCCTAGATGCTGAGCCCGGAATTTCGTTCAAAAGTACCCCGAAATTAAGTGCGCATAGTTTATAATTCATGATTTTCTTGGGCTATAACTCTCGATTTTTGCAATTTTTGTTCGTTTAGACCAAATGGATATTAAGTATGTGCACGTTAAAGTTTATAAGTTTATGGGCTATAACCCAAGATCTTTGCAAAATTTCATTCATTTTGACCAAATGGCAATTAAAGATACATGGATTAAAATTCATGATTTTCATAAGCTATAACTCATGACTATTGTAAAACTTTGTTCGTTCAGACTGATTAGGAAGTATGTGTACATGAAAATTTGCGATTTTCATGGGCTACTATTGGATGTTTTTTTGTTCTTTCTCCTTCGCTTTGACCGAGGTTACAGAAAGCGCTAGGTCGCCTAGATGCTGAGCCCGGAATTTCGTTCAAAAGTACCCCGAAATTAAGTGCGCATAGTTTATAATTCATGATTTTCTTGGGCTATAACTCTCGATTTTTGCAATTTTTGTTCGTTTAGACCAAATGGATATTAAGTATGTGCACGTTAAAGTTTATAAGTTTATGGGCTATAACCCAAGATCTTTGCAAAATTTCATTCATTTTGACCAAATGGCAATTAAAGATACATGGATTAAAATTCATGATTTTCATAAGCTATAACTCATGACTATTGTAAAACTTTGTTCGTTCAGACTGATTAGGAAGTATGTGTACATGAAAATTTGCGATTTTCATGGGCTACTATTGGATGTTTTTTTGTTCTTTCTCCTTCGCTTTGACCGAGGTTACAGAAAGCGCTAGGTCGCCTAGATGCTGAGCCCGGAATTTCGTTCAAAAGTACCCCGAAATTAAGTGCGCATAGTTTATAATTCATGATTTTCTTGGGCTATAACTCTCGATTTTTGCAATTTTTGTTCGTTTAGACCAAATGGATATTAAGTATGTGCACGTTAAAGTTTATAAGTTTATGGGCTATAACCCAAGATCTTTGCAAAATTTCATTCATTTTGACCAAATGGCAATTAAAGATACATGGATTAAAATTCATGATTTTCATAAGCTATAACTCATGACTATTGTAAAACTTTGTTCGTTCAGACTGATTAGGAAGTATGTGTACATGAAAATTTGCGATTTTCATGGGCTACTATTGGATGTTTTTTTGTTCTTTCTCCTTCGCTTTGACCGAGGTTACAGAAAGCGCTAGGTCGCCTAGATGCTGAGCCCGGAATTTCGTTCAAAAGTACCCCGAAATTAAGTGCGCATAGTTTATAATTCATGATTTTCTTGGGCTATAACTCTCGATTTTTGCAATTTTTGTTCGTTTAGACCAAATGGATATTAAGTATGTGCACGTTAAAGTTTATAAGTTTATGGGCTATAACCCAAGATCTTTGCAAAATTTCATTCATTTTGACCAAATGGCAATTAAAGATACATGGATTAAAATTCATGATTTTCATAAGCTATAACTCATGACTATTGTAAAAGTTTGTTCGTTCAGACTGATTAGGAAGTATGTGTACATGAAAATTTGCGATTTTCATGGGCTACTATTGGATGTTTTTTTGTTCTTTCTCCTTCGCTTTGACCGAGGTTACAGAAAGCGCTAGGTCGCCTAGATGCTGAGCCCGGAATTTCGTTCAAAAGTACCCGAAATTAAGTGCGCATAGTTTGTAATTCCTAGGTCGCCTAGATGCTGAGCCCGGAATTTCGTTCAAAAGTACCCCGAAATTAAGTGCGCATAGTTTATAATTCATGATTTTCTTGGGCTATAACTCTCGATTTTTGCAATTTTTGTTCGTTTAGACTAAATGGATATTAAGTATGTGCACGTTAAAGTTTATAAGTTTATGGGCTATAACCCAAGATCTTTGCAAATTTTCATTCATTTTGACCAAATGGCAATTAAAGATACATGGATTAAAATTCATGATTTTCATAAGCTATAACTCATGACTATTGTAAAAGTTTGTTCGTTCTGACTGATTAGGAAGTATGTGTACACAAAAATTTACGATTTTCATGGGCTATAGGCCACAATTTTGGTTAATTTTTGTCAATTTTAACTAAACATCAATTAAGTATATGTAGTTTAAAATTCATGATTTTTGTGGGTTAACAACGTATTTTTGCAATTTTTGTTCTTTTCCCAATTAAGTACATGTAGTTCAAAATTCATGATTTTTATGGGCTTTTATTAGCGGCACCATTAGAATTAGCCCGTAGATGCAAGAAGAAATTGGGTCAAGAAATCAACAAAGAATTTGCATTATAGGCCTCCTTTTGTCTTCATATTGGGCTTCAATAAATAGTACAAAATTAAGGAATTTGACTATTTTGGGATTTTCATTGGTTATAACCCACAATTTTTGTTAGTCTTCGTTCATTTTGACTAAATGGAAATTATGTACCCATAATTCAAAATTTATGAGTTTCTATAATTCATGAGTTTTGCAATTTAGGTTTGTTTCGACCGAATGAAAAAATTATGTGTAGATCAAAATTTATGATTTTCATAGGTTATAGCCATAAATTTTGTCAAATTTTGTTCATTTCCACTAAATGGCAAGTAGGTAAGCATCGGTCAAATTTTTTTTTTATTTCATGTCATGAATTTTGAAATTTTGTTTGTTTCAACCAAATGGAAAAAACATACATGTACATCAAAATTTACGATTTTTATGGTTATTAAATTCAAAATTTTGTCAAATTTTGTTCATTTCCACCAAAGGCAATGGAAAACGCATGGTTCAAAATTTAATGATTTTAATGGACTATAACCCACTATTTTTGTCATTTTTTGACTAAATGACAATTAAGTTTTCATAGTTTAAAATTCATGATTTTCATGGGCTATAATATAATCCATGATTTTTGTAATTTTTGTTAGTTTCGACCAAATGAACATAAGTATTTGTAAATCAAAATGTGTGATTTTTATGGGCTATAACCCATAATTTTTTTTTCAAATTTCGTTCATTTTGACCAAAATGGTAGTTAAGTATGCGTAGTTCAAAATTCATGATTTTTGTCAAATGTCCCCCATTTCAACCAAATGGCAATTCATTACGCATAGTTCAAAATTCATTATTTTTGCAATTCCTTCTTTTTGCCAAATAGAAATTAAGTACGAAAAAAATTAAAATTTATGATTTTCATAGGCTGTACCTAGGGTTGCCAAAAAATATTTGTATCGGAGGATGTATACATATTCTTTAGGATACGTATATGGTTACTAAAATCCATAATCGATAGGATATGGTTATCGAAATGGTTATTGAATGAAATATCCGGATTCACATCCGAAATATTTGAATATATTTTGATCATATAGTTGCAATTGTTTTAATCAATAGATCAATGGGTTTGAGACTTATTTTGATAATCAAAAGATGTAGTCTTAGTTTTTTAGATATAACAAACATATTAATGAACTCTCTTCTAATGTATGTACTATTTTTTAATATTATTTGGTTTACACATATTCGTTTTGTATCCACATGCATATGCGCATATATATACGCATGTATATCCATATTCGTATTTGGTTTTGGCGGTTATGGATATGAGTTTTCCATAGTGAGACATCTTTATTTGCATCCGTGAATTATAAGCAGATATGGATATGGTAAGTATCATATCCGAGCCATTTCCGATCTTCTTAACATCCCTACGATTTTAGTCAAATTTCGTTCATTTTTACCAAATTGCATTAAGTACATGTAGCTCAAAATTCATGGTTTTAATTGGTTAACCCATGGTTTTTGTAATATTTGTTCATTTCGATCAAATGGACATTGATTATGTGTACTTTAAATTTTTACGATTTTCATGAGCTATGCGCCATTATTTTTGTCAAATTTTGTTCATTTCGACCAATTAATAATTAGAATGGACAATAAGTATGTGTACAATAAAATTTGTGATTTTGATGGGGCTATAAACTATGATTTTTGTCAAATTTTGTTCATTCGACCAGATGGAAATTAAGTACATATAGCTCAAAATTTTAGATTTTCACAGGCTATAGCTCACTTTTTTTACAATGTTTATTCGTTTCTGCCAATAGAAGTACATATTAATATTTGCAATTTTCATGGGCTATAGCGCACGATTTGGGGGTTATGTGAAATGTACTAAGAATAAAATGAAGAAATAAACTTGTGCTAGTTATTGCAAGTTGTTGGCAACCTTACCTATTTTTGCATGTTGCTCATAGGCAAATCCTAGCAGAGACACGTGACCCGATTGCAAAGAGATTAAGGGACGCTTAGATGTTCTCCTAAATCCTATGATATGACGATATGTCTATCAGTGTGGTGTTTTTCTCTCATTGTTTGAGCAAGGGAGGGTTGTGAACCAATGGGTTATAGGATGCTTAGTTTTGAGAGATTCCTCTTTTATTTAGCCCCCAACCGAAGCCCTCTTCTCAAGCTCTCTAACACTGTACTCTCTTTACAACTTTCAAAAATGGCTGCATTCTTCCCTTCTCCTATTGCTCTCATCCCATCGCAGCGACCCCCCATTTTATCTCTTATCTCATCCCTCCCCAAAGAGGAAACATCATACCCCACCCAAAGCCACTTGAACCCCTCTGGAGGAAACATCATACCCCACCCAAAGCCACTTGAACCCCTCTGCGCACTGAAAACTAATTCCACCACTACCACCACGTCCTACTTGAGGGGCCTCCACCTCCCCACTCCTGCACTAAGGACAATAACTACACCTCTCACTCTTGACCAGAGTTTCGTGCTCTTTATGATCTAGGCCGTCTTCTTTGGGCTTTTAAATTGGTATAGGCCCAACTGTTTGGGCTTTATTTCCCAATCAAGAAAGGCATGATGGAGATGCATGATAGTATTCTTGAGGAAACATTAACAAGTTACTATTTCTCTGAAGCCTATGAAATACTGTCCCTCGAGCATTTAATACTTATATATACACTTCAAATTTCAAGATTTTCATGGGTATATAACCCATGATTTTTGTAATTTTTATTCGTTTATGCCAAAAGAAATTAAGTACATATACAACAAAAATTTGCAATTTTTACGGGCTGTAACCAACGATGTTTGTCAAATTTCATTCATTTGCATTAAAATTTGCAATTTTCTATACTATTCTTACTCTTCTAGTTCTTTATGGGAATGTTCATATATGAGAATTTTAAAGCTGAGTGAAATGAATTGGAAATTTTACCTCCATGCCTAAGCTGTCATGATCTCTTTATGTCTTATAATTCAATTGCTTCTATCTTTTCTTGTGAAGTATATATAGATAGACTAAGTTGCTATGAAACAACTTACCTCACAGTTCCCATCAAACCCAATCCTACCTTTGTATTTAGTCAATCTCTGAAAATACTCCAACCTTTCTCTTGTCGGAAGCTTCTTAGGGTGTTTCATTCCATCAATACTTTACCCCTAATCTTGTATCCTCGTTCAGAAACTTCTAGAAAGCAAGAATTTAATACCAATCTTGTACCCTCACCGCTATACTCATCAAAGCAAGTGAACTCTTCCTTCAACAATTTGATATTGGTATTGTATCCTCCTATATTAATTACATTTAGGCATGCTGATTCCCAGCAATTAAGTATGCGTAGTTCAAAAATTCCGCTTTTTCTTTGGCTACTAGCCAAGAATTTTATTATTTCTCCTTAACTTCGATCAAGGTTACTGAAGAAAGCGCTTGACAGCCTAGGCTCTAGATATGTAATTTTGTTCAAAAATACCTTGAAATTAAGTACGCAGAGCTTAAAATTTACGATTTTCATTTGCTAGCACCCATGATTTGTGCAATTTTTTCCATTTTAACCAAATGGACATTATGTATACATCAAAATGTGTGATTTTTATGAGTTATAGCACTATGATTTTTGTCAACTTTCATCTGTTTCGACCAAATATAAATTAAGTACGCTTAGTTTAGAATTCATGATTTTATTTTTAATGGGCTATAACCTATGAATTTTGCAATTTTGTTCATTCAAACTGAATGGAAAATAGATATGAATACATGAAAATTTGTAGTTTTCATGCAGTAGAATACACGATTTTTTTCAAGTATTGTTCACTTCGGCCAAATGGCATTTAAGTACGCATAGTTGAAAATACATGATTGTCATGAGCTAATACATGACTGTCACGAGCTAATACATGGCTTTTGCAATTTTTGTCCGTTTCAACCAAATGGAAATTTAAGTATATGTACATCAAAATTTAAGGTATTTATGGACTATAAATCACGATTTTTGTCAAATTTTGTTCATTTTGACTGGACGGAAATTAGGTATGCATTGTTCAGAATTCACGAGTTTCATGAGCCGTAACATACGAATTTTGCAATTTTGTGGACTATATGGAAAATAGGTATGTGTACGTCAAAATTTGCGATTTGCATGGATTAGAATGGATGTTTTTTTAAGGTTCCATTCGTTTTGACCAAATGACAATTACTTATGCAGAGCTTAAAATTCATGCTTTTTATGGGTTAACCTATGATTTTTGCTATTTGTGTTCGTTTCTGCTTAAGGGAAATTAAGTATGACTACATTAAAATTTATAATTTTCATCGGTATAACCAGGATTTTAGTCAATTTTTGTTCATTTCGACAATGACAATCAAGTACATTTAGTTTAAATTCATGATTTTTATGGAGGCTATAATTGACGATTTTTACAAATTTTGTTCGTTTTGACTAAGTGGACATTAAGTATGTGTACATCAAACTTTGCAATTTTTATGAGCTATAATCCATGATTTTTGTGAAATTTCATTCATTTGGACTAAATAACAATTGTGTATGCGTAGTTTAAATTTTTTGATTTTTATACTATAACCCATGATTTTTACGATTTTGTTCTTTTCGACCATATGGGCATTAAGCATGTGTACATTAAAATTTGCAATTTTCATCGGTTTTAACACATGATTTTTGTCAAATTTCATTCATTTCGACAACTGAAAAATAAGTATGCATAGTTCAAAATTCATGATTTTCATGGGGTAATGTACGAGTTTTGCAATTTTTGGTCGTTTCGACCGATGAAAACTAAAGTATATGTTAATAAATCTGCAATTTTCATGCGGTGTGCCCATGATGTTTGTACAATTTCGTTCGATTAAAGTTTATTTAGTACGCATATTTCAAAATTCATGATTTTCATAGGCTATGAGTCAAGATTTTTGTAATTTTTGTTTGTTTTGGCTGAATGGAATTGAAGTATATGTTCGAAAAAGTTTGTGATTTTAATGAGTTTATAATCCATGATTTTAGTTAATTTTAGTTTATTCTGACCAGAAGACAATTAAATGCGTGGAATTTAAAATTCATGATTTTCATGGGCTATATATAACCCATGATGTTTGTTAAATTTCATTGTTTTTGACCAAATGACAATTAAATGTGTAGATCAAAATGTATGATTTTCCTGGCTAACCCATGTTCTCATCAAATTTCATTCGTTTAACTAAATGGCAATTAAGTATGCGTAATTTAAAATTCATTATTTTCATGGGCTATATATCCCACTATTTTCACAAATCGTGCTTGTTTTCGTCAACTGGAAATTAAGTACGAGTACATAAACGTTCACAATTTTTATGGGTTATAGCTCACAAGTTTAGTCAAAGTTCATTCATTTTGACCAAATGATAGTTTTAAGTACACGTAGAACAAAATCCATGATTTCACAATTTTTCTTCGTTTCAACCACATGGACTTTAACTGTGAACATCAAAATTTATGATTTTCATGACCTATAACCCACAGTTTTTGTCAAATTTCATTCATTTAGAGTAAATAACAATTAGGTGCACATAATTCAAAATTTCTTATTTTCATGGGCTATAATCCATGATATTTGTTTGTTTTGACCAAATGGACATTAAGTATATTTCAAGGTTGTTGATAGCCACTGTTGTAAAAAGTGGCAAATAGCGCTGCTAATCGCGGTCGCGATGCTTCACTGTGCCACTTAAGGGGATCGCGGGGAGGTTTGGCGGAGAAAATCGCCATGCGCTCGAAACGCGACGAAAAGTGCTTAAAACGCTAAAACCCACTTCAGTATTCTTAAACCCGCGGATGCTTCACCGCAAACCCAACCCGAACCCATTATTCAAAAACCCATCTCTTCAGTCTTCCTAAATCCCGACTCTGTGCCCTAGCCGCCTGCTCTCCCTCCTGTCACTCATGTGCCTCTCCCTTTCACCTCCTCCGGCCACTCCTTCCAGCGCCACCTCCGGTCAACACGCCTCCGGTCGACGTCATCTCCTGCACCAGCAGCACCTCTAGTCGACGCCATCTCTCTCTGACGATCTCACCTTCCTCTCTCTCCGGTCAACGTCGCCTTCGGTCACCTTCGTCTGTTGGGCTTCGTCTGCAACAGAGAGAACAAACAAGGTAATAGTTTAATTTTCATTTTTGAAATGAATGCTTGTTAGTTGTAAATTTCTTAGTTGTAATTTGATTTCCCATAGTTCTCTCAGAAAAATATCTTTTCCTCATAGCTTTATTTTCATATGTAACAGGTGGTTGTCCTTTTCAGTTTTATCAATATCTAATATTAATCCTTCGCAATTTTTTGACAATATGTAACATTGTACAAGTAACTATGTGGTTGATGGGTGTTGTTTATTCCTTCAATTAGCGATGGTTTTAATATTTTGCTAATTTAAGCGAATGAAAAATCAAAGAGTATCCGAAATTTTCAACCTATTGTACCAATCAAGAAAATGAACATCAAACCGTGTAACTACCCATTAAAACGATTGACTTTCAACTTGTACTGATTCTTGAACGCATCAGTGGTAAATTTACAGCAAATTTTTCATTTTATGATGGAAGCCAAGACATGGCAAATAGATAGTTAATGCATTCCTTAACGGAAGTTAATTTTAACTTCCTTTAAGGAATGCATTTACTATCTATTTGCCATGTCTTAAATTAACTTCCTTGAAGGAATGTATTTGCTATCTATTTGCCATGTCTTGGCTTCCATCATAAAATGAAAAATTTGCTGTAAATTTACTAGTGATGCATTCAAGAATCAGTACAAGTTAAAAGTCATTCGTTTTAATGGGTAGTTACACAGTTTGATGTTCATTTTCTTGATTGGTACAATAGATTGAAAATTTCGGATACTCTTTGATTTTTCATTCGCTTAAATTAGCAAAATATTGAAACCATCGCTAATTGAAGGAATAAACAACACCCATCAACCACATAGTTACCTGTACAATGTTACATATTGTCAAAAAATTGCGAAGGATTAATATTAGATATTGATAAAATTGAAAAGGACAACAGCCTGTTACCTATGAAAATAAAGCTATGAGGAAAAGATTTTTTTTTAAGAGAACTATAGAAAATCAAATTACAACTTAGAAATTTACAACTAATAAGCATTTCATTTCAAAAAAGAAAATCAAACTATTACCTTGTTTGTTCTCTCTGTTACAGACGAAGCCTAACAGAGAGGAAGGTGACCGGAGGCGATGTTGACCGGAGAGAGAGGAAGGTGAGAGAGAGAGATGGCGTCGACTGGAGGTGCTGCTAGTGCGGGAGATGGCATCGACCGGAGGCATGTTGACCGGAGGCGGCGCTAGGAGTCGTTAGAGAAGGTGAAAGAGAGGCACAAGAGGGAGAGCAGGCGGCTAGGGCATAGATTTGGGAAGACTGAAGAGATGGGTTTTTGAATAATGGGTTCGAGGTGAAGCATCTGCGGGTTTAAGAATGTTGTAGCAGGTTTTAGCTTTTTTCGCCGCTAAAGTTCGCTTTTTCGAGCGTATGGCGGTTTTCTCTGCGATCCCTTTAAGCGGCACGGTGAAGCACCGATTAGCGGCGCTGTTTGCCGCTTTTTACAGTAGTGGTATATTTTCATCAAAATTTGCGATTTTCATGGCTATAACCCACAATATCTTTCAAATTCGTTCATTTCGACTAATGACAATTAACTACACAGTTCAGAATTCATGATTGGGCTATAACTCACAAATTTTACAATTTTTATTCGTCTCAACCGAACGAAAATCAAGTATATGTACATAAAGATTTGCGATTTTCATGGGCTATAACCTATGATCTTTGTGGAATTTCATTTATTTCTACCAAATGGCAATTGAGTATGCATAGTTAAAATTTATAATTTTTATGGGCTATAACCCATGATTTTTGTAATTTTTATTTATTTGGACCAAATGAAATTAAGTATGTGAACATCAAAATTTGCGATTTTTAGGGTCAATAAAAACCTCAATTTTTTGTTAAATTCATTCATTTCGAACAAATAGGATTTAAGTGCACATAGTTAAAATTTTATGATTTCATGGGCTATAGCCTATTATTTTTGTTAAATTTTGTTCATTTCGACCAAATGGCAACTAAGAATGTATAGTTCAAATTTCATGATATTTATGGGCTATATCCCACGATTTCTGCAATTTGTGCTTGTTTCCACTAAATGAAAATTAAGCACGAGTGTATATGAAAATTTATGATTTTCATGAGGTATAACTCACGATTTTTATAAAATTTCATTTATTTCGAACAAATGTGATTTGAGTACGCATTGTTCAAATTTCATGATTTTTATAGGCTGTGACCCACGATTTTTGCAATTTGTGCTAATTCCACAAAAGGGAGATTAAATGTGTACATCAAAATTTGTGATTTTCATAAGCTATAACCCATTATTTTTGTCAAATTTCATTTGTTTTCCATCAAATTGCACTTATGTACATATAGTTTGAAATTCATGATTCTTGTGGGATATAACTCATGATTTCGTGGGCTATAACCTATAATTTTTGTAATTTTTATTCGTTTTGACTACATGGACATTAAGTATGCCTACATCATGATTTGCAATTTTCATGGGCTACAAGCCACAATTTTCATTAAATTTCGTTCGTTTCCATCAAATGACAATTAAATACACAGTTCAAAATTCATGATTTTCATAGGCTATAACCTATAATTTTTGCATTTCTTGTTCGTTTCAACTAAATGGAAAGTAAGTATTTGTACATCAACATTTGCTGTTTTCATGGGCTATAATCCACGTTTTTTGTAAAATTTTGTTAATTTTGACAAAATGGCAACTAAGTACGCATATTTTTGTTCATTTCGACTAAATGACAATTACGTACGCGTAGTCAAAATTCATGATTTCCCTAGACCACAACTCACGTTTTTTGTAATTTCTGTTCATTTCGACCAAAAATAAATTAAGTATATGTACATCAAAATTTGCAATTTATCGGCTATAACTGCATTTTGTCAATTTTTATTTATTTTCAACAAGCTACAGTTAAGTACACGTGGTTCAAAATTCATTATTTTCATGGGTGGTAACCCACGAATTTTGTAACTTTTATTTATTTCAACCAAATGGACATTTACTATGTGCACATCAAAATTTGTAATTTTCATAGGCTATAAACTTATGATTTTTGTCAAATCTCATTCATTTCGACCAAATGACAATTAAATACGCATATTTCAATATTCATAATTTTCATGGGCTATAACTCTCGATCTTTACAATGTTTTTTGTTTCAGCTAAATGGAATTCAAGTTTATGTATATCAAAACTTGTGATTTTCATGGGCTAACCCACGATTTTAGTCAATTTTAGTTTCTTTTGACCAAAAGACAATTATGTACATGTAGACAAAATTTTCATTGGCTATAAACCTTTTTGCGATTTTTGTTCGTTTCGACCAAATGGACATCAAGTATGCGTACCTTAAATTTTATGATTTTTATAGGTTGTAACCTACAAATTGAAATTAAATACAAATACTTTAAAATTCATTAATTACTTGTGCTATCACCCACGATTTTTATCAAATTTCGTCCATTTCAACCAAATGGTACTTGAGCATGCATATTTCAAAATTCATGATTTTCATGGGTTATAACTCACGATTTTTTTATTTTTTATTTTTTTGGTTGAACGGAATTTAAGTATATGTACATCAAAAATTGTGATTTTTATGGACTGTGACCAACGAGTTTCGTCAATTTTTGTTTCTTTCGACCCGAAGACAATTATGTACATGTAGTTCAAAATTGATGATTTTCATTGGCTATAAACCTTTTTGCGATTTTTCATTTCGATCAAATGGACATTAAGTATATGTACATCAAAATTTGTGATTCTCATAGTCTATAACCCATGAATTTTGTCAAATTTTGTTCATTTCGACCAAATGGAAATTAAATACGCATAGTTTAAAATTCATTAATTTCATATGTTATAACTCACGATGTTATCAATTTTTGTTCATTTCGGCTAAATGGAAATTGAGTATTTGCACATTAAAATTTATGATTTTCATTGGCCATGACTCTCGATTTTAGTCAATTTTCACTAATTTCGGCCAAATGGCAATTAAGTATGCATAGTTTCAAAATTCATGATTTTTGTAATTTTTGTTCGTTTCGGCTAAATGGAATTTAAGCATATGCATATTAAAATTTGTGATTTCTATGGGCTATAATCCATTATCATATTGAATCTTGTTTATTTCAACCAAAAGATAATTAAGTGCATTTAGTTCAAAATTCATGATTTTAATGGGTTATAACCCTTAATTTTGTTCTTTTTGACCATATAGACATTAAATATTTGTGGATCAAGATTGGCGATTTTCATGGACTGTAACCCATGATTTTTGTTAACTTTTGTTCATTTCGACCATATGAAAAATAAGTGCGCATATTTAAAATTTCATGATTTTCATGGGGGTATAACCCATAATTTTTGCGTTAAGATCGAATTAAAAATTGTGTATATGTTGATCAAAATTTGCAATTTTTAGGGGTTAATAACCCATGATGTTTGTTAAATTTCTTTCATTTTGTGGACTGTAACCCATGATTTTTATTGATCAAGATTGGCGATTTTCATCGACTATAACCGATGATTTTTGTTAGATTTTGTCCATTTCGACCATATTAAAATTATGTACGCATAGTTAAAATTTTGTGATTTTCATGGGTTATAACCCATGTTTTTTGTAATTTTTGCATTACAATCGAATTAAAAATTGTGTATATGTTGATCAAAATTTACAATTTTTGTGGGTTTATAACCCATGATGTTTATTAAATTTCTTTCATTTCTACTGCGAGGCAATTATGTGCGAATAGTACAAAATTCATGAGCTATAACCCATAGATTTTGTCAAATTTTGTTCATTTAGACCAAAAGGAAATCAGATACACATGGTTTAAAATTCATTATTGTCAAATTTTGTTCATTTAGACCAAAAGGAAATCAGATACACATGGTACAAAATTCATTATTTTAAGGGGCTATAATCCTCGATTTTAGTCAATTTTTGTTGATTTTGACCAAATGGCAATTAAGTATGCATAGCTCAAAATTCATGATTTTCATGGGTTATTACCCATGATTTTTGGAATTTTTGTTCGTTTCAACTGAATGGAGTTTTAAGTACATGTACATCATTTCATAGGCTAGTTCACAAGTAGTCAACTTTCATTTATGTCAACCAAAAGACAATTAAGTACATGCAGTTCAAAATTCGTGCCAACCAAACACACATGAAGAATTTGTACATCAAAATTTATGCTTTTCATGGGCTGTAACTCACGATTTTTGTCAAATGTAAATTAAGTACGCATAATTAAAAATGCATGATTTTAGTGGGCTCTAACCTACGATTTTTCCAACTTTTGTTCGTTTCGACCGAATTAAAAATTATGTATAACAATATATGAATATTAAATTTTGCAATTTATCATGGGTTATAACCCATGATGTTTGTCAAATTTCTTTCATTTTGACTAAATGGCGATTAACTACGCATAGTTTAAAATTCATTATTTTCATGTGTTAACCTATGAATTTTGTCAAATTTTGTTGATTTCAACCAAATGGAGATTAAATATGCATAGTTCAAAATTTATTATTTTTATTTGCTATATAACTCTTAATTTTCACAATTTTTGTTCGTTTTAGCTAAATTTAGATTAAGTATATGTACATTAAAATATGCGACTTTCATGAGTTATAACTCTCAATTTTAGTCCATTTTCGTAGATTTCAAAATGGCAATCAACAATGCGTAGCTTAATATTCATGATTTTCATGGGCTATGACTTACGAATTTTCCAATTATTGTTCGTTTCGGCTGAATGGAGTTTTAAGTATTTTTTAGATTAAAATTTGTGATTTTTATGGGCTTATTATAATCCACAATTTTCATTAATTTTTATTTATTTCAACCAAAATATATTTAAGTACATATACAAAATTCATGATTTTCATGGGTTATAACCCATGACATTTGTAAATTTTATTCATTTCGACCAAATGGACATTAAGTATGTTTACATCAAAATTTGTGATTTTCATGGGCTATAACCCATAACACGATTTTTATCAAATTTTGTTCATTTCGACCAAATGGAAATTAAGTACAAACGGTTTAAGATTTATGATTTTCATGGGCTATAACCCACAATTTTAGCATTTTTGTTTGTTTCGACCGAATGAAAAATAAAGTATATGTATATCAAAATTTATAATTTTTATGGGCTATATAATCCATGATGTTTGTAAAATTTCATTCATTTCGACTAATGACAATAAAATATGCATAGTTTAAAATTCATGATTTTCTTGAGTTATAACCTAGGTTACTCGGACACTTCATCT
Organism: Asparagus officinalis; assembly: GCF_001876935.1. Taxonomy (NCBI): domain Eukaryota; kingdom Viridiplantae; phylum Streptophyta; class Magnoliopsida; order Asparagales; family Asparagaceae; genus Asparagus; species Asparagus officinalis. The sequence goes on from NC_033803.1 coordinate 1,067,633, forward strand.
TTTGACTCCCATGTCCATGTCCGTGTTGGACAATGCTTGGACCCTTGAGCGCATACATACATTTATGCAGACATGTGCCCAGTTATACGATACATGTTATAGTTTAAAACACTCGTGGTCCACTTTTTAGACATATATCTTACACTTTACATCAAATTTTTGCAACTTGTTGGACTCGGATCGGGTTCATTTTAGCCTATATCATGTTCATAAGTATGACTTTAAACGATGATTTGGATATTTAGTCCAAAAGTGAGCAGTTTTTCAATTTATAACCTACTCGATAAAAGAAACATAAAAAATTTATTACTTTAGTTCTCATAATATGTAATGAAAAAAATGTCTATATCATACGTATTATTTAATTTCAATATATATATATATATATATATATATTATATATTATATAATATATATATATATATATATAGTATATATATATTATAATATATATATTAGGCCATGTCCTCGTATTCTACATTTTATAAATTTGCCGGGTCCCGTATTCGCACACGTATCTGTGTCCGCACCTGTGCAACATAGGCTACCCATCAATTTTGCAATTTTCCTGAGCTTATATAGCCCATGATTTTTGTCCAATTTTGTTCATTTCGACAAAGTGAGAATGAAGCACGCATAGTTCAAAACTCATGATTTTGTTCTTTTTTGTTCGTTTCCACCCCATGACAATTAAGTACGCGATATGCGGTTGTGTCATGATCTATGTCAGAAGTCTTTTGTCTAGAGCAGAACAGAAGCACATAAAAAGAGGGACAAAAAGTGATGAAAAGCTTAACAGCTCGAAGAAAGTGTAACGAGATCCACTCCAGGTTCTGTACTAAAATGGTCTTAGTTATTGGACTAGAGTCACGAGACTTTGCTTGTGATGATCAGGAAGTAGATATCATAAATTGAGCTTTTGTATTGAGTTTGTTGTAGGTGTGGATATTATACATAGCAGTAGAAAACCTGAGCAGACTAGGCTTACATGGATTTATATTACTTGTTTGATTTCAAGAATATGGTTGTAGCATACAGCTTTACAGTGATGTCTGTATTATTATAAAGATCAGATAGGAGATGCTCTTATTCTGCTATCTTGATTGGTACTTTTCTTTTCCTGGTTATTCTGTCTGGTTTCTCGTTATAGTAGTGGAAAGGAATGACCTCTCTTCAATTTCGTTTTCTTATACGGGGTATTCCCTATAAATGTGCTTAGACCTTCCCACATCTCCAGGGTCAGGGAAATCTCTGCAATTTGCTCACTAGTTTAAATCCTAGATCGTGAATCTTGCCAGTATTATTCTCTATCTTTGAGTGCTTTTTCAATCATGTAGGCTGGTCTCCTCTTTTTTTGCCCCACCATACTCATGGATAACTCTTACTAATGTAATGTATGTATCAAGTATTAAACCTTGACATATTTTTGATGCAGGACACCAGTAAGAAGTCTCCAATGGAGTTGATCAATGAAGTTCCACCAATAAAAGTTGAAGGCAGGATTGTGGCCTGTGAAGGAGGTAACTGTCATGGTCTTTATTTGAAATTCATGATCTTTTTTCCTGCATTTTGATTTCCTACATTTCCTTCATGCTGCATGTCTGACTTGAACTCGGATGAATGAAATTGTTGCAGATAATGATCCTGCCCTCGGACATCCAATTGAATTTATATGCCTTGATTTGAAGGACCCAGCTATCTGCAAATACTGTGGCCTTCGCTATGTCCAGCACGATCATCATCATTAAGAATGTTTCTTAAAGATCGTCTCGTGTGCTTAAAAGTTTTGGGTCCTGCGGCAGGATGTTTTGTATCTTTCGTTGATTCTGTAAACTATTTCTTCGGGTTTGGTTTACTGATAGAAAGTTCCAAGAATTTGGCTAATAATGGAAGTTATGTCGCATCTGTAGAAGCTAATTTCTCCACTTGGCTATGGGATGTATCTTCACATACTTTTATGGCAACTTACGCGAGGCCAATATGAGACTCTAAATCGAGCATCATGGCATCAATGACTGAGCCTTATCATTTCCTTAATCTGCACTTCTTAGTTCTTATCAATATATCTTTTTTTATTTATTTAATAATCATAGTTCTTAACAATCTTTATTATACAAATGCTTCAGAAAACTTTGCTGACATATATTAGAGAATTTTGCCTGTTTATGAGTTATTTATGGGAGCTGGTACCTGCTACTAGTAAAGCCACTGCTGATAGGAGAATTTTAAGTAAATCACCTAGGCACAGCTCTACAAAGCAAGAATGAGAACAAGCGAGAGAAAGCGGATAGGACTGATGATTGCAATTTAATAAATTACACTTAACAAAATTACAAGTTCCTAGCAAGGAATGCAGTTACATCCATCTCTGCGTTTTTATCTGACTCCTCAAAATTGCTGGTAAATCGCTAGGAATCACTAATAGTTTCCCGAGATGCACCAGAATCATATGCATGTCTTGCGCGACGTCTTACTCAAGCTTGTCACACGCTAAAATTTGTCAAAATAGACACCTTCCGTTATATACACCTTCGTGCTGCCAAAATAGATCAACTAATCCTCTCCCTTGGGCCAAAAAAAAGTACCTACATTCTGCTCTGCAACGGCTTCCCAGGTACTCCTGCTTCAAGAGTAAGGCAAGTTGAGCCCGCCAACCTCTTCGTATGTACAAAATTTGTCAGCTGGCAAAATGTGACATACGGGAACTCCCTCCTTGTCACTGATTCTGTCCCAAGAATGTAAAAACTCTTGCTTTAAACATTCTAGCCAAGTCGACAAGCTCTTCTTCCAACTGCATTTTGTTTGTAGCATGGCGTTTCCAGTGGCTTTGGCTTTTCCTTGACATCCTATTTGACACATTGATCGTCAAGGTTGCAGTTGCTTTCCTTGTCAATACCTCCAAGGTAGCGTTTGAATAGGAGGGATTTGATGATAACCGATTTAAGAGAATGAGTGATTCTCTAAAAACTGAGAATCTATATGAGAAAAATTCATAAAGAATATCGTCAGGCAAAATTAATAAGGAATGCTGTCAAGCTATGAATGAGAAATCTGAATTATTTCCCTGCAAAGAGAAATTATCAAGATCACATTTTGGTGGCTCTCATTCTGAAAATGATTACTTATATCAACTCTTTGACTTGAGATCATAAAATAGAAAGGTCAAACCATAATGTTGCTGAAAGTTTTGTACTATACAAAGAAAAAAAATCTATCGACTTAAGACAATTTTCAGTTCTATCAGATGATCAGAACAGTTGTCCAATATATCTACAGGTTTTAATTGTTCAGGCATCAGCAAAGGTAATGGCTATCGAATAACAAAACTAAAACGACAGCCAAACTGAAGGATGCACTGTAGTAAACCATTCAATCTCACCATATTTAATGAGGATGCACTGTAGTAACCAGAAAGCAATGACAATTTACATTGAAGGAAAGCCAATAGGATAGACTAACCTTTCTTTGCAGAAGGTTTGCGATTTTGCTTCCTCTGTATCCATTCCAAATGCTAGAATCCGTATAATCAGCTCCAGAAAATTTAATCTCTGAGGCGTTGCTGAATATAAAAGAACATCAAAGCCAGAACTTCCTGACGATGCTATAAACGCCAACACGACAATTACATCCCTCTGAAGTTTAAGCTCCTGAAAAAAAAATTATCTACTATAACTGAAAGTTAATAAAATGGTACCCCAAAACACAACAAATAGTGTTGGGCATCTTCCAGGTTCTCACATCTGTATCGTGTACACAAGCATGGCAAAAAATATAAAACAAAAAGCATCTTCTAGTTATGCATGTATTTGTTATGTATTAGGTGGCTCTTCATACTCCACTATGTTTTCCACCAATAATTGTACATATAGCCTTACCCTTCATTAACTTACAAAATAAGTTGAATCATGGAGCGAGCTAATTTCATGGTGGCTAAAATTCTTGTTTCCCTGAGCTATAACCCATAATTTTTGGCTATTTTTAGTCAATTCAACCCATTGACAAATAATTTCGCAGACTAAAATTCAGGATGTCGTAAGTTAAAACCCATGATTTTTCACCCGATTTGGTCGTTTCGACCCATAGGCAAAAAATTACGTAGAGGCCAATTTTCATGATTTTAAGAGCTATAATCCACGATTTTTGAACGTTTTTTTAGTCGTTTCTACCCAATAGCAAATAATTTTAGGAGTTCATGTTTCAAGAGTCATAAATCACAATTTTTGCTAACTTTCATTCATTTTGACCCAAATAAGAAAACTTCGCAGTTTCCAAAACTCATGATTTCAACAGCGATAATCCATGATTTTTTGCCATTTTTAGTCGTTTCAACCTATCGACAAAAATTTTCACGATTGCCAAAATTCACGATTTCGTGAACTATAGCTCACGATTTTTAGCCATTTTTTGTCGTTTCCACCAATTTGCAAATAATTTCGCAAAGTTCAAAATTCATGTTGACGTGAGTTATAACCCACAATTTTGTCCACTTTGGCTCATTTTAACCTAAGTGAAAAAATTTAGTGGAGTCCAAATTTCACAATTTCAAGAGCTATAACACACGATTTTGGGCCATTTTTAGTCGTTTCGACCAACAGGATTAATAATTTCATGGTTATCAAAATTCTAGATTTAGTAAGCTATAATCCATGATTTTGTCATTTTTAGTCGTTTCGACCCATTTAAAAATAATTTCACGAAGTTCAAAATTCATTATTTCATGAGCTATACAACCCACGTTTTTGTCCATTTTCGTTCATTTCGACAAAAGGGATAAAAATTTCTCATAGTCCAAAATTTATGTTTTCATGAGCTATAACCTACAATTTTGATAAATTTCAATCATTTTGATCTAAGGGGAAAATTCCGCTAGAGTCCAAATTTTCAATTTCATGAGCAATAACACACGATTTTTTGCAATTTTTAGTCGTTTCGACCTATTATGAAAAAATTCACATTACCTAAAATTCACAATTTCCGTGAGCTTTACCTCTTGATTTTTTATTATTTCAGTTGTTTTGACAAATTCGATAAACATATTCATGATAGCCAAAATTCTAGATTTTGTCAGCTATAACCCACGATTTTTGGTAATTTTTAGTCGTTTTGACGCATTGATAAATAATTTCTCAGTCCAAAATTCATGTTTTTATAAGCTAAACCCACATTTTATCCATTTCCGTTCATTTCAACCCAAGTGAAAATTTCGCGCGGTAAAAAATTCTCAAATTTCATGAGCTATAACCTACGATTTTTTGCCATTTTTATTAGTCGTTTTCGTCCAATGACATAATATTTTGGAGGTCAAAACTCATAATTTCATGAGCTATAACCCGTGATTTTTTATCATTTTGATCCACTAACAAATAATTTCACGGTAGCCAAAAAAATATTTTCTTAAGCTTTAACCCATGATTTTTGGTTTTTTCTAGTCATTTTGACTTCTTAACAAATAATTTCACAGTTGTCAGAAGTCACGATTTCATGAGGTATAACGCAAGATTTTTGGCCAATTTAAGTCGTTTCGACTTGTTTACAAATACGTTCGCGAAAAACAAAATTCACATTTTGTGAGCTATAACCCACGATTTTTATCTAATTTTAAGTCGTTTTCATTCAATGCCAAATAACTCCACAGAGTCCAAAATTCACAATTCAATGAGCTATAACACAAATTTTGGTGATTTTAAGTCATTTCAATCTATTGGCAAATAATTTCATGAAGACCAAAAATTCACAAATTCGTGAGCTAGAATCCACAATTTTCTACCGCTTTAAATTGTTTCGACCCATTGACAAATAATTTTTCGGAGTTTAAAATTCACGATTTTATGAGCTATAACCCACAAATTTGGATACTTTAAGTTGTTTTGACACATTAGCAAATAATTTCACGGTGGCCGAATTTCACGATTTCATAAGCTATAGCCCGCGACTTTTAGCCATCTTAAATTGTTTTGACAATTGGATAAATAAATTCATAGTGGCTAAAATTCTAAATTTCGTGATCAATAACCCACGATTGTTAGCCTTTTTTGTCATTTTTACTCATTAGCAGATAATTTCACAAGGCCAATATTCACGATTTCATGAGCTATAACCAATGCAATTTGACCATTTTTAATCTTTCCGACCAAACGACAAAATATTTCCGGAACGCATAATTTCACGATTTCATATGCTATAACCACAATTTTTGGCTATTTTTAATTGTTTCCACCCGACTGAAAATAATTTCACAGAGCTCAAAATTCATGATTTCATGGGCTACAACCCATGATTTTTTGTCATTTTTACTCGTTTCAACCCACTTGCAAAAAAAATTCAGAGGGTAAAATTGACAAATTCAAGAGCTATAAACCCGTGGTCATTTTAGCTCGCTTTGACCAATTGCCAAATAATTTCGTGACAAACGAAATTCACGATTTCTTAAGCTATACACATAATTTAACTATTCTTAGTCATTTCAATCCATTGGCAAATAATTTTACAGAGACCAAAATTCATATTTTCTCGAATTATAACTCGTGATTTTATACTTTTTTGTCGTTTAAGCCCATTTGCAAAAAATATCGCGGAGGCAAAAATTGAGCAATTCACGAGCTACAACCACTGATTTTTGGCCACTTTAAGTCGTTTCTACTCATTTGCAAAAAAAATCGCAGAGACCAAACTCAGGTTTCATGAGCTATAATCCACAATTTTTAGTCACTTTAAATCATTTTGACCCATTGGCAAAAAATTCACGAAGATCAAAATTCACTATTTCATGAGCTGTAAACCACAACTTCTAGCCATTTTAAATCGTTTCAACCCATTAGCATATAATTTCGCTACATGAATTTTGGACACATGAGAATGAGAGTTTTTGGCCAAAAATCTATCGATACCATGAACTGGGCCGTTTTTCGTTAATTCAACCCATTAGCAAATAATTTCACGGAATCTAAACTTTATGATTTCATGAGCTATAACATACGATTTTTTACCATTTGAAGTCATATCGACACATTAACAAAAAAAATCACGAAAGACAGCTCACGATTTCATGAACTATAACACTGATTTTTTACCATTTTTAGTCATTTCAACCAATTAGCAAATAATTTCACGGAGTTCAAGATTCATGTTTTCATGAGTGATAACTAGGGGCACATTTGGTCTGGATACGGTTTGGATATGACACTTACCAGTCCATATCCGCTTTCTAAAAACGGATACAGATATGGATGCGGATATGCATCGGTTAGAAAAGGTCAAGACCATATCTGTGCTAAACAAAAACGAATACGGTTCAGATATTAGAGAATCGAACACGGTTATGATCACGGATACAAATCGGACATTTAGGAAAAGTATGACTCGGACATATATAGGATGACAAAAAAATTGTATAATCACATAGAATAAGATAGTATATACAGATAGAATCACTTATCTAATCTAAGCCTCGAACAAACACCTATACCATAACAGCCTCATTTAGCATATAACAATAGGATTTTAGTGACATGGTAGGGGGAAAGACAAATTGTGTTAAATAATATGTGAATCAGATATATAGCGGGTTCGTTTGTAGCCAACGGTAAGGTTAATTGCCTTATATCTGAGTGGCCAAGGTTCGAATAATGGCAAGTGCATTATATTGTTATTCATATTTTTTTATTAAAATTAACATCTAGATATCCGAACCGTATCCGCTTTAAACCCGATTACTGTATCTGAAACCGTATCCGGTCAGTTTTAGATTTTGGCTACCATATATCCACATCAATATCGAATACGGTTGCGGTCAGTTCGGATATACCCGCACCGTTAGCACTCCTAGTGATAACCCACAATTTTTGTTCATTTTGACCTAAGAGTAAAAAATTCACCATTCCATGAGCGATAACCAACGATTTTTTACCATTTTTAGTCGTTTCAACCCATAGGCAAAAAAATTTACAGTGGCTAGAATTCACGATATCATGAGCTATACATCCCATTATTTTTTATTATTTTTAGTCATTTTGACCAAAAGGATAAATAATTTCATTGTGGCCAAAATTATTGATTTTGTGAGCTATAAGCCACGATTTTTGGTCATTTTTAGTTGTTTCGACCAATTAACAAATAGTTTCACAAAGTCCAAGATTAATGTTTTCATTAGTTATAAAACCACGATTTTGTCCATTTTTATTTATTTAGACCAAAATAAAATTTTCGTGAAGTTCAAATTTCACGATTTCAAGAGCTATAACACAATAGTTTCGCAGTGGCCAAAATTCTATATTTATCAAGCGATAACCTTGGATTTTTATTATTTTAATCGTTTCGACCACTTGGACTAAGTTTCATGGAGTTCAAAATTCATGTTTTTATGAGCTATAACTCACAATTTTGTAAGCTATAACCCATAATTTTTTATCATCTTTAGTCATTTCCACCCAATAGCAAATAAATTTTCAGAGGCCAAAATTTGCAATTTCAATTTCATGAACTATAACTCATGATTTTCTATCATTTATATTCACTTGGTCATCGACAAATAATTTTGCCGTAGCTAAAATTCACAATTTCGTGTGCTATAACCCATGATTTTTAACCATTTTTAGTCATTTTGACCCATTTGGCAAATGATTTCATGATTGCACAATTCACAATTTCGTGAGCTATAAACCAAGATTTATGACTATTTTAAGTCATTTCGAAGCATTGGTAAACAATTTTGTGGTGGCCAAAATTTATAATTTCATGAGCTATAACTCACGGCTTTTGACCATCTAAAGTCATTTCCACCAAATGCTAAATAATTTCATGGAGTCAAAAATTCACGCTTTAGTGGGCTATAACCCACGATTTTTTATGATTTTAAGTAGTTTCGACCCATTGACAAGTAATTTCATGAAGTCCAAAATTCATAAACTTATGAGTTATAACCCACGATTTTTAGCCATTTCTAGTTTCGACGAATTAGATAAATAATTTCACGACAGCCAAAATTCTAGATTTTGCGAGTTATAACCCATAATTTTCATCCTTTTTGTTGTTTTCACCAACTAGTACAATTTTGCGTCTAAAACTCACGATTTCATGAGTTATAACCCATGATTTTTGACTATATTTAACCTTTTCGGCCAATAAGCAAATAATTTTACGGAGCCCAAATTTCACGATTTTACAAGCTATACCCCATAATTTTTAGCCATTTTAATTGTTTCCACCAAATAGCAAGTACTTCCACATGATCGAAAATTCGTAATTTCATGAGCTATATAACCTACGATTTTGGTCATTTTTACTAGTTTCGACCCACTAACAAATAATTTCGCAATGATTTAAATTCACGAGTTCGGGAGCTATATTCTGTAATTTTCAGCCATTCTAAATTGTTCCCAAGATGAGTGCTCTCCTATTACGACTTCCCCAGATCCGCCGGAACCCTTTAGTAAAAAATTTCATGACAGCCAAAATTCACGAAGTCATGAGCTACAAGCCTACAACCCACGATTTTCAGCCATGTTAAGTCGTTTCAACCCATTAGAATATAATTTCGCGTTGGTCGAAATTCACGCTTTCTTCAGTAATAACCCATTATATTTTTACTATTTTTACTAGTTTCAAGTTTCAACTTAAGGGCAAATAATTTTATAGTCAAAAATTCATGATTTCATAAGCTCGAACTTATGATTTTTAGCCATTTTAAGTCGTTTCGACCCATTGGTAAATAATTTTGTGACAACTAATTTACATGATTTCATGAGCTATAATCCACGATTTTTAACTATTTTTAGTCATTTTCACCTAATGATAAATAATTTTTCAGAGGCTAAAATTTATGATTTTAATTTTATGAGCTATAAGCCATGATTTTTTATCATTTGCATTCACTTGATCCATTGACAAATAATTTCGCTATAGCCAATGTTCATAATTTCGTGAGCTATAACCAATAATTTTTTGTCACTTTAGTCATTTTGACCCATTTGGCAAAAATTCCACAATCGCCACAATTCACGATTTCGTGAGCTATGATCCAAGATGTTTGGCTATTTTAAGTCGTTTTGAAGCATTAGCAAATAATTTCGTGATGGCCAAAATTTACGATTTCATGAGTATAACCCACGACTTTTGATCATTTAAAGTTGTTTCTACCAAATGGCAAATAATTTCATGGAGTCAAAAAATACACGATTTATTTGACTATAACTCATAATTTTTGACCATTTCAAGTCATTTCCACCAAATGGCAAATAATTTCATAGAGTCAAATTCACGATTTAGTGGGCTATAACCCACGATTTTTAACGATTTTAAGTCCTTTCAACCCATTAGCAAGTAATTTCGCGGAGTCCAAAATTCATAAATTCATGAGCTATAGCACACGATTTTGAGCCATTTTCAGTTTCAACTAATTGGATAAATAATTTCAAAGTGGCTAACATTTTAGATTTTGTGAGTTATAACCCATGATTTTTTGTTGTTTTTTATCGTTTTGACCAACTAGTATAATTTTGCTACCAAAATTCATGATTTAATGAGTTATAACCCATGATTTTTTACTATTTTGTCTTTTCATTTCACGATTTCACGAGCTATACTCCATAATTTTTGGCCGATTTAAATTGTTTCCACAAAATAGTAAATACTTCCACAGGGTCCAAAATTCACAATTTTATGAGCTATAGCCTACGATTTTTGGTCATTTTTACTAGTTTTAACCTATTGACAAATAATTTCGCGATGGTTTAAATTCACGATTTCGGGAGCTATGTCCTACAATTTTCAGCCATTTTAAATTGTTAACCCTTTACCAAAAAAATTCATGGTGGCCAAAATTCACAAAGTCATGAGCAACCCACAATTTTTGGCCATTTTAAATCGTTTCGACCCATTAGCAAATAATTTCGCATTAGCCGAAACTCATGATTTCTTCAGTTATAACCCATGCTTCTTTACTATTTTAGTCATTATTGACAAATAATTTTTGGAGTCGAAAATTCACAATTTTATGAGTTATAACTTACAATTTTCGATCATTTTAAGTCATTTCGACCTATTGGTAAATAATTTCACGGCTAAATTTCACGATTTCATGAGCTATAACCCACGATTTTTGACCATTTTAAATCATTTCAGCCAACTAGATAAATAATTTCGCGATGGCCAAAATTTTAGATTTTGTTATGTATAACCATGATTTTTAGCCATTTTTAATTGTTTCAACTTATTAGCAGAATTTATATTTTCATGAGATATAACCCACGATTTTTGTCCATTTTCGTTCATTTCAACCCAAATGAAGAAACTTTTTTAAGTCTGAAATTCACGATTTCAAGAGCTATAACACATGATTTTTGATCATTTTCAGACATTCCAATCCATTGGCAAATAATTTTGCGCATGCTAAAATTCACAATTCATGAGCTATAATCCATAATTTTATCATTTTTAGGTGGTGTGACATGTAATTTCATGAAGTCTAAAATTCACAATTTAATAATCCATGATTTTTTGCCATTTTAAGTCATTTTGACCCATTAACAAATAATTTTGCAGACGCCAAAATTCACAATTTCTTGAGTTATAAGCCATGATTTTTTTACTATTCTTAGTGGTTTCAACCCATGGTAAAATAATTTCACGGTAGCAAAATTTTACAATTTCATGAGCGACCCACGATTTTTGGCTATTTTTAATCATTTGGACCACTTGGATAAATAATTTCATAGTGACCAAATTTCTAAATTTTGTGAGCTATATCCCACGTTTGTTGCCGTTTTTAGTCATTTCCACTTAAGTAGCAAATAATTTATAGTAGTCTAAATTTCATGCCTCGAGAGCCCCGCATGGGCAAACCTTCCTATGCGTTGGCCTGGGAAACCAGTTCATTGGAAGCTTTGGCTTAGTCCCCATGTACGCGTGAACTATGAATTCGCAAGATGGTCCACGGGAAGAAGGGCTGCTATACTTATAATGTGACGTCGACTCCATACAATTGTTGGCCATTTTTAGTCATTTCAACCAATAGGATAAATAATTTTTTCATGATCTACATAACTAATGATTGATGTCCATTTTATCTATTTCAACCTAAAAGCAATTAAGTACATATAGCAAAACTCGTGATTTCATGGGCAATAACCGCAATTGTTGTCCATTATCGTCCATTATGACCTAATGGCAATAAATGTCTATTTCAAAATTCTTGATTTTTACGGGCTATAAACTATAATTTTTTATTGTTTTATTTGTTTTTACCTTGATGGGAATTCGGTAAGGGGACATCAAAACATAGGATTTGATTGGCTAAAACCAACATTTTTTATTTATTTTTGTCCATTTTGACTCAATAGCAATGAATTACGCAAAGTTTAAAATTCTTGATTATCATAGGCACGTAGTTCAAAATTTATAAGTTGCATTGGTCATAACCCACAATTTTTTATTTTTGTAGTTGTCAATTCAATTCAATTAAGTACACCTACCTCGAAGTTCTCAATTTGCAAGATCTACTATCTTAGATTTTTGTCTATTTCAATCGAAAGGCCTACGTACGCGTAGTTCAAAATTCAAGATTTTATAGGATATAACTAATGAATTTTGTCTACCATTAACATTGTTTGGTTTGACCTAATAGCAAAAAAAAAAACGTGTATTTCATAATTCTCGATTTTCATTAGCACCCACGATTTTTATCGTTTTTGCCTGTTTCCACTTAATGGAAATTGAGTGTGTAAATCATAATTTGCAATTTGATGGCCTATATCCCACAATTTTACAATTTTAACCTAATAGCAATCACGTCCATGCAATGTAAAATATCTTATTTTCATGTGTTTTTATTTTCATTTCATTTGTTTCCACACAATGGCACAAAGTTCAAACCCCGCGACTTTCCTAGGTTATAGCCCTCGATTTTTTTTATTTATTGTCTGCTTCCACCCAATGGCAATTAAGTACGCTTACTTTAAAATTTATGATATTCATGTTCTATAACCCACCATTTTGGTCTATTTTTGTCTTTCATTTTTGTCTATTTCAACACAAAGGCAATTAAACATGAAGAGTTCAAAATTTTGTTATTTCTTAGGCTATAACAAGTGATTTATGTCCGTTATTATCGTTTCAACCCATTGGAGATGAAGGATGCGTATTTCAAAATTCTCAATTTTCATGGGCTATAATGTGCTATTTTTATTACTTTTACCCGTTACGAGCCAACGAGAATTAAGTATGCGTACATAAAAAATTACATTTTTGTTGGCATATAAACCACAATTTTTATTAAATTTTGTCCAATTCTAACAAGTGGCGATTAAGCACGCATAGTTCACAATTCCCTATTTTCATGGGCTATAACCAGCGATTTTTTATCTTTCTGTTCATTGTGCCTCAATCAGAATTAAGTATGCATAATAAAAAGTGCCCCAATCAGAATTAAGTATGCATAATAAAAAATCTACGACCTTATGGGCTATAACCTACAATATGTATCCATCTCTGTGTCAGCAACAACTAAGCACACTTATTTCAAAATTCCCAATTTTCGTTGGCTAATAGCCCACAATTTTTATTTATTTTTATTAGTTCCAACTCGACAACACGTCCTTCAAAATTTTCAAGTTGCATGGGTCATAACCCCATGATTATTGTTAATTTTTGTGCGTTCCAACCCAAAAATAATTAAATGCATTTACTACAAAATTTGTGATTTCATAGGCTATATAACCCACAATATTTATTCATATTTGTCCAACCCAATAGTAATTAAGTGTATTTACTTCAAAATTCACGATTTTCATGATCTATATAACTCAATATTCATGCCCATTTTTGTCTATTTCAACCAAAATGCACTCAAATACATGTACAAAATTTCTGATTTCATAGGCTATAACCCATGATTTTTTTTTCACTTTCATTTGCTTTCAACTCAATTGCAGGTAGTTCAAAATTTGCGATTTTCACAAGCTTAATTTTTTTTCACTTTTATCTATTTCAACCCAATGGCAATTAAATATATTCTTGCGTCAAAAATCACGATTTTCATATGCTGACTAACACCCATAACTTCTATCTATTTTTGCATATGTTAACCCCAAGGCAATCAAGATTCATGCCCATTTTTGTCTTTTCAACCAAAAGGCACTCAATACACATACAAAATTTTTGATTTCATAGGCTATAACTCGCAATTTTTTTATTTTCATTTGCTTTGACTCAATTGCATGTAGTTCAAAATTTACGATTTTCACGAGCTTTAAAATTTTCCATTTTCATCTATTTCGACCCAATGGCAATAAAATATATGCTTGCGTCAAAAATCGCGATTTTCATGTGCTGACTAAAACCCGTAACATCTATCCATTTTTGCCTATGTCAACCCTAAGGCAATTAGGTACACATTGCAAAATTTATGATTTTATAGGTTATAACTCACAATTTTTGTCAATCATTGTCCATTAAAACCCAATATCGATAAAAAAGTGTATTTCAGAATTTTTGATTTTCATGGGATATAACCCACAATTTCTTATCATTGCCTATTTTGACCCAATGGGAATTTAATATGTATACATCAAAACTTGAGATTATATGGGCTATAACCAACAATTGTTATCAGTTTTTTTCCATTTTGACCCATTAATAATTAAGTGTGCGTAGTTCAAAATTCCAGATTTGCATGAGCTATTATCCAAGATTTTTGTTCATTCTCGTCTATTTCGACTAAATGACATATAATTCAAAATATGAGTTTCATGTCATAATTCACGATTTTTTTATGTGTCAAATCAATGACAACTAAGTAAATGTACCTTAAAATTCGTGAATTTCATTAGCTATAATTGAATAGTTTTGCGTATTTCAATCCAAAGGCAATTATGTACACGTAGTTTAAAATCACAATTCTACAGGCCAAAACCCACAATTTTTATTTGTTATTCTTTAGTCTGACCCAATAACAAAAAAGTATGCATGTTTCATAATTCTCAACTTTCATGGTCTACATAACCAATGATTTCAGATCATTTTTTGTATGTTTCCATCTAATGAGAATTAAGTATGCGTACATCTTAATTTGCAATTTTATGGCCTATATTCCACAATTTTATCCAATTTAGTCTATTTTAACCTCATGGCAATTAAGTCTGTGTAATTCAAAATTTATGATTTTCATGTTACAGTTAACGATTTTTTTTCATTTTCATTGGCTTTGACTTAATGGCACGAAGTTCAAAATTTGTAATTTCATGGGTTATAACCCACGATATTTGTTCATTTTAGCTGGTTTCCACCCCATGGCAATTAAGTACATTTACTTCAAAATTTGGGCTTTCATGTGATATAACCCACGAATTTTTGTCTATTTCAACGTGAAGGCAACTAGGCACATGTATTCAAATGTTGCAATCTCATGGGCACCAACCTTTTTTGTTTGTTCTTATCAATTTTGACCCAATGGTGATATAATATGCATAGCTCAAAATTATCAATTCTCACAGGTTATAACCCATAACTTTTTATCGCTTTTATCGGTTTTGCCCCGATAAAAGTTTAGTATGCTTCCATTAAAATTTATAATTTTATGGGCTATAGCCCACAACATTTATCCATTTTTATCCGTTTTCAATCAGAATTAAGTTGCACGGTTCAAAATTCTTGATATTTATGAGTTATTATCTTTGATTTTTTTATTCTTTTTTCCTTTTTGACCAATGGGAATTAAATATGCATAATCAAACTTTGTGATCTTATGGGTTGTACACACAATATTTTCCGTTTTTGTTCATTTCAAGCCATTGCCTATTAAGTAAGCGTAGTTCAAAATTTTTGATTTTCATAAGATAGAACCCATGTTTTTTTTTTTTTTGTTATCCATGAGGGTCAGGGTCAGTACTAGTGGCACCCAGACCTGACATAGTAGAAGTAATAGCATAGTCTGTTGGCTTTCATAATAAAGAATAAAAAGGAAAATGATGATCCAGGCATTGGTTTCTATAAAATAAAAGTTAAATATATAACAGTTTTTTGTTTAGCTATTATAGTCGTACAAGCTCATGATACAAGACAGATGGACACAGACATGCATGCACATACAGAGACACACATGCACCATGTATCCTTCATAGAAATTCATTCTATAAATGCATACCTCAGTATTAACTCCAGCACAAGCTAAGCATTCTGCTAAGCCCTCAAGAATACGGTTAATTCCTTCCCGTAATGTTGGTGTAGCTATTAGGCAATCTGCTGTTTTTGCATGGTCAGTTTCATCACAAAACACTGATAACACCTTTGGGCCTACAATTCCAAAATAAAGGTCTCAAATGCCAATTGCTAAGCAAATACATGATGTTAAAGAAGACTGTACTTAATTAGATGTACCGTAACAGTTACGTGCAATTGTGCACCTTGTAGAAAACGAACAATTGTCTTCTTAACTTCTTGAGCCGTCATCAAAGCATTGATTTTGTCTTCAAGCTTTTGCATTTTCCCGTCATCATCTCTTTCTGAATAATGTCGAGCGGAGATACTTGGGCCACCCCCAGTATTACTAAACGGTGCAATTGAACCACCTCCAATGTTGTTATTGGAAGGATCTGTTGAACTACCCCCAATATTATTGTCATTGGAAGGTGTATCAGCCATAATGACTTCATCCACTTCTGGATCACTGTCATGATCCAGGCATTGGTTTCTATAAAATAAAAGTTAAATATATAACAGTTTTTTGTTTAGCTATTATAGTCGTACAAGCTCATGATACAAGACAGATGGACACAGACATGCATGCACATACAGAGACACATGAACCATGTATCCTTCATAGAAATTCATTCTATAAATGCATACCTCAGTATTAACTCCAGCACAAGCTAAGCATTCTGCTAAGCCCTCAAGAATACGGTTAATTCCTTCCCGTAATGTTGGTGTAGCTATTAGGCAATCTGCTGTTTTTGCATGGTCAGTTTCATCACAAAACACTGATAACACCTTTGGGCCTACAATTCCAAAATAAAGGTCTCAAATGCCAATTGCTAAGCAAATACATGATGTTAAAGAAGACTGTACTTAATTAGATGTACCGTAACAGTTACGTGCAATTGTGCACCTTGTAGAAAACGAACAATTGTCATATATAGGCAAAGAAATTGCACAAAACAGAACATAAACAAATTTCGCCTTATAATTGAAAATATAAGGTGAAAAAGCTTATTACTAAGTAAATCAACTATCAGTGACTATAGCGTATGTTCCCTATGTATTCCCAAATATTACATTGGAGCAACCAAGTTATCTATTCCTGTATTATCTTGAATCGGAATATATAGGAAAAAGATCCGAAAATCAACTATCGGTGACCGCATGACATCTGCCTGTATTATTTATTCCTGTATTATCGTGAATCACAATATGTAGGAAAAAGATAATTACTAACTAAATCAACCATCAGTGGCTGTATGACTCCTATGTATTCCCAAGTATTAGGTTGTCGCAACCAAGTTATCTATTCCTGTATTATATTGAATCAAAATATATGCACCAACAGCTTTTAAGCAGAAAAATATATATATGCATTACATAAATAAAACAAACTCCCTCTCAATCTAAGAATGTAACCATTCACTAGAAGGGAAATGGCTAATCTATGGAAGCAGAGTCCCAGCTTGTTCTCATTTAAACCGAGTTAGCAATTCTCTCATTTGTTGAATAGCTAACTTCATCTCTGTCTTCACTTCAGCTCTAATTTCTTCGCGTTGCTTCGCCAGAGCTTCTTGAAGTATTTGAGTGAACTGATCAGAGGTGATCGTGAGTACTTCTCTGGTTTGTCCTATGCTTGACATTGTATCATCAGAAGCAATGGCTGAACAAGTGTCCGATAATTCATCCTCTGATGATATCCCTTCATGCATTCTTTTGATAGCTCCTAGCCGGAGTCGAGACTTCCGTCGGGCAATTTTTGAATTGACTTTTCCTCCCGAGGAAAAATCGGGTCTTGATTCACTCGAGTGCCATTTAGACTTTCTCTTGTCAGCCACGTTGATGGTGACTTCAGGGAATTCATCATCTTGGGCAGCTGATTTTCTTTTGCGGAAATGTCTCAGCTTAGGCTTCGATAATACAGAGACTTTTCGTGGGATGATTTCTCGTTTGAAACAGTCACATTCTGATAATGCTGTTTTGACGAGTCGTGCACAGGAACAACGAGAGTTTATCTCTCGAATAACTCTCTTTCGAAAATTATTCACAACCCCAACTTGATAATACGATTCATCGGTATGATTGCCAAAAAATCGTATCGTCTGTTGGTATGATCTCCCAGGTATGACGATATCATTTGGTGAATGCGTCTTCTTCTGGGAGTATAAAACCTTGTTGGCATTCTCAGGACAATTTATTTTTGTCTTTGAGCGATCCAAGGTTATGTTGGGAGTAGTACGTCTAAAACCACCCATTTGCGGATATGGGGTCTTAACGGGCTCCGAATGCTGATTTTGCATAAGTCCAGACTTCAGAATCCAAACTTGGCGGAGTTTTGGTGATTCTTTGGTCACCGCTTCCTTTCTCCTTTCTCGTCTTTGTTGTAAGAGAGCACGGGCATGAACAGCGTTTGCACGACGTTTTTGTATACGTTTATGGAAGCAGAGTCCCAGCTTGTTCTCATTTAAACCGTCAATGTTGAGCGAAACTCTACCGAACCATGATAAAGAAGGGGAGAGTAAAAGTGCAGAAAATAATTTATTAGGCTATAAGGAATATCATGGATAATGGCACAACAAGCAAAGATGAAAACTTACAGTTAAGTAAAAGAAACAGAAGACGCACGGCTTGCTTTCTCACGCACAAGCCAATTTCCTTCTGCAATAACTTCGGCAAAGCCTCCAACAGTTGCACGAGTCCAAACCTACGTAATTGTTAATGTACAAACTAATCAGGCTTCTTTTTAGTAGGAAGGCTGCGTCTATGCAATGAAATAGAAAGCAACTTACCTCTCTCTCTCTGAGGGGTTACTTGCCATCAACGTTAGATTCATTACAGATAATGCTTCAACCTGGATATACTCCTCCCTCTTGCTAAGAGCAATTTGCTGCATCTTCTCAAAAATAAGAATCAACATTTCAAAAGATATATCCATGCTGGCCCTGGAATTTCTATCTTCATTCTCCAAATATGAAAACTTCATATTTGAGGTTTCACTTTTATCTTGATTATGCAAACCAATAATTCTACGCTCTGGGCTCTGAGATTGGTCCACCAGAACATTGTTCCTGAGCAGAGTACACTGAAAAAAATCATATTTAAGCTCATGAGAATATGAAGGTTTACAGGACATGGCAGAAAAATCTACAAACATAAGGAAAACTCAAAATCCTAATAAGACTGTCAAAATAGTTGAAGGATAAATATGTAGGATAGTCAAATACAAAGTAACTTGCATGTATCATGGCAAACCATTCACTTCAATATATGGTCCATTGATCTGCTCAGGACAAATTGAAATGATGTGGTTGAGTTGTAGAGGTAATAACATATTGGATACACCCAAATATAAGGAACATTATAAAAAAGTTAAAGATCAAAAGTATGCCTTAAAGTAGGTGCAAGGTCAGTTTCTATCAATTTCCAAGAAATGAAGGCTATTTAGAGGTTTGATTATGATGTAAGCAAGGTTGTGGAAAGCGGAAAGCGAAGTGTTGACGCACCGCTAAGGCTATTTAGGGCTTTAGCAGCAAAAAAACACAAAGTGGAAAAGTGGTCCGTTTTAAATATAAATATTCAAAAAATAAGAAAACTAAAAGAAAATTCTACAAATGCATATTTTTCTGCAAATGCATATTTGATGATTTATATAGACTCTAAGCATGAAATAGAGTGTAACAATCACACACAGAGTACTGTAGAGAATAAGGCAGAGGTTAAAGAAGGTGGCGGTGCTCCGAAGAAAGGAGGTGGAGATGGAGGTGGAGTCGGGGGAGACAGAGGAGCTTCATGAGGAATAGCGAGAAGGACCGAAAAGCTTAGACAAAGAAGAAAGAGGAAGTGGTGCTTTGACGACAAGGGTGATGAGAGGCGGTGGAGCTTCGACGACGGGAGGCGGTGGAGCTTCGACGACGAGAGGCAGTGCAGCTTCAACAACGAGAGGCAGTGGTGGAGCTCCAACAAAGATTGTCAATGAGAGGTGGTGGCGGCGATTTTTGGTTAGGTTTTTTTGGGGTGCAAAGCGGACAGTGTGAGGGGATCCGAAAAAGAAATGGGTTTTTAAGAATCAAGTCGGGTTCGGGTTGGAAACTTATTTAATTAAGAATTTGGATTGGGTTTGGGTCGGAGAGGCAGTGCAGCTTCAACAACGAGAGGCAGTGGTGGAGCTCCAACAAAGATTGTCAATGAGAGGTGGTGGCGGCGATTTTTGGTTAGGTTTTTTTGGGGTGCAAAGCGGACAGTGTGAGGGGATCCGAAAAAGAAATGGGTTTTTAAGAATCAAGTCGGGTTCGGGTTGGAAACTTATTTAATTAAGAATTTGGATTGGGTTTGGGTCGGGTACAACCTGATAATTTGTATTTTAAAGCAATGTATAGCGTTGTAGCGCTTTTATGCGTCATTGGCTGCTATTTCGAGTTGATAGCATCAATCCCGCTAAAAACCACGGCTTTCGACCATAGCAGTACATGCATGGGCAACTACTATTGTTACAACTGCTACTGCGCTACTTAGGGATGTCCAAACTGGCCCGACTGGAATTTTTGGGTCTGGGCCAGGCAAAATGCCCAGCCTGAACCGGGAGGGCCCGGGCCGGGCCGGATTTTTGCTTATTTTTTTAAAAAACTTGTTTTTTTCAAAAAAATTTTAAAAATTAGATTTTTTTTTTTTTTGCCAAAAAATGCAATTTCAGAAATAATTAAAATATGTAAAATTTTGTCAAAAAATAACTTGAGAGAGAGAGAATCATATAATATATCGTGTGTGTGTGGTGTGTGTGTGTGGTGTTGTGTGTGTGTGTGTGTTATATGTATATCATATAATATTCTATATAATATATATAATATATATACTATATATATATATATAATATATATATATATAATATATATTGGGTGTGGTACTTATATAGGTCTTCACTTATAAGGTATATACAAGTGTACTAATTTATAATAATGTATATATATAGTTATACACATACTTATATATAATTATGTACTGATATAAAATATACGTATATAACTATAACTCTATGATATACACATATAAGTAATTACTTATAACTACATTATATGTACATATATACTTGTTGTATCTATCCCATGGTAAGAGTATAAGTATATAATGTTATATACTTACAAGTGTATATATAATATATATATATATATATATATATATATATATATATATATATATATATATATATATATATATATATATGCTTCATACTTAAGTATATACAACTATTATACACTTAGGAGGTACGGCTATTTTCCTTAAAAAAAACTATATACACTTAGAGATATATATAGGTATCATTAATCCAGATAATAATATGATTATATATAAAAATATATAAATTTCATAGCCGGGCCGGGTCGTGCTTCACCAACACAACCCTGACTCGGACCTGGAGCCCGGTAGGCCCAGGTTTTCCTAGCTTTCCCGGGTCCGAGCCGGACACCAAGCCGGGTCCGGGCCAAAAGCCCATTTGGACAGCCCTAGCACTACTATTTGCCGTTACTTACAACACTGGGTGTAAGTTTACACACGAGTCAAAAGATTCATATTATATTATAACATAGACACACTATGAGATACCGTTAATTGAAAATATATAGCAGATTCCCAACATGCAGTCAAGGAGCAGGTGAGTGAGGAGGGAGTGGGAGAAAACTATATTTAAAGTGCTTCATGAGTCCACGAAAACAAAATCTTATTGTTAAGTTTTACACCACACGTATGTGAATCACATGATTTCTAACTGTCGGCAAAACCTAGCTAGGAGCTTGTTAGTTCATTCCAACTTGCTGGTCCAAATATACTGATTGCATGAACACGGGTATGCCTTCATACTAGCGTCCAAACTAAATAGGTCCAAGCAGACCAAACCAATATCTTCAATATTTGATGCAAAGATTTAAGATGCAATAGAACAACAAAGTTTGTTTGAAATTGTTAATGGGCCAGCTACATGAATTATATTCTTCCATTTAGTTCTATTAAATATTAAAGATGTGATATATAGAGAATAACTTGGTAACACAATAAACAATTTTTTTCAAACTACCAGCTAAGAGATTAAGTTGCAAAACACTACCTTCTATTCAATCTAGTACTATAACTCAAGTGCTGCAAGAGGGCATGCAATACACGCAATGCTTTATGGGCGACAATGACCTGAAACGGAGATAAGAAATGAATTAGAATTAGGAAGCACAAAACAGTACCTCATATATGAAGCTAAGGAGCAGTGTAGAACAATTCTTTTAAAATGGAGATCATAAATATCATATTTGTAGCTAACTAAGACAACCCCATGGTAGATACTTTGAGCGTTTAACGAGACATTGTGACTAACCAATAAATACAGGTATTTTGCTCATGACGTTCCAAGAGAAAAAATTGAAGGATGAAAACCAGAATAACCCACCTTAAGAAAAAAAAATTAATATCTAAGAAAGTAATCTGTGTGTATAGTCTGCGATTATTTTCCTCTTTTCTTTTCTTAGTTAATAACACTTCAACATAAGAAGTTGCACAAGTTACCAATCATTGAGTTGATCTTGAACAGTAATACTAGCGAAGTCCAACACTAGACTAAGTTACATCACATCACCTTGTGCAGAAAACTAGCATTATCCTGATACGAGCAAGTTGTAGGATTACCACCTCTACACCCAACAGGCCTAAACTAAAGCCAAGAAAAAAACAATTATGTGATAATCCGAAAAGATTGTGTTTTCCTTCGCAGTTAGTTCTGATGGAGACTGGAGTCGGGTAATGGCAGCATAGTTGACGAGAAAATCAAAAAGATGTAGGGTCCAGAAAATGACAATATCACACAACATACATGCAGCATTACTGTAAAGACCATAACCACCAAATTGTTTTGACCATCAGGGGTAAGCTACAGGATTCAATCTTCAAATATAACCTAAGGATCGAAGCAAAACTACCTGTGGACACTATAAAGACTCGTAAATATTATAAGACTCCTAAAACCATAAAGACAAGCAGTTCATTCAGACAAGTTATTGATAAGATCCTGAAGAATCCTAACATAAAAAAACCTATATTTCCAAATGACAGTTAATTTAGAGAGCAATAAATAGATCTGGTGTATGTGGTGTTGGTATAATAATATTCAAAAAATTAGGAAACATAATGAAGCTAAGACAGTTTATATCAGATTAGTAAAGAACAGATTATTCATGAAAATAGAACAGTAAGTGGGTGCATTTTTGCTGAGAATATTTCAGAATTCAACCCATCAAACCATCAAAAACCATTCTTTTAAGAAGATTCAACAGGATATATGACTCACATTTTCATGTATGCATAAATCAAACAATCCTTCAATTAATGTCTGCAAAGGTGCCACGTCACGACGCACCTGTCAAAAAGATCCAATTAGTTATAGGCTTAGAGCTTTATAGGTCTAAAGAATAAAGAAATCCATCGGTTGTAACACAATCTGTTAGCAACTAGTGCAAGTATGTCTGCAATATGATTACATGCATATAAAACCTGACGAGCCTTCATAATAATTGATTACCAAAAACGAAGCATCGGAGCCAAATCACTCAGCTCATTATTAGTCCAATGGTCTACAAGGAACTCAAATTAGTTGTCACCTCAGTAATTGTCTGCTAGAACAATGTATTAGCACGAACTTTTGATGCATAATTATTCATGCAAGCGCTTGTGGAGTTCAATTACACTGTTTACCATTGAGCCCTATAAAGCCGTAAAGATCCTGTCCTCAATTATACATTGTGGTGTTTGCCCGTTCTGCTTAGGACAGTACTATAGCACCATATTGCACCTAGCAAAAGAACTACGAAAAACAGAAGATGCTGCAATATATTGGTGATAACATATGTTTTCCAGTTGACTATGTTTAGCCTATGGATGAACTCCAGTACAGTGTCAAAATAGAAAAAGAATATATATATATACGATATAGATGAAACTATACGTAAGACATGATTGCAGTAGCAGATGCAGCAAATAGCTGCTAATCAGTTGGAAATTTGGGAGGCCGCCCAAGAACATCAATGTTAACAAGTTAATGTATCAGATACTCTAGTATTCTCCAGATTTCCTATAATTTGAGGAAGAAACCTATCTACCATGACAAGAAATCTACATACACTATCCATGTCTCCAAGCGTAAACAAGTGGAATATAATTTTAGCTGCATTGTTATGATACAATTGTATTCTTTCTTTTATTTTTTTAGCAGACCTGTTTGATTCCTCTGGTAAGGCAAAAGATCTTATGGTTCTTTGAAGCACTGTGTTACAAAAGTAAGATGTTTGGTTGGCTATCTGCTACCTTCATTAATATTTCGTAAAGTCGAGAGACTTTAGCATCATCAACTAATTGAAGAGGCTGCATTCCTTCATGGACTGTTGTGTCAGAAATGCTTCTGTTCATAAAACTTTCAAGGTTTGTTTTTGATGGACAATTGATGCACTTGAAAAGCAAGCAGAACTCTTCTGAACAAGTTACAAACAGCTCCGAGATTAAGTTTCTTCCCAACATATTCTTCCCGGGGAAACCCCATAACGCATGTAACTTGCTTGAGAGAGCGTGCACCATATTAGCATCAGTACTACTACCATCCTCAATGATATCTGTTTGAACTCCTTTGGTCCTAGTCCGCTTCGACTGCCCAGAATTTTTAGGAAAACAATTTTCCTGTGCACATATGAAAACAAAACATTATTAATATATCAAATCAACTTTTCAACAACCAGATATACATGCTCGATCTAAAAGAACGATGACATACCTGAATAGCTAGAGCACTACAGCCGATCAAACCTAGAAACCATTAGTTTCACCACGAAGCATATTAGCAAATCAGCATAACACTATCTTTCAAGAGGGTTTTCTTTTCAAAAAAAAAAAAGAATCTGCTATAAAACATTAAATCTTACCATTATTAGCCATAATCTGGTCCTTCAATTCACATATTGCAGATTTTCCATCTGCCTGAACTTCTACTTGTGGAGAATAAGTTCTGAAAAGGAGGGAAGTAACTACTTAAGCAATGATAAAGGTATATTTTTATTCTTACAAAAATAATGCACAAACTGCAAAAAGATGCTCAGAAGGATGTACTAATATATGTAATATGTCCTTGATCAAAACACTGTCACTGATATCAAAGAATACGAGCATTCAGAGAGAGTGAAAAAAATAGACAGAAAGTTCACTTACAAGTTTGTCCTCTTTAATCTTCGAATCTCAGCATCTTTATTTTCAATGTGTAAAAGGGCATCTTTGAGTTGTTCATCTTTCTTCTCTCTGTCCTTTTGGAGTTCCTTGCATTCACGTTCCTGGAAAATGCAAACCACTTTTATAAAAATAAGAAGATGACATTCTCCGCAACAAGAATCAGCCAAATTTTGGCACACAAAACAAAATATAGCACTGACGAGAAGTTAATGAACTAAAATCACCTCAGTGACTCTTACTAAAACAAACACTACCACAGTTATTGTAAATTTGCTACATACGATTGTGTCAACATAATTAGTTTCTTATCTCTGCCAACTATAGGTGTTTGTTTCTTCTTAACAAATTAGCTTCTTTTTTTTAATAGAAAAATCTATTGCACGAGTAGGAAACTCATCCATAACCTTCTTTTGTCATTTTTCCCCCTTTTGCAGTTGCAAAAAATCATTGCAAAATCTTTCTTCTATGCATGATAAAATAGATTGAATATGAAGTAGAACCCGACTCTACCTTGATAAAGAGCTCCTTAGTGAGACGCTCCAACTCATTCTGCAACCCAAAGTCAAAACAATTACACACAGAACATCAAAAAATGAACTGAAATCTCCCCCCAACATCACAAAGACCTCACCTTTAACCTCTCGCTCTCCCTCTCCCTCTTGTAACCGCCATTCTTGGGAATTCGCGGAGCCCTAAAAGCTTGACTGCTACCATAAGAGACAATGCTCGATTCGATCTTTTCCGAAACTCTCTGTGATAGCTCCCGCGGAGGAGAGTAATTCAAGCTCGTACTGATTCCGTCGCCGGAGAATCCTCCGGCGATGTCTCCGACGGCAGGTCCAGGGATCGGAGGGGGTAATGGAGGGTTAGGGTTAGCGTTTTGAGTGGGGTTTCTTGAGGCTTCGTATTCCTCCATGAAATTGAGCGCGGCGCCGAGGAAACCCTCGTCCCAGTCGTCGAGAACGCCATCGAGATTCATGAGAGAGAGAAAGAGAGACGGAGATCGAGAAATTGAAATTTTGGGTTTTAAGGTGCAGAGCGGGCAAAATAAAAATGGAAAAAAAAAAAGGAATGGTTTTTATTGGGGAGTAGAGCGTGCGGTGCACGTGATGAGTGATGTCGAGGATATGGGCTGTAAAGTGTTTCGGCTCATAAGTTGCACTGAAGGCTAAACTGGGCTGACCTTCGTTTGGCCCACTTCCAATAACAGGAGAAAAATGGCATAATTAATGAATTTGCTTGGATCTTTCAAGCTTGCAAGAAAAATAGATATGGTTATCAAATATCAAATAATAATGATAATACGGTTGTGGGATTTTAGGTTCCTTCGTCACTTATTTGTCATAAAGGGTTGTCTCTCGCCACATCATTGTTGTAAGTATCCTAAGATTTTGCGTTATTTCACCGGAATATAATATAAAAATAATAATCCACCTTAAACGCTAAATCTTGATACGATGCGTACGACAATGAGGAAAACGCTCAAAATTAAAAGACAAAACAAATTTAATGTTTGTTCGTGTGGAGTTAAATTTCAATGTATAGCAGCCGTGCAAAAAACAAATTACTCGTTACGATACAAATTTATCCCGCTACGAGTCCATCATACGAAAATGATTCGATTATGATTGCATGAGGAGCTTGGTACGCTTAACAAATCAATTGATAAACCCTGACTATTCCTCAATATTAGAAGTCCTATGCACTTCAGCACCTCCTCCTTCCTATTCTCTCTCTCTATATGTAGCACTAAGGGTGCATTCGGTGCGGATACGGCTCGGATATGATATTTATCATATCCATTTACGTTTACCTATTTCGGATACCGATACGGATACGGATACACCTCGATAAGAAAAAATTATATCCATATCCGCTAAAATCGGATACGGTTACGAATATGTGTGCAGATATATAAACGAACATACATGCGGATACAAAACGGATATAATAAAACTATGTAGTATTAAAAAAACATAGTTCATGTGATGCAAAAAAATTCTTTAATACATTCATTATAACTGAAAAGCTAAGATTGGATACCTTCATCATCAAAATTAACTACAAAATCCATAATGTAAGAATTAAAACTATCGTAAGAGCATGACTAATATGTATTCGGATATCTCAGATACGGATCCGGATATTTTACTACAAAACCATATCCGTAACCGTATCTATCGATTACAGATTTAAGTAACCATATTCGTATCCTAACGGATATGGTTACGGATATTTCCTCAAATACGGATACGGTTTAGCAACCCTATCTAACGCCCAACCCGCATATGAATCATCTCTAGATCCCCTTACATTTCTGCAAACTTATCAGTTTGATCCGCTCCGTCTAAACTTACCCAAAATTTCTCTTTTCCTACCCAATTCAAAAACTCTTCAAATGACTACAAATACGGCTAATCTTCTGATTTCGAGATCTTCTTCATCTCTAAGGGCTCCAACAAATTAACAATCAAATCCATATCTTTAGAGATTAGTCACTCCATAGTGAAAAAATCAGTGTCCAGGAGATGAAGATAGGAAAGAGGAACAAATAAATTTGTGATAAAAATAGAAAAATATCATGGAGATATCGTCGTGTTATTGATGTTGTATTTAAACATCAAAAATTAGACAAACATATGATTCATGTTCTAAAGTTAACATATAGATAGTTATTAACTATATGAATGATACTTCAGAGATGAGAGAAAAAAATAGGTCCAAGAGGGGTTTATCACGCAAAAAATTGATTTTTGGTGCTAAAACCAATTTTTCTAGAAAATTTCTTTTTAGTACAATAAAAAATTCAGTGGTACATTCGTAAATAAGCTCGACCGGACTCGCGTCCTACACAAGCGATATCGGGTGGCACATACGTAAATAAGTTTGACCGGAGTCGGGTGCTATATAACCGACCCGGGTCATTTCAGCGTCGCCGTCGTCTCATTCTCTTTCGCTCGCCATCCTCTTCTATCAAAAAAAGAAAGGGGGAAAATCACCCCGTTGTCCTCGCAAGATTTTTCTTTTTCTCGCTAAATTAGGAAAACAAGGAGGAGAGAGAGAGAGAGGATGCAGCGCCACGACGATCCCAATCCCTTCGACGAGGAGCCAGTCAATCCCTTCGCGGTAACCTCACCGCCTTCCATTTTCCCTCTCTTTTTTCCAAAATTTGCGTTTTCACCGTAGGAATCTAGCGAAAAACCTAGATCCTGAAAACGTTTGCATCGGATTCTGTTTTCCCCCAAAATGAGTGATTTCTAGGGTTTCGGCTCTTCGGATCTGTTGAAGTAGATCTAGATCTTGACCGGCGTCCGTTTTAGATGAAGTTATGCTGTAAATTAGGGTAGATTAGCTCCTAAGACTTCTTATTTGCACTGATTCAGTACTTAGTTCCTTGTCGAGCGAACAAATATTTGTGCCAACTCTTCGGATCTGTTATATTAGATCTAGATAGTGATCACTGATGGAGGAAATTGAAATGATGATAAATTTTTTCTGTGAATTGAAGATTGTGTGAATGACGTGGATTTTGTATGAAAAATTGTTGGTAATTTTTTCGTTAGTTAGGTTGTGAGTTTTCTAGTTTGCGCTGATTTGTATAGTTTAGTACCTATGTGATGAAATATTAAAGAAATGGATCGTGTTTCTTTGCAGAAACAATCGGATTCAAGCTCGAAACCTCGGTTTCCTGGGCTGTCATCGCTACCATTCGGTTTTGGCAACAGGAATGATGCTACTGATGATATACCTCTTGGATCGGTGAATGTATGGATGTTTAATCTAAAATTTTGTTATTTTCCATTGTGTTGACATCATTATATTCGTTGTGTTAGCTGGAGGAGTTGATTGATTTGAAAGTTGCATATATTGCAGGGCTCGAAGGGTAAGGATCTTGCTTCTTGGGAAGCTGATCTAAAAAGGAGAGAACAGGTTTGCTGAATTCATTTCTTCCGCTTTTGAAACTGCATATTATTATTTGAATGCACTCCAAGTTCAATTAGTTAGAAAAAGAAAGATTAATTTTCTTTTATTTATTGTTTGGTGTTTCTTAACAGGACATAAAACGAAGGGAAGAGGCTCTGACAAGTGGTATGTTGCCAAGTTTTATGGCTGATTTGTAGCATGTCGTAAGGCTCACTGCTGTATTTTGATTGGTGGTAATATGATACTTGTTGATTGCAGCTGGTGTTCCTGTTGAGGAGAAAAATTGGCCCCCGTTTTTTCCAATCATTCACCATGACATTGCTAAGGAGATACCAATCCATGCTCAACGATTGCAGTATTTGGCATTTGCAAGTTGGCTAGGTATGTAACATTTATATTCTCTTTCTATGTAGTTGCATGCATTGACACTCTTATTTTGCCTTGTTTGTCCAGAAGAAGAAATTATATATTTCTACAATTAAGTGATTTTGCAAGTGCCATGGTTTATATAGTTATATTAAAATGGATATTTAAGCATATTCATGGTTTTTCTTGTTTTAATCAGATGATAACCAGTTATCTTATTTGCATTCTTGGGTGCTAGTGGTGGATCCTCTTATTTAAGGCAGCATAAAGAAAATGTTTGAACTGTTACCGTGATAAACATGGAATTCTTTCACCTTACCTTAGAAGTGAAGGAGTTACTGAATCATATTGGCTCGACATGTTTTTCTATATTTTAATTTCTTTTGAACTTTTTATTGGTATGCTTAACATTCATATATTGTGAAGATTGGAGGTTTTTTGTTTATGTGCTTTCTAGTTTGTTTGGATGCTCATTAATATATTTTCAATATCCTGATTTTTACACCTTTTACTTAAAGTCCTGTGGATTATGCTGGTGTACGCATACCTACTGGTAGATTGTTTTCAAATATTATTCTAGAACCAAGTATGCTGAGAATATGGACATTACTTGCATACTAGCTGAAGTTTGTTTTGTTTTTTAAATTTTGACAGGTATCTGTCTTTGTCTTGGATGGAATATAATTGCTGTTGTTGTGTGTTGGATCAAGGGAGGAGGTAAGCTTGTATCACCTCTACTGCAGCAATTCTATCTATCTTGTTGGTGAAGAGCCTTATATCCACGCAACTTACACAATATTATGTTACAGGGGTTAAAATATTTTTGCTGGCATGCATCTATGCTTTGCTTGGGGTCCCTCTTTCATACGTGCTTTGGTATAGACCTCTGTATCGTGCTATGAGGTAGGCCTGTTTACTTATCTTACATTCTATTGTTTCAGTATTGTTTTTCACTTCTGTCTCACTATCTAATTCCAATACAATAATATAGTACGTGAAACCTTACTTATATCTAAGAAAAAATATATATATAACCCTCTTAACTACAATTGATCTCCTAAAATATGAAATGTTCAGGATCAAGAGGAACCAAATCGACTTAAGAGTTTCTTTCTTGGGGCACATGACATTGACATCATATTGTTTGCTAAGAGTTTCTTCCTTGGGGCACATGACATTGACATCATATTATTTGCTTGAATCTATCAGTTTATTATTGCTTTAAGTAATTATTATTGTTTATATGCAGAACTGATAGCGCAGTGAAGTTTGGCTGGTTTTTCCTTCTTTACATGGTGAATCTCATGATACTTTAACTGATTGCTTTCAATATACCTTCATTTGCACATTGGTTCTGGATGTTTGTTCTGACATTGCTATATTCCAGATTCACATTGGCTTTTGTATCATTGCTGCTATTGCTCCTCCGATTGTCTTTCATGGGAAGTCATTGACGTAAGTCTTGTTTCTCGTTGCTGAGTCTGAATTCAAGTTGTTTCCAAATTTAAAAATCATTTACGACGCTTCATGGTTTCTTGCAAAATTTTATTTGAGATTTTGTTTTTGAACTTATGCTACTTGTATATAGAAATATTATCTTACGTGCAAGCATGATGTAGGTTAATATTAACTCAGACTATAAATGATGACAAAATTTTCATGTTTACTTGCAGTATTTTCAATTACAGAATTGAAAAACAACAGATGGTCTCATGACAGAAATTTGCAATAGTTCCCTGTCAGCTAAAGTGTGACGAACTTGGTGTAATATACTCCAGTATTATAGGACGAGAAATTTACATTTCTCAAGTTTGTGTCCAAATTAGTTTCGAAGAGAAAACGCATCTGCATGTTTCTTTTACTGAGAAAATTTGGTATATGAATAATCTGGTGGTAAAATAGTCATGCAAGATTCATATATTAGAAAATACAATAAAGTTATAAAATGTAGCAAATAGTTTCTCAAATGTTAGTGACCTGCTTAAACAAGCTAGCTGGCAGAAGTTGGGGCCTATAAGCTCACTAAAATATCTGCTTTAAGTGTATTTTACAATACTGGTTGACAGTAGCCAGGAGCCACGTCATAGATGTCTAAACTTGAATGTCTATCTTTCTTTCCTATGAACAAAATTGTATGATTCAACTTTATGAGTGGGCTAATATGTTAACCTAGGCATTTGCTTGCTTGTTGGGGTTTATGTCTTTATGCACAGTTTTCTTGTTTAACCTAGTACTAATATAATCTCTCTTTGTCTGGAATCAGGGGTATCCTTGCTGCTATTGACACCTTCTCTGATCATGCACTGGTTGGGGTGAGTAATAATCCTTGACTACTGCATAAATACTTATTTTTTTGTAGTTTTTTAATTTAGCTTTCTAGATAGCTTTATTTGGATTCTATATTTTCTGTGTATCTCTATACCCATGGGCCTTAAATATGGAGTTTTTTATTTGAAATTAATAAAATTCATATTCATATATCCATGATGTTTTTACATGCTCCTATAAATCATTTAATCTGTAAGTTTGTAAAGAAGGATATCGAGAAGGATTTGTGTATCTAAAGTTGGAAGGCATGTTGAGATGCATGTGCTTGACATAACACTATTAAGACTAGTAGAGAACTGAGAAGCTAAGAATTTTATGATGTTCAATAACTTTTATTAGTCCTAGAACCTTATATGATGCCTCTTGCTACCGGAGAGTAGTGATCCAACAAGACTTTTCCAGGTGGTTGCTTCAGAAAGGATTCGAAGATAAGACTGATTTTCTTTCTACCTTGTTTCTGATTCCTCCAAGATTAAGTTTAAACCAGCCTACCATTTATGGGATGTATCAAATGAATCTCGCCTCTGGTTTCTTCTTCAGTCTTCTTTTGTATTTGTTAAATTACCGACAGTTTCTTGTTTCTGAATCACTGGGATTTTTTCTTTCTTGAGAAACATTAGTCAGCCCTGCTCCTTCCACGTGATGTTCAACTGGACATTTGTTTAAGCTTGCCTATAGCCCTTAGTCTCTTTCTGTTTATAGTTCTATTATTACATAGAACTGAAGTCCGAATTTTCATCAGATTTTTTATTCTCTCCTTGAGCAAAATGATTAGATGAATAGAAACCAATATTGGAGATGTATTTCTTATACTTCAATCCACAATGTGGAATTTATATGAGGGTTCAACACTTTATCTAGTGTTCTGTGGTCGCTGTATCTTTTTTTTTGGAGGTGGGAATAAGGTGCATTTTTCAATGCACCTTTATGGCTGAATTAAGGAATTTAACATTTTCTCATATGATGCAGATATTCTACTTGGTTGGGTTTGGCTTGTTTTGCTTGGAAACACTTCTGAGCTTGTGGGTGCTTCAGGTAAGTGAAGCAACTTTCTTTTCTTTTTTATTTCTTTATTTATTTATTTATTTGGTTTTTAACCTCGCACAACACATTCAACCTCATGCTCATCCAATATGCATGTTTTACTGAACTTGGACTTGCCTTACTTAGTTTTTGGTCCTCGAGTACCTTCAGCTTGGATTAACCATATAAAGAAGAAATTGTAGCATAAAAAGACGTTACTAGCGTTAACCAGTTCAATCCGTCTGCATTTGATATATGAGAGACTTGCTGGCTGAAGAATTTACTTTGAAACAAACAACTGTTTCCCATCTTTCTACCTCCTCCCCGTTTTAAGAAATTTTGCATTTTATTTAGAACAACATGCTTTTAGGTGCCTAGAGGATTAATTTTATCTTTTATAATCATATTTTGAAGAAACAATAATCTTCTCAGAAGCGCTTTGGGAGTATGATGCTACTGAAAAATACAGTCGATTTTTTTGAACTTATTCATTCTCTTTTATGTTCCTTTATCTTCCTTTTTTTGGACTATGCAGAAAGTTTACATGTACTTCAGAGGGCACAAGTGAAGCGGATGCTTGGAGAAAGTTCCAACTCGACCTATTTCTTTTTCGTTCTCGTCCTTTTTTGTAATAGATTGTGTTCTTAATACTTGGATATAAAAAGATGTTTGGGTACAAATTTACTTGTATTAATCCCTGTCGTTCTTTATCTTGTGTAAAAAAAATTTTGATTTCGTTGGCGCGTTACCAAAGTTTGCAACTATACCTTAATGTATTCGTGGGTAAACTTTTGGATACGTCCTCTTGCTTATACTTTTCAACTTGTGGGAGCTACCATGATTTTGCACGCTAATACCGTTATTGTTGTCCTTCTCCAACCTTCCATCACAAGCGGTAGAAAGTTTTGTGGTATTTCCATTTCCATAATTCAGTGTCAAAATTAGTTATTTACCCCTATTTAGCTGCGCGATCCATTCAACCTCAAAGAGCCTTGAATCGATAAATAAATTTATCGTCAACCTCTCATGTTTATAGTGATCCAATCTCATGACCCAGTTTAGTCAGCATATTGCCTAACAAACAAGCAACCAGTATTGAATTACGTATAGGGGTGCCAAACCGTATCCGTATATAAGGAAATATCCGTAACCGTATCCGTTAGGATACGAATATGGTTACTCAAATCTATTACCGATAGGATATGGTTGCGGATATGGTTTTGTAGTGAAATATTCGTATTCGTATCCGAAAATATCCGAATACATATTGGTAATACTCTTACGATAGTTTCGATTCTTAGATTATGGATTTGTGGTTAATTTTGATGATCAAGATGTCTAATCTTAGCTTTTCAATCATAATGAACATATTAACGAACTTTTTTTGTATCACATGACTATATTTTTTCTGAATACTATCTAGTTTTCTCATAACCTTTTTGTATTCGCATGCATATCCATTTATATATCCGCATCTATATCCGTATCTAGTTTTCTCATAACCTTTTTGTATTCGCATGCATATCCATTTATATATCCGCATCTATATCCGTAACCGTATCCGATTTTGACGGATATGAATATGAATTTTTCTTACTGACGTATATCCTTATCCAAAATCGAATAATCCGATTTTGACGGATATGAATATGAATTTTTCTTACTGACGTATATCCTTATCCAAAATCGAATATGTATCCGATTTTGACGGATATGAATATGAATTTTTCTTACTGACGTATATCCTTATCCAAAATCGAATATGAATATAAATTTTTCTTACCGACGTATATCCGTATCCGAGATGGATAAGCGGATATGAATATGATAAATGTCATACGTATATCCTAGGGATGGCAAATGGATGGTTTTGGTTGGGTTTTGGTTGGGTCATAAATGGGTGGGCACATTTATGACCACTTAACCATTTATGACCCATTTAGCACTTGCTAAATGGGTTGGTTCTCATCCACCCATTTACTAAATGGGTGGTTCATGGGTAACCCAATAACCCATTTAGTTATGATTATGATGCTTCTATATATATGTAAGTTTCAGGGATCTACTTGCAAACTTCCAAGGGTTTTTGGCAAACTTTCAGGGGGGTTTTTTGCAAACTTTTAGGGGGTTTTTTGTAAACTTTCAGGGGGTTTTCTACAAACTTTTATGGGATTTTTTATAAACTTTCAGGGGGTTTTTTACAAACTTTTAGGGGGGTTTTTGCAAACTTTTAGGTGGTTTTTTGCAAACTTTCAGGGGGTTTTCTACAAACTTTCAGAGGGTTTTCTGCAAACTTTTAGGGGGTTTTGCAAACTTTTAGGGGGGGTTTTGCAAACTTTTAGGGGTTTTTTTTGCAAACTTTTAGGGGATTTTTGTAAACTTTCAGGGGGTTTTCTGTGAACTTTCTGGGGGCGTTTCTGTAAACTTTCAGGGTGTTTTCTACAAACTTTCAGGGGGTTTTCTGTAAAAAGAATTGTGAGCGCCTACTTTTTATATTTATATATCCTTGAGGGTGTTTTTTGTAATTTTTAAAAGTTTGAGGGTGTTACTTGCAAATTTGATATTTATAGGGGACTACCGAAATTTTTTAGATTTCATGTGTCATTTGCAAGTTTAGAAAATTCTAAGATTGTTTTGTAGTTTTAAATTCTTGAGGGTGTTTTTTACAATTTTTAAACTTTGAGGGTGCTTTTTGTAAATTATAAATTTACAGGGGGTTGCTAGTAATTTTTGGATTTCATGTGTCATTTGTAGGTTTTGAAATTTCAGGATGGTTTTGTAATTCTAAACTATGCAGGGTGTTTTTCTAAAAATTTAAAACTTTGAGAGTGTTAATTGTAAATTTTAAATTTATAGGTGCCTATTAAAATTTTTTAGATTTCATATGTCATTTGCAAGTTTAGAAAACTCTAAGATTGTTTAATAATTTTGAAGTCTTGAGGGTGTTTTTCTCATTTTCTACAACTTTTAAGGGTGTTTTTGCAAATTATAAAATTTCAGGGGGCTGTTGGTAATTTTTGAATTTCATGTGTCATCTGTGAGGTTAGAAAATTTTGATAGTTTTTTTTTATAATTTTTAACTCTTGAGGGCGGTTTTATAATATTTTAAACTTTGAGGGTGTTTTTTGCAAATCTTAAAATTTTAAGGGGTTAGTCATTTTAAGTGTTTTCTATAATTTTTAACTTTTGAAAATAAGTTTTGTAATTGTTTAAGCGTTGAGGGTGTTTTTAAAACAATATCCATCTAAACGGGTAAATGGGTGGGTAATAACCCACCCATTAATGACACATTTATCTTTAATAAAAACTATACCCACCCATTTATGGCCTATTTAACTAAATGGGTGGGTTTGGATGGTTCATTTGGCGGGTGGGTATGGGTGGGCAATTGGTTTTGGGTTCATTTTGCCATCCCTAGTATATCCGTATCCAAGATGGATAAGCGGATATGAATATGGTAAATGCCATATCCAAGCCATATCCACTCCATTAACAACCCTAATTACGTATAATATATTTTAACTGCTTCCCATATTTTTTGATACTTTTCTTTAGTAATAAAATTTATAAATTAGAATTGTTGGGGCCCTCCTCTTCAAAGAAGAGGGCAACCCTCCAAAAAATGGCGTATGCTGCTTATGAGTGGAGAGCACACGGTATTCTTTAGTAAAAGGCGAAAGAATAGTTCGCTCTGTGCTCACCACGCAGCTGCGTGATTTTCTACGGCTCATGCGGAGCTATTTTTATAAGCGGTAGAGCCTGGAGAAAACAGTGAACTAACCGATGTGGGACTAAACGGGAGTAATAGCTGGCAAGCTACCGTATCTTGCTTTGGTATATATCCACGGACCCCACTGGCTCGTTGACAACTCGCTATTAGTCGTTCATTTAAAGATCAGCCCACGTGAAAGGATTGAGATTATCAAGTTTTTGTTGAAAACCCATTCATTTTGTGATCAGTCAATACATCAGTCTCCATCCATGAATTAACAAGAGACATCCACAATAATCATAGCTCACGTCCTTCAGAGAAACTACCCCGATACATATAGGCACAGATATTTCACACACAACTTTTCGAATTCTCAATCATTCTTCTAGATGAAGATAATCAAAGCTCTCCTTTATACAAATGAATCCACATATTAACCTGATTACACCCAGAATACATGCGCAGAAAACAAGTAAAACATTCGAGTACCTGAGAAGTGTGATAATCTCTTAACTTCTGAACCCAGAACTATGATCTTGAGCCACATTACAGTCATCGAGAAGTTTGATAAGATCGTGCTCTGGAGCACTCAACGAGGGCAATATTCCCCGTTTCGTTGGGCTTGGCCGAGGCTTATCACTTCCAGCTACTGCTTCGGGTTCAAGGTGTGGGCCTTCCTTCACAACGGGCAAGTCGCCTCTGAATCTAGCACTGACAGATGACATCCGTTCTTTCCATATTCTTCCGTCCTATATCCATTTATAGAATGTTGTGATTAAATAAGTGAAGTCAAAGTTGTAGAAGCAAAACAAATAGATAAGATGAGGGTGACGACAATGTGTTTTGGGTTAATTGCGGATAGACCGCTCTGTAGTGCTATACTTCTACTGTTGCAGATAGATCCCTCAGTGAACTTTCTTTACTCTTTTACCCTCAGGAGGCTTGTTAAAAAGACAAATTTCTGGTTCTCTCAGGGTAAAAGAGTCAGGAAAAATTTTACTCAGAAGGTCTACATGCAACAACAGAAGAATAGAACTACAAGGGCTCTATCCCCAGTTGGACGA
Source organism: Asparagus officinalis (assembly GCF_001876935.1). Lineage (NCBI taxonomy): Eukaryota > Viridiplantae > Streptophyta > Magnoliopsida > Asparagales > Asparagaceae > Asparagus > Asparagus officinalis. The sequence continues at coordinate 1,105,481 of NC_033803.1, forward strand.
TAGTAGAGGGGGGGTCTATCCACTATTAGCCCATTTTATTAGCATCTAACTCCGACAGTGTTGTACTTATAACGTTTATGTTATCTCTGTCTATCGCAAGCCAAAAGTACAGGAAAGTTGAGGTAGGTAGCTGATAACCGATATAAACCTAGTTGGATTTATATATATGAATCCCATAGAATATCTGAGAAGAAGAAATAGGATTCATGTAGCCAACGCCGAAAATTTGGGATAAAGGCTTTATGTGAGAAATGTCTTTTTTACATCTTTAAGAATTTGCACACAAGTTACGGTTTCAAGGAAGAGATATCCGTCATATACAATATGTATCCACACAAACATTTACTTTCTAAGGGGGTATATCCCTAAACGAGAGGCACGGCCAAAAGAGATCCTTGGTTAAAACCAAGGATGTGCCCTATTTGACTCACATTTTCACCAATTAAGGACTTAACGTAAGTTGAATCCATTAGTTAAGGATAATCATAACTAGATGAGCACAACCAATAAATAATAATGAGAATAACAAAGCTTGATAGAAAATAAATAACTAAAATAAAAATTGACGATAAAGTTGCTAAGCACTTAGTTATTTCATTATTACTCACTGGGGTGACATTAGAATTATGCGAGATAAAGAGGAAAAGTATTAGGTACATAAACAACAAACAGTACGAAAAACAAAAGGCTAAGAGATTAAATGCACTAAGAGCAGTTAGGAAAAGTTTGGGTCAGTACAATCAGTGGCAAGGAATGAAATCTGCTTGTTGGCCAAATCATATCCGACATTGTAGTTCATTTGAGCTTGCATGCCCAAAATAGATGGTTCGTACTCATTTTGAAATATATATGCACAATATTTGCCGTCATCTTCAAAGAAAATACCGGAAGCAGGCACGTTGACATCAACCCCGCCATAAAATTGAAAGGTGATGTTAATCCAATTAAAATCTTCCATTGTCCCATGGTAACAATTTCCATATAAGTGCCTTGAATCAAGTGCATCATTCAATGCCATTGCTAATGGCTCATAGGCAGGGGGATCTAGCCAAATTGACATTGTCCCTGTATCTAATGTCATGTTCATATACCCATCATCAATAAGGGAAGAAATGTTTAATTTAGTCGATATGAAACTAACTCCCACCAATTTGAGGTTATAGAGACCATCATCTAAAAGAAATGGTGTTGTCTCGCCTACAATGTTGGCTAAAGATCCAAACAACATCTTGCTGTAGGATTCGGCATCTTTTGGTGGTTCTGGAGGCATGCAGTATGAGAATCTATCTACCTTAGCTTGAGATGTGAAGGATTCTTCACCTAATCCTAGACCTAAAATGCCATCAGCAACAGATGCACCATTTCTAAAATCCTGGTCAGCACAACCAAATACAACATCAACCATGTAGTGATCTGAGACATGAAAATTGTCGATTCCCATGAATCCTGTTGAAAAGCTTCCATCCTCATAAGTAGACCGGAATCTGCATGTTTCAGTGTCTGGATCACAGTAGTATGCATCTTTTTGACAAATAGGGTGATCACACTTTAAAAATTTGTAAGTGGCGGAATTATCAGGATTGAATCCAAGACTTTTCCTGCTACCACAATTTTCACACTCATCACCATCAAACCATATTAAATGACTACCAGTGTCAAGTTCAAGATACGTCTTTTGCTCAGAGGATCCAACAGATATCTCCCCAAGATAGAGACCGGAATAAAAACCAATTGGCAGTGATGTGTCATTATTTAGTTTTGCGGAGTGAATATACTCAAGCCGTCGTTTCTCAGCTCGAAGAAGGTCAAGGATAGTGAGGCTCGGATCAAAATACGGCGATAAGTGTGAGCTTTTAGGTAAAACGCGAATTTGGAATCCAATTTCTGAATCAGAATGAGAGATGAACAAGGATGTGATTAAAAGCACTAAAAGATGTCTCATGACTACTATGTGGATAGGACTGAGGATAGGGATGCAATGTTTTGTTACCATACCATTTATATAATGAAAAAAAATCTCACACATCAGCTCTTTTCATGCCCTGAACATGAGCAGGAAATTAAGGTTTAAGCAAATCAAAAGAATCTGGTAAAGTTGTTCCTTTCATGCCATGCACATGAAAAGCCTATTTAGAGTTTTCAACAAACCAGAGAAATGAGCTTATTTGATTAAAGAGAGTCCTCGTAAACAGACAAAGATGCAAAGATAAGAAATTCTCTACCTATACTAACCCTTTTAGTTGGGTTAATCACGGAGGTTCAGCTCGTTGTAGATACGCTTATGACAAGCATATGTTGCGTTTTACCCTTTGATCTACTTTCCAGACTAATTTAGATTGTACATATACTTAACACGAGCAGCAATTCATTGCCTGCCTACTGCATTCTAGTTAAGATTCAACTTACTAGGGCACATGCTCAGTATAGCTGCACCTTGTTACATATTTCTTTAGGTTTAAAAGATATAACAATGTTATAAGGACATATAAAAAAACTGAAACTTGAATGGATTCGCTACTAAATTAAAGAATTATCCAGTATAATATTGTAAACGCGTGTATATAATCTTGTAAATGTGTTTATACTATTGTGTAGAGAGATACCCTTAATCAAAACAAAACATACAACTAAACATTAGGAATTGAGGCCCCGCTAATAGATAGTGAGTCTATACAGAGCTCCATAGAAAGGCATATGGAACTAAACAGGCAACAAATTATTATAAGATGAGAGAGAAAATAAAGTGACATGTTAGTGTATGTTTGGCACATTTTCCTCTGATAACTAATAAAAAATGAAGAAATATATGAAAATAAAACGAGAACGGTTGCTTTGATGAAGGTGATATGAGACAACTTGTGTAGCTACTAGGTACAAAACAACTTACTTGTGTATCATATAGCCATACTTTGGAATCAAAAAGGTTTTTGGGTTAACCTAAGGAAACGAATGAATAATTTGAGCTATAAAAGACCAAGATTAGAGGGTATTAACATATAAAGCACGTAGATATTAATAAATAAATAAATTCCTGAAGCTGAATGACTATGATACCAGGTCAAAGTCTCAGTCACGACATCAAAACTCTCCGAAGTTTTAGTCGGAGAAGAAGGAATTACATTTATCCTCTAACACTATTTATGCATAAGTTTATAGATATATGCACTCAAGTGAACTTCAATAAATATTTTCTTTCCCTGAAAATGCAAAAACTTTACAACGTTGTGAGGAGCTTAGTTCATTACGTTGTTACTCACTAGTCACTAGAGATAACATTGGAATTAAAATTGAAAGGTAATGCTCATCCAGTTGAAGTCTTCCATCCTCTCAAAATAACAATTTTCATATGCATTCCTTGTATGAAGTGTATCTTTCAATGCCATTAATAACAGGCTGTATGCAGTCAGAGGTAGCCAAATTGCTCCACTCTCTGAATCTAGTACCATGTCCATATATCCCACTTTATTGATGGGAGTAATGTTAAACATAGTTGATAGGAAACTAATTCCCACCAATTTGAGGAAATAGACACCTTGCTCTATTATGAATGGAGTTGACTTACCTACAATGTTAGCTACAGATCCAAACAACATCTCATGATAGGATTCAGTGTGTTCCGATGATTGAGGTATGCAGTATGAGAATTTATCTACCTTAGCTTGAGATGTGAAGGGTTCCTCGTCTAGTCCTAGACCTAAATTCCATTAGCAACAGACTCGCCATCCCTACTATCCTGCTCAGCGCAACCAAATACAAAATCCAATGTGTAATCAGTTGAGAAATGAAAATGATCAACTCCCATGAATCCTGCTGCAGAATTTCTATATGCATAAGTATACCGGAATCTACATGTTTCGATGTCTGAATCACAAAAATATGCATTTTTTCACATAGAGGATGATCACAGTTCAAAAATCTGTAAGTGGCAGAATTGTTGGCATTGAATCCGAGACTTTTTCTGCTACTGCAATTTTCACACACATCACCCTCAGAATTGTTGGCATTGAATCCGAGACTTTTTCTGCTACTGCAATTTTCACACACATCACCCTCCAGCCATACTAAGTGGCTACCCATCTCAAGTTCAAGGTACCTCTTTTCCTCAGAGGATCCAATAGACATCTCAGCCAGATAGAAACCGGAATAAAAACCAATTGGCAGTGATGTGACATTATTTAGTTTTACGGAGTGAATATAGTCAAGCCGTCGTTTCTTGGCTTGAAGAAGGTCATGGATAGTGAGACTAGGATCAAAATATGGTGATGATAAGTGTGAGTTTTTAGGGGGGAAAAGCGTATCTGGAATCCAATTTCTGAACCAGAACGAGAGAAGCAGAAGATGGACGAGACTAAAAACAGTAAAAGATATCTCATGTTTACTATGTGGTTACGACTGAGGAATAGGAACATGATGTCTCCATTTATCTAAAATAAAAAAAAACTCTGGTAAATTAGTTCTTCCCATGCCTGAACGTATGCAGGAAATTAAGGTTTATACAAATAAAAAGAATCTGGTAAAACTGTTGTTACATACAATGCACATGAGCAGCTTATTTAGAGTTTTCAACCCACCTCAGGACAAGATTATGTGATTAAAGAGGGTCCACTGCATAGACAAAGAAGAACAAGATAAATATTCTCTAAACAGATAGAGAAGAACAAGATAGAAACTTCTCTACGATACTTAACCATTTCAGTTAGTTTTATCACAGAGGTTGACCTCCTTGTAGCTACGCTTTTGGCATTGGTAATTAAATTCACAGGTTAAGGAATTAACCTAAGTTGAATCCAAAGGTTAACGTTAATCTTAACTAAATGAGGCCCCACCAATAAATAATGAGTCTTATCCAGAACTAGATAAAAACTAAAAAGCTACATGAACTAGCAGGTTTTCCTATATTCACCCCTTAAATCTTTCAAATTTTCTCAAATCCTATTAGTTCTTTTAAATTAGCACCTCTGTTAGATTTTCTATCAAATATATTAACTCAGGTTGGTCAATAGTTAACCGCACATGGCAATTGCAACACTACCCTTAAGATTGAGTTGAGTCAAGCCCTCCCCACATATCTTCCTAATCCCAATCTTGAGCTAGTCAGAAAGGCAGGTTTTATCTAGATTTTTTTTTTTTGAAAAGATTAATCCCTCCCTTGATATCTGCTTCTGTTTCTCTATTCTACTATCTTGTTGGGATGAAGGTTTTTAAGGAAAGTTCATTTCATGAATGCTTTGGAGATTCTGGGAAATGTCATTTGGATGTTTGGTTAAGAAATTTGGGTTCGAATGCTTGGAAAATTGATTTGAATGGTGTGGAAATTTGGGGCTTTAGTGAACCTTCACAAGCCATTGTGGACAGAATTTGACAATTAAGCATGGAAGTACCGAAGAAAGATGTCTTTACCCGTGTTTAATTGCTTGATCATTAACTCAAACCTGCAAGGCTACAATTTCCAATTTTTGCCATTTAATTTGGTGAATTTGAGTACAAAAACAGAAGAGCAGCAGCAAGCAAGAGAAGGATCGGGATCCTTTCCAATTAGGTGGTAATTTGAGTGTCCATTACCCCAATCCTTACACTCTATTCCAATTTCAAGGACTGAGATGAAGCTACGAAGGACTCTAAATATTATCTTGAAAACCACTATTGGCTTAAAACCACTATTGTGAAAACCGGTTATAATATAGTGGAAATGCTACATGAGTTCATCTCAGCCCTTGAAAAAATTAGGCATCAGGTTAACTGGACACTCTTCAATTACCACGTAATTGGAAGGATCCGTATCCGCAAGAGGAACTGACCCGTTTAGGGAAGACAATGAGAGAATGGGTTAGGGCTAAAATGAAATGGGTTTATGGTTTAAATCCATTTAGGTACCAAGTTTTGGGTTTGAACCCACTTAAATAGAGGGATATAACGGGAAACTCCCTACAAAAGGTTAACTTAGAAGGAATATTCCCTTTAAATTGGATGATAGGTGATCAGAGGGATTAATTTGAAAAAACCAATAGGATTTGAGGGACTAAATAGTAATTTCAATGATTTGAGGGACATTCAAATTATTGAAGATTTAATAGATTAATATAAAAAAAACCTAAAACTAAACATCCACAAATTACTAGAAGATTGAGAGAATATAAATTGAGATATTATAGTGCCTTTGTCAAAATCTTCCACGGTTGCTAATAACAAATGAAGAAATAAAGAACAGAATGGTGGATTTTGTGAAGGTTACATGAGACAACTGTTGCAGATATAAAGCAACTTACTTGTATATCATGTAGTAATACTTTGCAATCAAATAGGCTTTTGGGTTAACCTACAGAAACGAATGGTTGGGCTATAAAAGAACTTTTCTACTACCACAATTTTCATACTAATAACAATCTAGCCATACTAAATTGCTACCCGAATCAAGTACAGGGTACCTCTTTTCCTCGAAGATCCAACAGATACCTCCCCAAGATAGCGACTGAAATAAAAAACCAATTGGCAACGACATGTTGTCAGACTCATCACTTAGCCTGACAGAGGGAATGTAGTCAAGACATTGGTTCTCAGCTTGCAGAAGGCCATAAATCCTGAGGCTAGTATCAAAACACAGTGACAAGCATGAATTTCTACATAAACTCATGTTCCACTATAAAATGTCTCGTGTCTACTGACTGAGGATAGGGATGCAACATTCATAAACTGAAAAGAAAAGGGTAAATAGCTCTTCCCATGTACTGAACATGAACATCACATTAGAGTTTAAAGTAACTTCACCATTCTAAGTGATTACCCTATGATCATGCTTTTTAGACAAATTTAGTTTGTACATGTATTTCACATGATCATCAGATCACAGGCATGCCAACTACATATTACATTCAAGTTGGGATCGCATGTGTTCAGGCTGCACCTTGGTAGATACTTCTTCAAGATCAAAAAACATACCAATTTGGTAAGGAAAAATAGAAGTAAGACTGACATTCTTGGATGGGTTTGTTCACTAATTAACAAGTAACGCATATAGCACTTGTAATCTCGTAAATGCGTCTCTATATTGTGTCAATTTGTATTTATAACTCTCTCCAAGATTAAATGTGAATATTTTGTACATGTATTTATAACAAATAGGAATTTTGCATGTCCACCCTTATTAACCTTAACACCTTGCCTGCTTGCACATGCCTCGCGAGAAAGAAACAATTAACAAGCATGAGAAAACTTAAAGTGATAGTCAAACGTTTATTACTTACATTGAGTATCGAAGGTTCTGGGAGCGGGCACTTAACTGGTTGGTCACAATCGGTAGGCTCAGTTGGGTGCTCAACCGGCTTAAATTCAACTGTTGTTTCAATTACATGGGCTGTAGGCACTGGAGCTGGATCCAAAACCTCCACATTCTGTGCCAATGTTTGCCTCGCATCCTAAGCCATGAGATTAACAACTCGCTTAATGATCCCAACCACAAATATTAAAGATGAAAGTATAAAGGACAAGAAGAAAAAAGAGGAATTCGAATGATAGGTGTAAGAGAGTCCCTGAAATGGATCTGAGCATATGATAGTTGAGCCTAAAACATTCTTATGTAAGCATGTAAAATGCAATTTGATGATATCATAGGGTTTCATATTCCATACAATTTTTAAACAATAACAATTAGCTATCAAGAAATTCATAAATAAATGGCAAAGAAAGCACTGATTTAAAAAGCAACTCAAGTCCTTCCCACACATCTTTTGATCTTCTCTTTCCTTCAGTTCGGGGAGAAATCCCGCAATTTAAACATAATATATATGTGTAGTACTTAATTTCAAAGTAAGATCCGCCTACAAGTCTCGAATCTTCACTGAAAGCATCCTCATTAAATTCCGATTTTAGAATCTAATATTAAACAACTAACAAGTAGCTCAACAATGAGCTTAGCAGATTCAAACAGTGAAAATGCAAATAAATACCTTTTAGAGAAAAGCTGTGTTTCCCGATGCAAAACCAAATAATCGGTAAGTAAGTTAACTATAAAAGAGAGGGAGCATAAACAAGGACGTTAATAAAAACCCAACAAAATAAATTAACAAAAATAAACAAGAATTGACAAAAACCCAACAAAATAAATTAACAAAGTTCGTCACAAACGACGGAATCAAGAACACCCAATACCCCAATTCAATCAAACAAATCCTACTTCATTCGCAGAACCAATATTACCAAATCGACCCAAGTCACCAAATTGATCGCACAATCTTCAACAACATCAAAAACCCATCTCTAATTACCAAAAACGCATCACCGAATCACCTAAAAAAAGCACAAACGCCAACACCCATCAACCAAAAATAACGAAAAATCTCATTCTTACCACTGCGCTCTGAGTTCTCCTGTGCCCAATTCTCCCACCTGAGAACTTTGAGAAAATCCCCACCATTTTTTCCCCCTCTTCTCTCTAATATCTGAAACGGAAGCTTCTTCTGCTCATTCTGTTCTCAGGTTTCAGAGAAAGATAGAAAAAAAGGGTGGTGAGCACAATCGAATCTAAATCACAAATTGAGATAAAATATTCACCACCAACTATAGCTTTCGTTAAAGATGGGGTTTTTTTTTTTTTTTTTTGGTTGTTTTTTCTAGCTTTCGTTAAAGATGGGGTTTTTTTTTTTTTTTTTTGGCTGTTTTTACTGAGATTTTTGGACTCGCCTTTGGAGAACTTAAAGAGACAAGCGAGAGAGAGCGAATATTTTTTGGTTTGATCTTCGAGACTATTTTAGGTTTTTTATTTCCAGGCCCAAGATTTCATGAGGACTTATCTTCAAACCCGCCTAGTCCAAATTATTCCTAAACACAATATACTGGGCTAAACTATTCTAAAACCTGCTTTCTGTAGTTTAATTTATCAGAATTTATTATAGAATATAAATTTATAACCCTCATTCATCGTCATTGTTTCATATTTGACACAGTGGCAGAGTCCTTTGAAGTTGGACATGGTAATCAAAATAACCCAGTTTTAAATCTTATCGATAATAAATTTACAGCCGACTAGAACATGGTAACACTAAACGCAATGGCATATTACCGTATAACATAACAACCATGAACCTCACACAACAATCTTCCACTTTCAATTAGGAAAACTTCAATTAGGTATGATTTTATATACCTTTTAAATATCGTATATAAAATTGATGAAAATGTAGGAACTGAATTTAGAAATAATTTAGGGCGATATTGGAAGTAGATGGGTTTAAGAATAAATAGTTGAAAACTTTGGTCTGTAAATGAAATGCCCTTTTTTCAACTGCTTTTGGGTTTTGCTCCGTGGCTTGGATTGGATGGACGGTGCTGATTCGCTAATACTGTTGATGATGATGTGATTTTCTGCCACGTGTCGAATAATAGGGCGGCAGCCGGCTGCCAGCGACCGAAGTCGATGTTTGTAGTTGACAAGTAACTGCTCGGATCTGCCGTTTTAATAAGAACATCAGACAGGGTTTTGCAGACACCCAAACGTGGGCAAACAGTGTATTTATTCCTTTAGGAGAACCCAAAAATTTAGTATTCATATGACAGTCAATTAGTATAGCATCATCACTGTAGCACATATAGGAACGCCGGTGTCTTAAAAATATTGTATCATAGTAGGGTACTGTAGCATTTAAAAAATGTTATTGTAAAAACCATTTAAGAACAATATTACTGTAACAGAAATAAAAAAATAGAGATGTGCAAAGCCCGCTAATAACTATGTAATCTCAGAATATATTGTGCTTTAGTTTTGGCCCAAACTATGATTCAAATGGAATATTAAATAAAAAGAAAAAATAAATATTCTGATAGAGCTATGTTTTTTTGTTTTTAATGATATAAGACCCCCCAAGTCTTCCTTATTTCTAAACAACACCCCCAAATCTTGATATTTCTAAATAGCCCCCAAAAATCATGTAAGTTGTTGAAAAAACACCCTCATGGATGTTTTCCATCCAAATGCTTTACCCAATCATGGTTAGCCCTTAACCATGTAGGTTACCTTACAATAATAGTCTTATTCAATAACTCCAATAATGAGGGCGCTATTTAGAAAATGGGTGAATGCAATTTGGCCATTGTTGCTATCAAGGGCATAAAGGGTGACAAATGAGTTACTTCTGACCGAGGTTTTTTTTCAACTGCTTACATGATTTGGAGGGCTTGTTTAGAATATCAAGATTTTAGGGGGTTATTTAGAAATAAGGAAGATATGGGGATCTTACATGATAAAAACATTTTTTCGCGTGTAATATATTCGTTTGGAGTTTCAGGCAACTTTTATGCCAACAAATTTTGTTTAATGAAGGTTCTATTAATTACTATAAAGACTCAGCAGCTTTCTAAGAAAAGGTTCCAGTTAAAATTAAAATTAAAAATCACAAGCTACATACGAAAAACAAATAATTAAAGCTTTGCTAACATTTTCCCTCAAGTTAAGAAACTTTTAAACATTTGCTTAAATTGTAATACTTTTTTAGGTAATTTTAGATATTTAGGCTCTAACATAGTTTTTTTTCCCCATGATTCAACAATTTATTTTCTTTTTTAGGTCATTTAGATATTAGGCTTTAACGTAGTTGTATTTTTATTTTTCATGATTCAACAAATTATTTTCTCAAAGCAATTCATCATAATCCACGAATGGTGAGTACCATGTTTTTATTTGGGCTTAATTGCATTCAAATACTCTATAGTTTCCTCTACACTTATATACCCTCACTTAGTCACTTGTCTTTGGCAACATTTATATATCCTAAAGTTTAAAAACTCGCACTCATACACTCGCACGTGTTTTAACAGCGCTTATACGCCCTAAAGTTTAAAAAATGTGCCCGTAAATATCCTAAAGTCGTCAATACTCACACTTAAATGTCCTTGGAATGCAATCTTAAAGGTATTTAAGTGCAAATTTTTAAAACTTCATGATATTTAAGTGCTAGTTTGAAAAACATTAAAATATTTAAGTGTAGGTTGTAAAGACTTCAAGGCACAAAAGCGCTATAGAAAATAAGTGAGGATACGTAAGTGAAAGTTTTAAAATCCTTATGTATCTTGGTGTTGCCAAAACAAATGAGAGTAATACTATAAGAGCAATGCGAGAAAACTATAGGATATTTAAGTGCAATTAAGCCTTTAATTTGTCTGCCATTTCCTTGACTTGGTGCGAGCGGTAGACACATCTTGAGTTAGTTATAAGCATTTCATAGGGTCTAATAAAACTTTATACTCTTCTGTTCTGACCCATCGCCTTTCAAGTTATTGCGGTGCGATAAGGGACTGTTTGGTTGTATGTTTTTACCATATAAAAGGATTGAAAGTGTAAAAAAGTGAGTCTCAATGTCAGCTTTCATCACTTTACATTGTTTGTTTAAATTCTCTTTTACATGAAAAGCTTACACTTTTTGATGAGGTGTCACCGAAAGCAAAATCATCAAAATTAGGAGTGATTTTGTTGGAAAGCTGACACAATGACATAAACGTGTCCAAAAAATTAATAAAAAAAGTCAAAACCTTGTAGAAAGTGGTGAGGTGGATAACCACTTTCCATTTTGTGTCATAAATACTCTAGTTTACATTATAATATCCAAACAATGTAATACTATTATTTTAGGATTCACAAAGATTACTAACCAAACAATGTGAACACTCGAACGTAAAGTAATGAGGTGGATAACAACTTTCTATTTTGTGTCATAAATACTGGATCCGGATCCTCTCCTAATAAAAAGCTCCTAATATCTCCTTAGAAAAATTCCTTAAGGGGGTGTTAGTCAATTGGGACATTTTCATACAAAATGGGATAATTGTTAAAGTGGAATAATATTTCGCTAGTGGGATATTTTAGTGGGATAACTAGGAACAATTTTGTGAAGCAGGATATTTTGATAAAATAACGTGGGATAAATTTTTATAATCATGAAGTATATATTTATGCATTTTGAAGATATAAATACTATTTATGTATTTTAAACTTACTACTATTAATTGATAATTGCTTACAAGAATGTTCGTTACTATTAAATAACTTTTGGTTAGACTATAAGATATTGACAATTATTATTATGATGATGGTCTAATGATGGTGATAACCATAATAGGAAATAAGTAAAGAAAAAAAATAAAAAATAACAAAATAAATACGAGTTCTAGTTTTTTACCACATAGTTCCAAGCTAAAACTTGGAATAATTTGAGAAACTAGAACTCTTATTTTTTTATAGAAAAATAAAAAAAGTGGGATAATTTTGTACAATTATCCTGGATAATGAGTTGGCCATCATTAATAATGGCCAACTCATTATCCAATAGGAGGGGGACACCACACTTGTCCTCCCTATTGGTCCCATATTTTGCGTCATTATAGCAAAGCTCATCTCAGATCCTATCTTTTTATTTTCATCATGGTCTTTCATTTTCCCACCCATCCTTGTGGACCCCCCTCCTAACTCTTCACAAATCTTCATTAGGAAATATTAGGATGAGAAGAGGATCCCAATTCAGAAAGACGTCCAAACAGCCCCTAACTTGAAAGGCGATGGGTCAGAAGTAACTGCAGCATCTTCTTTTCCCTACTTTTTTAAAAAAAGAGATGCGCTTGCTTGAAACTAAAAAATATATATTAGTGAGTTGGATCTTTTCCTTTCTTTCTTTCTTTCTTTATTTTTTGAACCTTCTTATTTTTATGGTGAGTTGGATCCTCATTAAAATAGCTGTCATGTTTTTCAACAACCATACACAGTAGCCCATGGTCATCATTGGCTGAATTTTTTGTGGCAAGGATCATGGGAAACCACGTCATGTAGAAATTAAGTAAAATACGACGATTGTCTCACTATCAAATTTTAACCGGTATAATCGTATACACACACTACCAATGCAATCAATAATTATTAGCTGATTCTTCCACGAGAAGGAGAAAAAAAAGTTCCATGACTCGTTGGCTTTTTTTTTAAACTGAAGAAACAGGAATAGCATTCCTGTTCATATATATATATATATATCTATATATAATATGATATATATATAGATTAATGGGTGGTATCCTTGTCATAGGAGGAGATTTCCTCCTATGACGCCTTTAAAATCACATGCATGGCGACATTGTGATGATCCGCCTCCTTACGCTTTGACTTGATCTACATATGTCTAAAACCCCACACACCAAGTTTGGGGTGAACCGTTTCGTTTGACCCTTCATCACTCGTATCAATTTTTAACTGTTGATGATGAATAGAACTTTTCACATGCTTCGATGGAGAGTCAACGACGGACGGATTCACCCCAAACTTGGTTGTTGGGCGTTTTAGAATATGTAGAATCAAGTTCAACGGAGCGGATCATCCACCATGCTCGCTCAATCATGTTTTAAAGGCGTCATATGGAGAAATCCCCTCTGCATATCCATTAATCTCATATATATATATATATATATATAATATTAATATATATAGTTTCTATAGTTAGGATGTATATGATTTATATAATATATATATATATATATATATATATATATTTATGGTGAAAAAAAAGAAACTTACAGAGAATATACATATCTTATCAAAAAAGGCGAAGGCACACCAAAAATAAACAGAAAGAAGAGCAAATTAAAAAGCATCTTCTACCTAAACTAGACAGCACAAAGTATGCATATACACCATAAAACCAAGAATAAAAACTACAAAAGATAGTTAAGGAGTTTGAAGAAGATGCCACTGCCTCAAAAGAAAAACTCCCAAAAGAAACAACCGACATGAGTAACAACCAACAAGGACTAGTCTGCTGAAAAATTGTCTCCCACTTCAGCTGCCGCTTTCTTCTTTGCTATATCTTCAAACTGCAGCTTGATGGCTGCCCTACGAATCCTTTTAGCCAACCTATCTTCCTGAGCACCTGCCCATAGGAGAGTATATCTAGCAACATTAGCTGCAATAAGGTCAGAGTTATGCTGAATATCTCTAAATATGAGGAAGTTACGACTCGTTGGCCTTCTAACTCTATGAACCGTTTATTTGTCATGTTTTTGCCTATTAAATGTTCGTTTCCTGACTCTAATTTTCCTTTAAGATTAAGCCTCTTCTCAGATATATTTTCCCTTTTGCTTCTCAGCCCACTGCTCGTGTGAGGAGTTAAATTATCAGTATAATCAAAATAATAAACCGCTGGAAGTTGAACGTTGTGTGAATGCATTGGCTAACTTTAATTCTACTTTATTTGAACGTATGCGCATGCTATGAAAAATCAAAATCACCAATTTTGGAATCAGTACAAGGACAATTTTTTTTAATAAACAAATTAACAAGTTTTTCCAGCAGATTTCGACTAAAGGAGTAATTGCATATAAGTCCTTTAAACCTCCGAACTCAGTTTTTGCTAAAATCTTCCCAAAATCATTATTTCCATTGCCAAAATATTCCTCTAACTATTAATGAGAGTTAAACTTAGTTAAATCTACCAGAAATATGTGAACTTTCCGTTATGCCCCTTTCTCATTAAATACTAGCATTTAAATTCCAATTTTATAGAACGTTTACACTAGCAAAATCCCCCCAAAACCTCAATGAAGCCGCTCTCCCTTTTAGAGCTTGGAAAAAATTAGGAAAATAAGAGTTTTTTAGTTGTTACGGGAGGAGGAAACATCCCAGGGGCATCGGAGTAATTCTACACATTGGGTTAAGGCTTAGCCTACTTGCATTTAGAAATTATAAAAAAATTTAACAGAAGGAGGAATTGGCAATGGAATTGATGATTTGGCAAATACTAAGATTTGGGGGGCGTTTGACAATAAAAGAAGATTAAGGGGCTAACATGCAATTATTCCCAGTTTAAATTGTCATAAGATTGGAAGGCACATTCTCAAATAAGAAAGATTTCAAAGGGTGTTTCTGAAAAGTCCAGTACTCTGCATGTACCCCCGCGAGTTTTTTATTTTAACCGACAATATTTGCGGGTAAAAAAAAAAAAACGATTCCCAATCTCTCCATCCATCGAAAATCCACTGTAATTCATTTTGGGTTGATTTAGTTCTTGAAGTTGGCCATGGAAGTGTGAGTATTTAGCTTTCAGCTTAAAACTTGAGTCTTTTGTGTTTTATACGAATTTTAACGAATTATAAAGGTTTTTGATTCAATGTTGATGTTGACGCAGTGTCGCTTCGGCGCCGGGAAAGGTTCTGATCAC
>NC_033803.1:1120673-1152503 GCF_001876935.1 Asparagus officinalis
GGTTCAGGCCGCTGGAAGACGTCGACAAGCCGCCGCCGTCCTCTCTCGCCTGAGCATGGACCGGTCTCTCCGGTCGACTTGCGTTTTGTAATAAACAGTGATAATTAATTAATTAATAGTATTAATTTGCGAAGTACTGAAGTGCATATTTCTGAACTTTCTTCAAGGGATTTTGATTTTAGTCACGTTTGCCAACTATTTGGATTCATCCGAACCAGAGGTTGAAGCAAGCATGTATTTGTTTATCGTGTGATGTTGCAAAATAATCTACTTTGATTTGAATGCGTATGAATTCAATCCCTTAATTTGGAGTTCCTTAAAAAAAAAAAGACGAGCTGCGAATGTACGAGGCTTCGACCATTGTATCTAAACACTTACATTATGAATATTAATCACAATATATATTGTTTCTAACATCAAAAGATGTAGTAGTACTGTAATTGTAAAGAGGTGGTCAATAATTTGCTAATACAAAACTTTCATGGATATTAAGATTAGAGCACCAAAATCACGCTTTGTGACATAACCAGTCCTTAAGAACGAAATTCAATGAGTTAATTAATTAGTTGAAAGCAATATGCGCTGTGCGCATGTTGTTATCTTTTATCTGCATGAATATGGCGTCGGATGCTCCCTCCTCCATGTGATCCACGCTCTTTCTGGATTTTTTTTGAAGAAATTTTCTAAATAAACTCATTTATATATATTTTTTTTTTCTAAAATAGATCCTTTTGAGTTTATTTACAAAAATAGACTCATTTTATTTTAATCTGGTTTCTAAATAGTCAGGGTTGCCAACCCCGACTATATATTTAGGAGATTATAAACCCCCAATTATAACCCTAAACCCTAATATTTTATGCACTAAATAGTCGGGGTTGATAACCCCGACTATTTAGAAATCGGATTAAGACAAAATGAGTCGATTTTGTAAAAAAACTCAAGAGGATTTATTTTTAGAAAAAAAATTTATGAATAAGTTTGTTTAGAATTTTTTTTCCGTCTAGATTTGTCAGACTTTAATCTATGAATAATTTTTAAATTGCACGTGATCGGCCATGAGACATTAGGATATTGGACTTTGGGTAGAAGCACGAAGCAACGCCTCGTGCTCCATGCATGGTCATTATAAAATTAGTACCCAGAAAATAATCTGATGATCTTGATCTGTTAAGTTTTTCAGTGTATCAAAATAGTTATATCTTATGACGTAAATATTTCTCAATTTAATTAGTTGACAGCTCAGATTCCGCTAAAGACCCAAACCATAGAGCAGTTAGCACAGGGTATATATTTATATAAAATTTTGTATCCGACAGCAACGACGACGCTTTGGCCGAGTGGTTAAGGCGTGTGCCTGCTAAGTACATGGGGTTTCCCCGCGAGAGTTCGAATCTCTCAGGCGTCGAGTTTTTTTTTCTCTCCATTTCCCCTTCTTTTTCAATTAGTTTCTTAAATAAGATATAACAGTTTTTTTTTTTGGATAAAATAAAATGTCAGATCAATTTTCTTTGTATATATGGTTCATATCAATGAAGTGATATGTCATCACACTATGTGAATCTCATAGGTAATACTTGTAATTATAGCAGCCCTTCGTTGTCTTTGAGGTTTGAACCATCAAATGATAAAGTATAAAAATAAAAAAAAGGAAAAAAAGAAAGAAATAAACCCTTCTTTTGTACTTGGAACTTCAGAGCGAGTCTTACGTTTTTTTACCCCAATATACAGAGAAATATTGGCGTTAAAGTTCCTCTAGATAAATCTAACTAAAACATCAATTTCACAGTACAATGTGAGTGAAAACTAACCTAAATTACTATTCGTTGAATCGATTTACCATTCCAATGCAGCACATCTCGAAAATAATCTTTCATTTAAATTTCTCATAAACGGTTTTTAGTATTCAACTATAATTCTTTAATACAAACAACATTCCAAAAGGGAGCTTTTTGCTAGGAACTAACTGGATCCTGCTAATTCAGCTATAGTAGCTAACACATCAGCCCTCCATTTAACCAAATCAAAAACAGTTTTGTTGTAAATACTGCAATGAGCGACGCCTACAGTATTACAACCCTAAAAAAATCCCTCAACCAAACGGATCCTATACGGCACAAGGCGGTCGATATTGTTGGTCAGCGTGTTCTGGCAGAGACACGTAGGCGTTTGTCAGTAGCTACATCATGGACGTCAATAGATCGATGAGAATATTTATTAGGGATTCTATTTCCTTATCCCAACAAGAAAGCAAAATATTATTAAGTTCCACCCCTATAAATCAAAATAACACGAAATTTAGATTTAAAAAAAAAAACAAAAAAACAAGGAATGGATATTATGTTCCTTCTTCTTAAGCCCAGGCCGAGGCAAATCCCCAGCCCATGAATTCTCATCTCTTGAAAACGTTAACTCCCAAAATTCCCACGTGGATCCGCCGCTTTTAACTCCCTCAAGGAGAGCTGCAGCGTTGATCTCAACCGTCCGTTATGCCAGCTGTGTATTTCCAACGGCGGCAAGCGCTGTCGGACGAGTCAACACGTCTCTCCTCTCTCCATTAAAAAAAAAAAAAGACTTCCGCCCGCATTTACTGAAAAGTCCCCGACATTTTAAGTATTAATAAGGCCAGCCTCTTCGTCTCCCCAGTCTCGAACTGGACCAAAATCCCCAAATTTCGGACCTTTAGGGCTCCAGTGCAACCCGACGTTAGGTATGCTTTTTTCTCGAAAATTTTCTGAAATCTCCGGTCGTGGCTCTGTTTCTTTACCCTAATCGACCCTTTTTAGGGTTTCATTAGTTGAATTTGGTTAGGATTTGAAAGAATTTTCCTTTTTCGACTTTTTAGAGTTTTATTCTCTTTCAAGAATGAAGAAACCCTAGCTTTTGTGTTAGGACTGAGCTGGGGTTAAATTCTCGAAGGGTTGCGGCTACATGAGTGGAGAAGTTTGAATTTTGTTGCTTTGATTTGGGGAAAAAATCCCCGGGGGTCTTCTGTGGGAGCTGCCCGAAGGTCGGTTAGGGGTTTCTGTGCTCAATTCAGTATGATCGTTGAGAAAGATTCGATTTTGATAGCGGGTTTGGCATAAAGGCCACATCTTGTTTCCTTATTGGGAATGGCAGATGAAGGAAATGAGAACGGCCTCAGAAGAAGAATGGATCTGAATCTTTACTTGGGTCTTCCTCGTTCTCCTCGACCTCGAACTTCAGACCTCGGATCCGATCTTGCCCTTAGCTCTCTACCTTTATCAACTTCATCCACATCCGAAGAAAGCCGAGCTCCTATGGAGATGGCCAATTCTCATGCTCCCTACTCCCCATCTCATGAACCTAGCATTCCTCTCATTGCTCAACACGATGCAGATGCTCCTGTTGATGCCAATTCCAATCAAGAATACAACCCGTATTCCCCTTTTTATGAACCACACTCTCCCATCCCCACAATGTTGCCTGAACCCGAAGAGCTTGAAGAGAATGAAGAGCCGTTGGAATCCTACATTCCTTTAGACCTTGAAGAGGGGAATGATGACCCATTATCTGTATACCCATTGCGAACAATGTCTCCACTTTTGAGACCATATGCTAACCCATTTGTGCGTCGCGATATCCCGATGTATTCTCCTTCGATGCCATCTTATGTTTCTAGGTCCCCGTCTTACTCTCCTCCTCCTGCAATTGATGGAGGCGACGAGTCTTCCTCAAGGCATGATATTTTTGAGTCTCCTGAGTATCGATTGAGGAGATTGCTTGAGTCAAGCCAGCGTCGGTTGAGGCTCAGAAGGTTCCGTTCTTCAGAAAGATCCAATCTTGGCCGTTCATCTTCTCCTGTCACTGAACAGCAACCAGCTGCAGAAACTAATGGGAAGCATAAAGTGCCTGTGGAAGGTATCGAAGCAGAGGGGTCGGAAGATGAGAAGGAAGGAAAGAGCCAATCCGCAGCAAATTTTGAGTGTAATGTATGTTTCGATATGGCCCAAGAACCTGTTGTTACTTCATGTGGCCATTTATTTTGCTGGCCATGTTTGTATCAGTGGCTGAATGTTCATAGCATGCACAAAGAGTGTCCAGTGTGCAAAGGAGAGGTTATTGAAACGAACATCACACCTATTTATGGGAGGGGGAACTCAGAAGCTAGTGATAGGAAAAAACTTGCAGAGAGCGAGGAATTAAACATAAAGATTCCCCCGAGACCTCGTGGTAATAGATTTGAGAGTTTAAGACAGCAGTTCAGACCCATTTCTCGAAGATTTGGGGAAGGAATCACAAACTCTTGGAGGCGACTTGTGAATCAACAGATGAGAAATAGGCATAGGTTTGAAGAGCCTAATATGCCTTCAATGCTCAGCGGTGCTTCAATGCTCAGCGGTGCACATCATGCAGTTCTGAATAGTCTGAGAGCAAGAAGTTTGTTAAGAGAAGCAGAAACAAGTGCTGAAATTAGGCGTGCAATTGAAGATATCTCCTTGCCTGTCGAAGATTCACCAATCCCTCAAAGTAGTAGCTCACGCTCGTTATTTCGTGATGGTAGTGATTTAAGTCCACTTCTTCATAATGCAATTGAGTTTTGGCATCGGAGTGGAGAGAGTACGACTACTCACCCTCGAAATAGTGATATACATTCAATTTTTAGTGATGGAATTGGCCCGTCAGTTTGGAATAGATTCAATGCATATAATAGATATGGACCGTCAACATCTTCGATGAATCCTTCCAGTCCTGAGCAGCTGATACCTAGGGCTAATTTAGCTTCGGCTTCTGCTGCTGATCAAGTCTCTGGGTCAAGCACAACTGCAGTAATACAGGGGGATGTCAGTTTTCCAGAAGGTTCTATGGAACCCAACAGTGCAGGATCTTCAAGGTCATCATATAGGAGAAGAGGAAGAAGCAATGCTTCTGGTTCATTGGATTTGGATGGAGTTCTTCATGCACGTAAGCGAAGAAGGCTAAATTGAACGTCTATGAATTTCCATGCTCTTCTAAATTAACTTATTGTGTTCTATTTCTTGTGGTGTATTGTTAGTGTTGTTGGTTTATTTCAAGTTGCTTTGCTGTTCTCTTTGTTTGCTTTACATATAAAAGTTAAGGATGTATTCTGGAAAATGCTCAGTTTTGAAACAACATTTATTTATATGCATCTGAATGAAAAAATTTCTTTTGAAACCTCTTGAGGTTTTCCATTGATTTTGTGTGCTTCCTTTGGTGATATCTGCTAGTAAAACGGCACAGCGATGAATTTGTCATCACAAATATATATTGTCGTCTTTCTCTTAGTCTTTCTTCTATTCTTCTCTATCCAAGTAAATTCTCATGAACCCCTCTTTTCAGATTTAGTATCCTTATAATAGCTGATATTCATTTTCATAGTCATGGAGAGAGTCAAATGTGCTGTTTTTTTCCAGATCTTAACTTACTCATATATCATCAGTATAATGTATTATTAAATTAGTTACTTTCCTTGGGGCAAGTTCATGTGTTTCATTAATGTATATTTCCAAATGCTTTAATATTCAGTCATCAGAAAAATATTGATGTATTTATGTCAAATACATTAGATGCCGTGCACATCTATTCAGTTGAAAAAAAACCTCTCCTCCTCCTCTAGTAATTGTGTTATATGAAATGCATCTACATAGGTAATCTATGATGGAGATGGATAATGTTTACTGAATATAAGGGTCTGAAGGTGAAATGTAGTTCTCCTTGTTCATCCATTAATCTTTGGCCTCGTGATGATTTTACTTTTGTGTCTAGAGTAAATTAGAGAAAACCTCCTGTACTGCAGCAGGTTTTTGCAGCAAAGGCCTATGTTATATCAGATTTTGTGGATTACCTTTGCCCTATTAGATTTCCAAATTCTGTTGTTTATTCAGATATAACCAGATGTATCATGTATGTAATGCTGAAAGTTTGCAATAAATGAGCTATTGCTTCCATTGACTTCGATGGTACTAATTGCTAATGTAGATGTGATTGATGTTTAAGAGTTTGTTTGGTTCCTGGATTTTGTAAGAGCAAGTTCTGTCCTTCAATTCTCACGTTCTTGTCGCAAGATCCTAGTTGACAAATTAAGCTCATTGTATACTAGGATTTTTTGACATAAAAAGCATAGTTATTGTAATGGTCCCCCCACCCCCCAACCCCACACAAAAAAAAAAAAAAAAAAAAAAATACCTTGTGATCTGCGTTCCAATTTGTCTTATTTCCTTAAATTTACCTTCCAATTAGAAAAACCCCATTAGATATGCCTTATCTACTAGATTCTCTACTGAATAATTAAATCAATTTAGTAAAATATAAAAAATCGTTATTTACAATGACGTACATGGGAAATATAGAAAATACCTATAATTTTCGTGGGCATGTATGGAAAATACCTTATATACAAATATCCCATATATACTGCTTTTTTCTACTCGCTGACATTAAAAACACCTTGTATACAAAGAAAAGACCCGCCAAGGCTCTTCTTACTTTCTACTCTTCTTCATTCCCTAATGGAACCCTTCAGAAATCCATCTCGCTTCTTCATCTACTTCTATCTCATCATCATCTTCATCATCGCCATTGGTTACCGTGAGATCATCGTCATCAAGCCCAAGTTATCTCCATTCGTCAAGAACCAGTATGCTACTACTTTGGAGATCAAGAACCAGTCTCAAGCTCTTGTGTACAGGGATAAAGAAGAGATTTGCAATATCTTTGACGGGAGATGGGTTGTGGGTCGCGATTCAGGTTCGGGCTATGGACCTGGGACGTGCCCGTTTGTTGAAGATCGGTTCAATTGCTTCAAGTATGGGCGCAGAGATTTGGATTATGTCAAATGGAGGTGGAAGCCAAAGGATTGTGATCTGCAAAGGTATCAGTATTTTTGTTCTTCGGTTTTAGTTTTCTTTGATAGAAATGCATTTTTTTTAAAGTATTTTATAATCAAATGCAAGAATGAAGATTTTGGTTTTTCTTTGTTTGAAATTCTGTTCATGGGTTGTGGAGAAAATGTCATATAGTTTCTGTAACTGAATATTTGATTCTGTATTGTGATTAGATATCAAGAAACAGTTACAGTTAGTTTTCTTTATTGTAACAAAGAGGGATTTTTTTTCCTGTTCTGAATGAACTTGGAATAAATTTGTTTTTGCAAAAATGCGTGCTGGGCTTTTAGTTTTGTTTGATAGAACTGCATTTTCAAGTACTGTATAATCAAATCTCAGAATAAAGATCGGGAATTTTCTCAGTTCAGAAATCTGTTCTTGGGTTCGGGAGAAAATGTCCCAGTAACTGAAAATTTGTGCTCCGTTTTTTATTTGCTATCAAGAAAAGTTGCAATTAGTTTTTTCTTCCTTCTTATTATATTTTCTGTGTCTACAACCAAATCAAAGTTGGAGTTTTATTACTCTTGATTGATGAACTTTAAAGAAATTAGGTCTTGGATAAATATATTATGGGTTTTTAGGCTTTTGATAGAACTGAGTTTTTAAGTATTCGTGATCAAATTTCAGAGCCTGTATTGGTTTGTTTTTCCTTCTCATTTTATAATTCTGTTCAGGGGTTTTGGAGGAAATATCATATAGTTTCTGCAACTGAAAATGTGTGCATTGTTTTTCATCAATAGATACTAAAAACAGTTAAAATTGTTGTTCTTGCGATGAGACACCTCACTACCAAGCACAAAATTTGTGCTTGGTACCAAGTATACTCATTTTTCTCTCTCTCTCTCTCTCTCTCTATATATATATATATATATATATATATATATATATTACTGAAATAAAATTTAATCAATCTTGACACCAAGAATGTATTATTTATGATCTTTTTTCATAGGATTGATGGCAAGAAAATGCTTGAAATGTTGAGGGGAAAGAGATTGGCATTTGTCGGGGACTCTTTAAACCGAAATATGTGGGAATCTCTAGCCTGCATCCTTGGAAATTCTCTTGAAAACAAGACCAACATTCTTCAGATTTCAGGATCAGACTTCAAAGGAGAAAACACCTGGGCCTTTGTATTCAGTGTAAACTCTTTACTCTCTCAAGAAACTGAAGAAATCAGTATCACAATCTTTCAGAACTCTGACATTCTAAAATTTGCAGGATTATAATTGTTCGATCGAATTCATCCAATCCTGGTACCTCGTTGAAGATTTCAAAGTAAAGAATGAGAATCGAGTAGAGAAAGTTCGACTCGATCTGATCAAGAGCAATGCTCATCATTATAAGGATGCAGATGCCATAGTATTCAACACAGGGCACTGGTGGACACATGATAAAACCTCTCAGGGGTATATTAAAAAAAAACAAAAAAAAAACTTTTAACATCTACGCATTTTCTGACATACTGAAACCTGAAATAATTTCTATTGCAGGAAGGAATTCTACCACGAAGGCAACAGTAGTTACAGCCAGTTAAGTACAGAAGAAGCTCTGAGCAAAGCGATGCGAACCTGGGCGCATTGGGTCGAAGCCCATATTGACATAAGGAGGACTAGGGTTTTCTTCCGAGGTTACTCCTCGTCTCATTTCGGGTAAAATCCTAGATAGTGGCTCCTTTTAGTGTTTAGGGTTCCTGAGATATCACTGTTTTGTACTTAATGCCCTGGTAGTTTCGTTGTCACAGATAGACCCATGGGTAATTTTTTTTATTACTCTTTTACCATATTAAAAAGAGAAGGTTGTTTTTGACAAATAGACCCCTTGAGGTAAAAAGGTCAACAAAATTTCAATCAAGGATGTCTATCTAAAACGGGTTAGTTGTGGATAGACCCCTGTAGTTCTATTTTTATGGATAGACCCCACGGTACGATCGCCCAATTGCTAATAAACCCGCTGAGTGAAACTTATTTTGACTCTTTTACCCTTATCTATTTGTCCCCCTAAAAAGAAGATAATTTTCTTTGCTAGAGAATAAAAGAATCAATACATTTCACTCAAGGGGCCTATCTGCAACGATAGAACTTCAGGGATCTATCAGTACAAGGGGTCTATCCGCAACTAACCATTTTATTTCTGTTGATACTCGCGAGTGAATTTTTTGGAGTCTTCTGCCCTCATATAAAGAGAACGTTGTTTCTTGATAAATAGACCACCTGATGGTAGTAAATTCGTTCAGGGGGTCTATGTGCAACAAGGAAACTATGGGGGTAATATGTTTAAAACAACGATACTCTGGTGGATACTCTGGTGGTGCATCCACAGTTAACCATACTTTTTGTATGATCACAACAAGCATAATATCAAATGAGCTTAAATTATAACTTGCAGCGGAGGCAAATGGAACGAGGGAGGAAACTGCCACGGGGAGACAATCCCCGTCATCTACGACAAAGAACTGGTAAAAGCGCCGAAGCTGGTGGAAGTGGTGGAATCGGTGATCGAAGAGATGAAGAGTCCGGTGATGTATTTGAATATTACAAGGATGACGGATTATCGGAAAGATGGACACCCCTCAAAGTTTCAGCCGCCGGAGGTAAAGAACCAGGATTGTAGTCATTGGTGCCTTCCTGGGATCCCTGATGTTTGGAATGAGATGCTGTATGCTATGCTTTTGAGAACCTTGTGACATTTTTTTTAAAAAAATCTTTTGAAAGAGGAATCAATTGTGTAAAGGTGTAGAAGATGAAAATTTTGTTGAAGATGTAGATGTTTGGTAAAGGATTTTTGATATTGGTTGCTGTCAATTTTATGTATCTTATAGAAATACCTATAACAGCTTGATGCGTACCAAGTAAAAGAAGTAAAATTTGCATGCAAGAGGACTGGGTTTCAGCTTGTTCACATACACACATAGGAACCAGGATTGGTAGTGTATGCAAACTTTTGTAGAGTTGATTCACAATGAATTTATCTTCATTACTACATAGTTTGGAAGAAAAAAGGATAGGAATTACGCACGTATAGATTTGTAAGGAAGATAAGGACACAAATGAGAAAAATTGAAGTGAAAAATCTTCAAGGGGTGTGGTGGAATAAAATAAGTTCAGGGGAGTTATTTGGAAAACCCCTCAAAATTCACAGTGTTCCTTCGGGTTAAAATAGTTAGGGGAGGTTATATGTGAAGCCCCTGAAGTTTAGGGGGTTTCTGAAATCAATCCTGGAGGACTTTTTATGTTGAAAAAAAGTCTGGTATAAGCCTGTCAAAAAATTTGTAGGCTTTCGCGTACGGATTCTATTATATCAGAACACCCTATAGAAAGAGATGATCGATACCATTCGCCGGTGGTTAAATGATTAGTTTAGAAATTACAACTATTTAGGTATGGTGTAGATCATCCCACTCCTATAGGGGTGGTTCTGATATAACCTCTAATGATACATTGTTATCCTAAAATGCAGTACTTTTCCAATTTTCATAATTAACCATGGTGCCTTAAAAGGCACGTAATCTTTATATACAATAACTCGGGTCAATTGTCATTATTGCCATATGTAACAAATTAGGAAGAAAAATCACTAACTTATGTAAAGAGCAGCCTAGACTTCTCTGCAAAAATCAACCAAATATAATGGCTACAAAGTCTTTCAAGATCAACATTAATATACTTGAAGAGGTATTTTGTTTAGACCTCAACTTATTCTTTTTATGCATATAATTTTGGTGCTGATTATTGAACAATGGCTTTTGCTAGTGAATTTGTTAAGCCGACAATTAATGGAGTCATCTTCATACTTGAAGGGCAATTTTCACGTACGCGTAAGTATATTTTCTTTAGTTTCTCAAAATTTTGTAATATATTAAAAACATAACTTTTATACATTCTTTTCTTGGATATAGGAGTGCTAGTTTCTTCTTTATAGTTAATTTTTTTTAAAAATAACTTTTGTTGTTTGTAGAAAGTTAGTACTAATGTTTAAAAACAAAACTTAAAGAAACACTTCTCAAGTATAAAGAAGGTGTGACATGAAAAGTACCACCTTTTCTTTGAAAAAAATAAAAAATAAAATATTACGTAAAAAAATTTTTGGTAAAAAATTGAACAAGAAACTCGTTATACAAATAGTTTGGACATTTTTCATTGAATCTAAGAAGTGATTCTGATTCCCTAAAGAGAAACAAATTAATTTTTTCTTGTTGTAATTCTTTAATGACTTACATTGTTACATATAACTATGTCATTTTTGTGATTCTTCTCTTAATTATATTGTAAAATATAGAGATCGAGGGTTTTGTTATCTTAAATGCCCTTGCAGAACTATAAATGAAGATAACAGGAAAAAAAAAAACCAGAGGATCAATTTGCTGCAACAACAAAGCTCCCAGCATCAATGCCACCTAGAAACCTTTGCTAGTGATCATACTATATTTTAATTAATTAACTTAGCAGTAAATGTACTCACTTGACTGGATCTTGGCAAATATCTTACTTGCTTGGCAATTAATTTTCTAAATTGATCAATCAGTCTTTCAAACTATCAAATGTTAAACCACGTATGCATGTATCTGTGTACGTGTATCTGTGTGCATGTATATGTAATATCAAATAATAATATGACGAGAACTATAAATCTCAGTGCAAAGAAACATTACCATAATTTGATAACTTAGGCATGATATACATTCAAACACTACATTTCACAAGAATTTGGTGTATATTTACATTGACTACAGCTCCCCAGATGATAGCAAAGGGAGTAACTCAAAACCCCATTAATTCCAAAATCGTAACATGACATTACAAAATCAAACAAACTTTTTTGCAATCAGTATGATGAGGTGCCAACTGAAGTTAACTTTCCTGAGCCTTGTAGTTTGTTCAGAGTGCTCGCTAACCAATCCAAGCCCTCATAGAGCCCATCGCCCTTTAGTGCGCAAGTTCCTTGGATGTGCCATGCTCGGTTCCTCAAATCGAATAGACCCAAACCCTCGCACACCTCCTTCGGCGTCATTGCACCTTTCTGAAGGAAATCAATGAATTTTGTTAATTTGAAAGAAAATATGTGCATTGTCGAAGCATGTGATTGGCATGTGACAAGTTAGACTTGACAGTGTCACTCTAGGGGGTTAAAGTGAAAAACCTTCAAGGGTTTTAGCGGATAAAAGAAGCTCAGCAGGCTTGTGTGTAAAATCCCACAAAGTTCAGGGGGGTTTTGTGGGATTAAAATAGTTAGGGGTTTATCTGCAAAACACCCCGAAATCAAGAGGGCGTTCTGAAATTTAACCTAATTTACGTTTTCTTGTCAATTTCAATGGTCACCTTCTAGGTGGAAGCTCAAAGAAAGATGCACATATGACAGCTTTTGAAATTTTAATAACTTCAACAGTGATAATAGGAAGAAATTATATGTAATAACAAAAGTAGCATAAGAACCATAGAACGCATGATATGCACATACATGGATTTAAACGTTGGCAGCGCAACGTCATTTATTACTGTCAAATAAACACTTTCACATACCATGTCCTGCTTGTTCGCAAAGACCAATATTACACAGTTAAGCATGAAGGGATCCCTTATAACCGCCTGACAAGAGAGATGTAAAATGATTAATCACAGTATTAAGGGCCCAATTTCTTGAAAGAATCAACTATCGATGCTCTTATCACTAGAAAATGGTGACAAAGAAAAGAAGATAAACCTGGAACTCCGCTCTCGCTTTCCCAATTCTTTCTCGGTCCAAGGAATCAACAACATAGATCTGCAAGAAAGAATCGCATACACAAATTTTGAAGTCTGACAGTAGAAAAATGCGACAGGATCAAGACATTTCTTGATTTTATATGCAAGAATTGGGAAGACAAATTCATCTACATATTTTCAGGTTGAGGTTATTTACAAGGCCATCGGTATTGTTGAAGTAGTGCCTCCAAAGAGGCCTCAGTTTCTCTTGCCCACCAACATCCCATACTGTAAATACCACATTTTTATACTGAACTTTCTCTACGTTGAAACCTGGATAACAACAATAGAAGAGTTAGTCCAGAATCCTGTTAGATTCAGCTCTCATTAGTCATCATAATTAAATACCAAATGGCTTAAGCACATAATAATAAACAATGACAACACATCGCTTGGTAAAACTTTGCATGTTAAGAGCTATCTCACTCTTCAATGAAAAGTAACACAATTAATTTGAAGGGCGGAAACTGATTTCCTATACCAAATGCATAATCTTCACCCAAAAAAAAGTAATGCTTATACAATTCAAATAACTCCGCTAGTGTTATTTTTCAGCACTGCCTGTCCTAAGCCAGGATAAAAGAGGAGGGTTGTGTTAGGTAGCCGACAGCCAGTGTAAAACATAGTTGGATCCACATGCAAAATGAATCTTATTATATACTCGTTAGGGCGTCCCCACCGCTACGTGTTGCATCGACCCCACCCTGATGCAATGATAAGTAAGCAATGGTGGTTTGCTAGGGCGTCTCCCGGAAGTGACGCATTACATCGATGCCACTCTGGTGTAATGACAAGTAAGCAAGGGCGTTCTTAGAATCTACAATCCTCTAATAAGGTACTTAATAGTATTAAGCATAGACTAGAATGGTCTAAGAGGGAAAATGATAGGAGACTTTTACAAAAAAATAGAATTAGATTAGCTACTTTGAATATAGGTACACTTACCGGAAAAATAATGGTATTAGTGGATGTCATGATTAGAAGAAAAAATGAATATAATTTGTTTACAAAATACTAAATGGATAAGTGAAAAATCTAGAGAAATTAAAAAGACCGAATATAAACTTTGGTACATAGCAAAATAGAAGAATAGGAATGGAATGGGAGTTCTTGTAGATAAGATAATAAAAGAAAGTGTTATAGATGTAAGAAGAGTTAGGGATAGAATAATACTAATAAAAGTTGTCTTAGGTGTAGAGGTTATTAATATTATTAGTATTTACGCACAACAAATAGGCTTGCGCGAGAGTACTAAAAGAAATTTTTTGGGATAGATTAGATGAATTAGTACAAGGAATCCCATTTGGAGAGAAATTACATATAGAAGGGGATCTTAATGGGCATGTTGGTAAGGATAATAACGGATATGAGAGGATACATGAAGGTTTCGGGTATGGAGATAAGAACGATATGGGTAAATCAATTCTAAAGTTTGCAATATCGTATGATTTGATAATAGCAAATACACTTTTTAGAAAAAGGGATGAACACTTAATAACTTTTAAAAGTGATTTTAATAATAGTCACATAGACTTTTTTCTTACTAGAATGACGGATAGGTTAATATGCAATGATTGTAAAGTTATACCATGAGAGAGTTTAATTACACAACGTAGATTGATGATCTTAGACATATCTATTAAAAAGTGGAGTAGAAAAACTAACGTGAACAAAATACTAAGAACTAAATGGTGGAATTTAAAAGGAGAAAATTTAATACATTTTAAAGATAAGATAATGAAAGAAGACATAGAACATAGATAATGAGACTAATATTATGTGGAACAGCATGTCTTCTTGTATTAGGAAAGTGACTAAAAATATACTAGGAGAATCTAAAAGTTGTAAATTAGCCGGTAATGAGCGTTGGTGGTGGAATGAGAGAGTGCAAAAGGTTATTAGAGAGAAGAAAACTTTATAATAAAGAGTGACAAAAGTGTAGGAGTAGGAAAAACTTAGAAAAATATAAACTAGTAAGGAAGAAAGCAAAAAGAGCATTAGTGAGAATAAATACAAAGCTTATGAAAATTTCTATAAAAAGTTAAAATCTAAGGAGGGAGATATATATATATATAAGCTTGCTAAGATTAGAGAAAAGAAGAGTAGAGATTTGGATAATACTAGGTGTATTAAAAATGAGGATCAAAGAGTTCTAGTAACCAACGAGAAAATAAAAGAGAGGTGGAGGGGTTACTTTTATCAATTGTTTAATGATAATCAAACAAGTGAGCACAATATAGATTTTGACCATATAGCGAATGATAGGAACTATAGATATTGTCATAAAATTAGGATTAGCGATGTTAAATATGCTCTAAAGAAAATAAAAAGTGGACGAGCCATAGGACCGGACGATATCCCTATTGAAGTTTGGAAATATCTTGGAGATATAGGCTTAGGATGGTTAACTAAACTATTTAATAAAATTATCGAGACGAAAGAATGCCGAATGAGTGGAGGATTAGTATTTTAATACCAATATATAAGAATAAAGAGGATATACAAAATTGTTCAAATTATCGAGGTATAAAACTCATAAGTCATAATATGAAACTTTGGGAGAGGGCAATTGAGCAAAGACTAAGAAAAAAGACATGTATATCTGAAAATCTATTTAGTTTTATGCCTGAGAGGTCAACTATGGAACATATACATATTTTGAGACGGTTAATGGAGAGATATAGAAAGAAGAGAAAAGATCTACATATAATTTTTATCGATCTAGAAAAAACTTATAATAGAGTACCTAGAGAGGTATTATGGTGGGTGTTAGAAGAAAAATATGCATTTAGTATATATATTGATGTGATTAAAGATATGTATGATAGAGTAACAATTAGAGTAAGAACTAATGAAGGAGAGACTAAACTATTTATTATTACCATAGGTTTACACCAAGGGTCAGCTTTAAGTCTTTATCTTTTTACATTAGTTATGAACCAACTTACTGAGCACATTCAGGATGAAATCTCATGGTATATGTTATTTGCTGATGATATAGTATTAGTTGATAAAACTTTAAGAGGCATTATTGCTAAAGTAGAAAGATGGAGATAAGCTTTTGAGTCTAAATGTTTTAGAATTAGTAGAACAAAAATAGAATATATAGAATGCATTTTTAGTAAAAGCAGGAAAGAAAGAGAGCCTATGATACATATTGATGGCCAAGAAATATCTAAAACTAATTATTTTCGCTATTTAGGATCTATCGTTAGGTATGATAATGAGATAGAGGATGATGTTGTGCATCGAATCAAATCGGGATGGTTGAAATGAAGGAGTGCTTCGGGAGTCTCATATGATCGTAGAATATCAATGAAACTAAAGGAAAAATTTTATAAGATGGTTATAAGACCAACTATGCTTTATGGGGTCAGAATGTTAGGCATTTAAAAAATAACATATTTAAAAAATAAGTGTAGCAGAAATGAGAATGTTGCGATGGTCTTGTAGGTATACATTAAAAAATAGGATAAGAAATGAATGCATCCGTAGTAAATTAGAGGTTACGCCTATTGAGAATGAAATGAGAGAGAATAGATTAAGATGGTTTGATCATGTACAAAGAAGACCCCTTAGTGCACCGATTAGGAAAAGTGATAATATTAGAGTTAATAGGGCTAGGAGATCTAGAGGTCAACCTAGAATGACTTGGTCAGAAGCAATTAAGAAGGATATGATTAAGACTAACGTGACAGAGGAAATGACCTGCAACAGAATGGAATGGAAAAATAGGATTCATGTAGCCGACCCCAAACACTTGAGATAAAGGTTTGGTGGTTGTTGTTGTTGTTGTTATACAATTCAAATGAAAGTAATGCTTATACAATTCAAATAGAGTTAGTGGTCAACTAATTGAGTAGGAAATCTACAAAGTAAGTCGTTTATCATGATAACCTTCTTGCAATTCAAATGAAAGAGATGCTTATACAATTCAAATAGAGTTGGTGGTCAACTAATTTAGCAGGAAATCTACAAAGTAAGTCGTTTTTTCACGATAAACTTCATACCAATCGTCGGGACAGTCGATAAAACTTCTCCAATGTACAACTTGTACAATATAGTAGTTTTGCCGGCTGCATCCAATCCAAGCATCACGACCTAAGGAAGATGAAACCACAGTAAGACAAGGTAGTTATTATTAAAGAGTTGACAAAATATAACATTATGGAATAATAAGCACAAGGTGGATACATGACTTGATCAGAAATTACAGTAAATGCGTTCCACACCAAACTGCATCAACAATTCAAATGCATCTTCTACTGAGTAATATGAATAATAACAGTCAATTCATCCAGAGAAAACTCAGGGTAGAATATTGATACATCTACCTTTCTCACTAATTACATTTTAAATGAGATATCCAGACTCAAACCCAAAGGTCCAATTTTTAGCACTGATTTCATAGAAATTTTACACATGAAATTTCTAGTATAAAGAACTAGGGGGGAAAACCCATCTCAGGAGAACTAATTAAGAGATACCCAGATGCAGAAACCACTAAAAGATTATAAAAATCAAAAGAAAAATCGAAGGAAATTACCCTCATCTCTTTGTTGCCGAAGAAGCTATCAAAGAGCTTCCTAAAGGCTTGACCCATGCAGCCAAATCTATAGCAATAATATATTAACAAGGTATCTTCAGCGGATTTCTAAGAATTTAAAGAGATTTTCTCTTTAAATTTCGAAGAGAATTTTTGTCGGGAATTTTCAAAGAGTTCTGAGGAAAAGAAGGAGTTTTCCTCTCTTTT
Source organism: Asparagus officinalis (assembly GCF_001876935.1). Lineage (NCBI taxonomy): Eukaryota > Viridiplantae > Streptophyta > Magnoliopsida > Asparagales > Asparagaceae > Asparagus > Asparagus officinalis. The sequence continues at coordinate 1,138,034 of NC_033803.1, forward strand.
GATGAGCTTCCAACGTCTACAGTGGTGTTAGTCTTCCAAACCGAAGTAGGCTGTGATGGGTTGATCTCGGCCGTCCGTTGGACTGGAGCTGTGTGATGTACGGTTGAGATGAAATGTTAAAGGTGAGTTATCTTTTCAGTGGGCCCTTGTCAGCCTTCGGTTCGAAGAAACTTCAAAAACTAATTCCTTGTTTTTTTAGGGAATATTCTATCAACCTATTTAATTGATTAATAAGCTACATATTTGATAAAGATATTATAATTTGAGGGCATCTTAAATTACTAACCCTTGTTCTACTTCGGAGATCGGAGATAGTAAATATGACTACACAAGATTTATGAATTTCACGTAATTTTTAAATTTTTATTTTTATTTTTTATTTTTTGAGAAAAGGGTTGGGCCTAGCTTTTATTGACAGAAAATGGCATATGATCAAAGCCACAACTCCATTAAGCGTGAAGAACTCCTCTCAACATCTTCTTCGGTCTGACTTTTAGAGTTGAAAACACGCTCATTGCTTGTCATTGATCGTAGAATGCAGTACCGATTGAAATATATCTAGTAGTTAAAGCTTCAAACAAAACCATCTGTTAGGCAACTTCTCATCTGTATAGAATGACATGTATTCAATTAGTTCTCTTCCCCTCCAATAAAAATCAACATTGGAGTAGAATACCACCTACCAAGTCCAAATATACATGCGTAGCATACTGACCAATTCTTCAAAGCAGAAACATTAGTCAAAATTTCGAAACTTCCATATAGAACCCCGGCGATCATGAAAATTCAACAGCTCCGAATTCATAGAAACATATTAAAATTTCCAAACATCAACAATTTATTTCCACAATAACATCAAGACTGCGCCGAAAAAATGAATAAAAATAAGATGAAAAATCCCAAGACCAGTTCACAGGTTCTGAGATGTAGTTGCCGGAGGACAGCAGAAATTGCCCGTGCATGGACCGGGCTTCGGTGATGCAATAGAAGCCGATTAGATCCTAATTGATTGGTTAACTGTGACATTGAGAATGATGTGTTTCATCGAATGAAACCAGAATTGCTAGATTGGAGGAGTACGGATTCAAATTCCTATGTGATGATACTTATGCACTTACAAACGTTGCGCGAAGTTATAATTAGAAGGGGTGATAAGATTAATGGCTTCACGGAGGAGATGACCATGAATCAGAATATCATGCAATTAAAAAACGCCCGGAAAATTATAATTAGAAGAGGTCATAAGATTAATGGCTTCACAGAGGAGATAACCATGAATGGAACCGGCTATGTTTTATGAATTAGAATATCAGGCAATTAAAAACGTGCACGGAATTATAATCAGAAGAGGTGATAAGATTAATGGCTTTACGGAGGAGATGGCCATGAACAGAACCAAATGGAAGAATAGGATTCACACAGCGACAAAAAATGGGAATAAATGATTTGTTGTTGTTGTTGGCTTCTTCTAATTATGTACACTATGCGAGGCATAAGAAACAAGCTAAAACAGAACAAACAAGAAAATATATTGACGATGAGTAGAGAATCATCCTGTAATTTCCCAAATATGAATCTGCAACGAGTGCTCCAAGAAATGGTGTGAAGAAACCCCATTTTTGAAGATTTTATATGGATTTATGTAATGTTTATATATGGATAATGGAAAGTAAACGCAATTTTCTATTGGGTGCGTGCTTATACAATTTGTTTGTTTGGATTGAGCTTCAGACATACTGGGCCTGAGATTGGCCCATGTAGCTTCAGACATACTGGGCCATGAAAGGACAATAAGAGTCCTTAACATAAATTTCCCTTGCAATTATAAAAATTTTAGCAAAAATATGTTTTGTTTGACTAAATAAATGAACTTTATTCGGGCAGTTCTCAAGAACCCGACCCGACCCGTTAACAGCATTTCTTTTGATCTTAACGGCTCCATAATTCAATCCTCAAAACTAGCACTTGAAGCGCAAGTCTTGTGAGCCATACATGACCCATACCTCTAACAAAAGCGTTTCCAATCAACCAAGGCACAAAAAATGCATCACATTAACTTATAAAAGCTCATATTAATCTCAAAAATCAACAAAAAATTAACCAATTCATCTTCAAACTTGTTATTATTTTCTCTACGCATGGACTCCTCTCACAGACTTAAAATCAATCAATCTGAATGCATCTTCTGTCTGGTCGACACCATCTCCACCCTCCTCCTCCTCACCATCAACCACTTTTTATCAAACGATTGTCGTCATTCCATTCATAAAGATTTGATAGATCTTCTATAACTACAAGAACAAAATGTCTCTTCATTCATCATCGATAAGAGTTTAACGAAACATCCGAAGATACGGACAGAAATGTCAAACTTGACCAGTTTGACTTTCCACCCGCGAATAGACCCTACCATCCCACCCTACGCGCACCCAAACAAAAAATATGCAAGAATAAGTTTTTTAAAGCTCTGGTATATCTCTTTTTTTAGTGAAAAGTTATAAGATTTCATTAATTAAGAAACTGCACTATTACAATCAATACGAAGAAGGTGCACAATATCATCAGGTGCTTCTTCCATTCATATAACTGTTAGAATTGGGGTGTAGATCAAACCTCATTTCCGATGAGGAGCGCCGGCGAGGAGCTCCGACGAGCTCGATGTCGACGCAGGCGAAGCCACAGGCGAGGTCCAGGCGATCTTCGGCAGCACAGGTGAGCTCTGCGTTCGAATCCCGAGCTCTGCGTTCGAACCCACCCGCTTGAGCTGTGCGTTCGAACCCCCTTGACCTCTGCGTTCTTTTGGCGGATCCGACCTCTGCGTTTACCCCCGACATTGGCGTCCGTGGGCCGCTGGCGACAGGCTGTCGCCAACCCATCAATCTCACCTATAAAAGATCCCCCATCGCCTAGGGTTTTAGTGGCTGAGTTTTTCCCCCTCCTCCGATTTTCTCTTTGGCGGCGGACTGCCCTAAATCGCTGCTGCGATTTTGATTTATCCCCAGCCTTCAACAGTGGTTGAGGGGGATTTAAGAAGAGAGAGAGAGAGAGAATTAAAGAGGGTTTTATATTGTGGGGTTATTTTTTATTCTCAAGTGAGACTTGAAAAGGGTTCATACCCTTTAATTATTAACACTGTAGCTACAGTGTTTATTTGAGAAATCTCAGTTTTGGGATTTGCTCTTGATTTGTAATTTCTTGTTTGATTAATAAGAAATTATCTGTGTGGTTCCCGAGGACGTAGGCAGTTGCCGAACCTCGTAAATCTTGGTGTACTTTTTCTATTCTGCGTTTCTGTTGCATTAGGGATTTAGGCGTTTAATTCCCAACATGAGGTTGGGTATGGGGAGTGTCAAGTGTGTATCGTTTCACTAGGAAGCTTCTGTGAGCAGGTATATAATCGAAGCTCTTTATTTTGATTTTTTTTCTTCCCTTTATTTTGTTGTTATTGCTAAATTCTTTGGACAAGTTTAATGTTGGCTTGTCACGTGATTAGATTTGTATTCTAAATTTACACTAACATCCAAGAAAAAGAAAAGGTTCCAAAAATATGAATAAAAATTTGAAACAAATGTTAAAAATGCACCAGCCGGGAATCGAACCCGGGTCTGTACCGTGGCAGGGTACTATTCTACCACTAGACCACTGGTGCTTGCTGGATGACAACTTATATAACTATTATTATAATACGCTTAATACATACTCGCAATCATCTTAGTAATAGTTGATTTTCAAGCGGTTTGAATCAATAACTTGCAAATTCATACTCCCGTATGTTATGTATAGCATAAAGTTCCTATAAAATTCTCAAAAAAATTTTCCTGATAAAATTCAGGTACGGATCATGAGAAACACGGACATCCTAGTCTCAACCCACGGCGCCCAGCTAACAAACATGATGTTCATGCCAAAAGGCAGCGCCATCATGGAACTGTTCCCCACTGGCTGTCTCGAGCGCGCCGGAGTCGGGAAGTTCATGTACCAGCGGTTCGCCGACTGGACGCGACTGGACGGAGATGAACTACGCGGGCCCCGCCTGGAGAGACCCCACGTACGGGCCTCAATTGTTCGGAGGAGGAGGTGGGGCCGCGGTCCAAGTGTTTCGCGTCGCAGAAGGATCAGATGGTCGGAGTTGATGGGGAGTATTTGGAGAGGTGGTTGAAGAGAGTTATCGACCGAGTCGTGAAGGTGAAGAATGTGAGCCATGTAGATAGTGAGACTACGACTTGTCGGGAGTTAACATCAAATCATATTGGTCAAAATGACTTAATGCAGGAGGTTGATGATCATCTTAGAAGAGGTTTTGGATGTTGTCTTGTGTTGATGTCATTGGACTCAACAGCGAGATTAGTAGATAATCTCATATCAGCGATGGTGCTTAGAGTGGATATGAACGAAGTGGGTTCCCTTGTCTCCTCAGACGACTGATTCCCTGTTTAGAATAAGCGAATTGCAAAATAAGCACATTAGAGGACTAGCGTTGGATTCTCCGATGATTCCTCCAATGGTCAAGTCAGTATATAGCTTGAGTGAGAAATCAATGAACTGAATAAGTTTTATATAGAAAGATTATGAGATTAATTGTCTAGAAATGACATACATGTGGCTCCTAGAGGGCCTGAGAAGGGAGGAAGCTGATCAGTGGACGACGAGCCTATATATATACCCAGCTGAGAGTAGCAGAAGCGTAATTTTGGCTGAGTCCAGACAGATAGCTGAGTCGACAGATAGCTTTGTAGGTGTCGACTACATATACAATGAGTAACCATTGATTTGATGTAATGGTGATTGAGGATGTATGGAGGATGATAAGTCATGAAGACTAGTGACACTAGCCATGATGATAATGGACAGCTGTTGGCATGGAGTTCGAGGACAAAATACCTCTTGCCTCGGCTCTGCGAGCTGGACGACAAGTACTGTCTTTTTTGTCAGACTCGTGATTTGTCAACCGTACTATGACTAAATGAGGGCGGTCGACTTGACTGATGAAGCAAGCCAGATGAGAGCTCACTTTGACTCGGCCTAGCTTGAGAAGGGTCGAGTGCCTAGGTCACTCGAGTCGCCCCCTGGCTAGGGCCTAGCTGATTTGATGATTATGCTAATCTAAGACATATGTCAACTCTAAGAAGAGGATTAACACTTATCTTAATTATTATCATAATACTGACCCTTTCATTTGGACTCGGGGTAGCTGAGTCGGAGTGAAATATGACTGTAGCTGGTCGGGTCTCGAGGTGCATTTATGAGGGGTGTTGAAGGGTCTCTTCGGATGTGATGTTGCTGACGTCAGAGAATAATTCTGGGCCACGGCCGCCTTAATTCCTTAACAAGGATTGTGGGCTTATTAAGACGAGATGCGCTTCGGTTCTGTAGTTGTCACCTCGTATTATATGGGAATGATCTCTATCGTTGGATAGGAGCTAAGTCGACTGCTGCGATCTTGCCACCTGTTGGCCCTTTTATCTATAAGTACAACTGTACAGATGTGAGAGATCTTTCTGTTCACCTACAATTTTGAACTCTTTGCCTACAGAAGAACTCCGATCTTCATATTTTATCCTCTGGCAAATTTTGCAATTAGTTTCATGGTGTCTTCATTAGCTAGGAATGAAGCCTGAATCAACCAGTTGCAGAAATTTCATTCCAAGATGCCTTCGTCATAGCTGGAGGCTCTGTATGGGAGATATGACATCCCTAGGGCATTTTCCCTGACGGCACCAGCGAAGTCGCAAGCGATCTTCGATCACGATGACAGTTAGGCTCCTGTATCACGATGACAGTCATTCCAAGGGTTCGGGTGGCCGTTTCACCATCGCATTGATGAGTACATATATATACACACCAGAGAGGGGTAGAAAAGTAACTTTGACTGAGTCCAAACAGATAGCTGAATCGACAGATAACTTTACAGGTGTCGACTGAATATGCGATGAGTCACCATTAATTTGATGTGATGGTCATTGAGGAAGTATGGAGGGTGATGAGTCATGGAGACTAGTGACACTAGCCATAATAATAATGGACAGCTGTTGGCGTGGAGTTCAAGGACGAACCGCCTCTTGACTCGACTCTGAGAGTTGGACGATAAGTACTGCCTTTTTTGTTAGACTCACGGGTTGTCAACCCGGCTATGAGTAAATAAGGGTGGTTGACTTGATTGATGAGGTTGGGTGAGAGCTCGCTTTGACTCGCCTGGCTTGGGAAGGGTCGAGTGCCCAGGTCACCCAAGTTGCTCCTGGCTGGGGCCTGGCCGATCTGATGATTAATGCTAATATGGGACATGTGTTGACTCCAAGAAGATGATTAACACTTAGGTTAATTATTGTCCAGGAACACGAATATTAATTAGGTGATGAATCCCAAGAACTCCACATTGTAAAATTGGAGGGGTGCTGTCTTTTGTTCAAGGAGGATCATCTAAGATATTGGTATTGTATCTAATTTTCTCTACGATAGTTCTTCTTTTTATCGAAGACCGTATGAATTGTATTTACTAATGTTTGGAAATCTTCGTGCACATCGTGGGTGCATGAGTTGAAGGATCCGACTCTATAATTTCTAGAGGGTATGAGTGAGAGAACTTTCTCTTGAATTTTATACATGTTGTTATCTTCAAGAGCGGTATTTTACTTACTCGTTCTTGGAGATACGCATAGACTGAACCACGTAAATCTGTGACTCGATTGATTTCGAACCAACAGCTCTTTATCAAATGCAACTATCAATTTACGCCTCCTCGAGTTGAAACAGACTCATTCTTAGCTAAATTCTGCATTCACACACGTTCACTCGGGAATTTACATTAAAAGCATACCCAAAATGGAAAAAGGGTTAATAAAAATTAACATCATGAGTGTGCTTTAAAGAATCTCCTCTAACTCACTTGGTTGGTGACCTCCAGTTGTTAAGCAATCACCCACGTCCAAAGTGCACGATCAAATAAAATGATGCTAATTAAATTCTAATCACGATGCTTAGCGATCTAATTAATCGTCGTTATGACAGGCAATGCCAGCGGATTAGTCGGCAACAAACAGAGAACAATTCCCGCTTGACCCCATGTGCCTTCCACCGGGGGTTCGATGCTCTCTACAATGCGCCGTTACCGGCGCATTTTAGAAATTGTCAGTTTCCGGAATTAGTTCCGCTTTCCGACAAAACTACCGGCTTCCGAGAACGGCTAACTAATCCCGTGAGAGCCTAGTCAGCAAATGTAAATGACAATAGTACCCTTCTATGTCCGGCCCAATAATGGAGATTTTCCGGCTATCAGCACTCCTAAGTATTTTACAGTTTTTCCTATACTGCATTGGCATTACACCTTAAGATTTTTAAAATTTGCACTTTGATACTTTCGGTTAAGCAAACCCGAGAATTTGGTCCTGGATTTTTCACATGACAAACTGCTAAATTTAGAACTTTCTAACCCTTAACGTACGTTAATTCTACTCTAATCTTACCCGACAATAGCAATTTTAACTCAATTCAAAAAAAATATTAAATGTTAAAATGTTCTAAACTTACTTGCTAAGTGTCATGAGAAAGAAGAATCCAGTGAAAAAACGAGCAAAAGCATATAGATGCGAAATGGGGGGAACATAAGGTGTTTAAGTGCTAATTAGCCCCATGGGTGAAAATGTAACTTTACGGCGACGCCTTTTCCATTTCCGGCGTGTTCCGCTTTTCGCTCCTTTTTTGTCCATACCCCGCTACCCCGCTGGACCACAATTACCTTAAAACTAGGTTCCTACGTGTTCTACCATCAATACCCCACGTCATTTCCATATGCGCACCTTTCCCCTTCTCGCAGGAACACCACAACAAAACCCCGCGCCCTCCACCGCGATCAGCTCACCGCGGCTTAAACTCACCACCCCCGGGGCCCACCCCAAAGGAAAAGCGCTCCCTCCCAGCTTTTAGACCCCCTTCGCTCCGGTCACCTCGATCTCTGATGGCGACTCTCGAGGACATCGGAGTCTCGGCCTTCATCAACATCCTCAGCGCCTTCGCCTTCCTCCTCGCCTTCGCCATCCTCAGGCTCCAGCCCGCCTTCGATCGAGTGTACTTCCAGAAATGGTACCTCGCCGGAGCTCGACGTCGGGAAGTTCGTGAATCTCAACGTGAGGACGTACTTCACGTTCTTGAATTGGATGCGGGAGGCGCTGAGGATGAGCAAGAATGACCTGATCCAGCATGCGGGGCTCGATTCTGTTATCTTTTTGAGGATCTACATTCTCGGGTAATTTTTGCGATTTTAAGGATTTTTTTAAAAAGATTACAAGTGTAATTTTCGTCGAGATTTTGGTATTGAAAAGAATTGGTGAGAATTAATATTTTAGCTGGAATTTTCCTTAATTTTTGCGGAATATGAATATGAGTAATGTAATCCATTGTTGAATTGAGCATTTTGCGTGAAGGATGGTGAGAAATGAAGCTAAATATTAGAATCTTAATTAACGGTGTAGTTCGTCAACTTGTTGGGAATATGAATTAGTCATTGGCTAAATTTAGTAGTACGGTGGGAAATCAAGCAATTGGGTGATGCTGGTGATGAATGCTGCATTTCACCAACTTAGGGGAAACGTGAGCTGCACATTGAGTGTTGCTAAAGATTGTTACTGAAAAAGAAGACATTAGACTATGTTTTTTCCATATTAAGAAAGGGAAATGTAGCTGATTATTATGACCATGCAGGGTTGGTGATGGATTTGTATCTGTCTATTATGAGGTATCACGTCAACTGATTGGTACCCTTTACGGCGATAAAACGGTTGATTTCTGAGATAAAACAATGCATTTGCTTACCTCATGATTTTATGACTATTAAATTTAAAGCCTGGTTAGTATGGCAGTCTGTTCGGGTCTCATAGAAGGCCTTTCGGCTACTATAGAACTAAGAAGTTTCGATGATGGCTGAGGTTTATAATTTTTCCTCTAATATGCATGCAGATTGAATTGAATTTCCTTTTCACGGATCGAAACCTGGACTCACGTAACATTTTTTTTTTAAATTGCTTTAGATGTGCGTTATATGGGATTTGAACCTGGGTTGCTTTGGTTAACATTAGAGGCCCATCCCGGCCATTACACCATAACTTTGAAGTTGTGATGAGGGTTGAGGTTTATAATTGTTACTTGTCAATTCATATTTTAGTTGGACGCCAGTTATCTAGATATTATGCCAGTTGTCTAGATATTTTCGTCTATGGTCTGAGTTCATTAGTCATATATTCTGCAGCACATCTTGCTTCAAAAGAACACATACATTATTATTATTATTATTATTATTATTATTATTATTATTATTATTTTGTTTTTTTTTGACGGTGGTACCGGTAGTTGCAGTATTAACTTAATTTTTTCTTTTACAGCTTGAAGATCTTTGTACCAATGACAATCCTAGCTCTGTTAGTTCTTATTCCGGTGAATGTATACGATGGGACATTGAAAAATATTCACAAAGACATAGTTTTCAGTGGCATTGATAAGCTTTCAATTTCAAATGTTAGGGAGGGTTCTCAACGGTAAGTTGGTTTTCTAAAGTAAATACTTCTATCTAGAATAATAGCCACTCTTAAATTCTTGTCTTCTTTGTTTTGCTTTCATGATTTTTTATTATTCTGCTCACAATGTGGCATGCGGTGGCGAGTATCAAAATTTACAGATAATTTCCTTACTTTGACCAGAAAAAAGGTTCATCAAAACGGAGTATCTAAGTTAAATCCCTGTCTTACTTGCTTTATGTGCCAGTTTATTTGTTTGACTTCCGAGGACTTTCCATTTTCAGTTTAATTAGTACTATGGACTTAATATAATTATTTTGGTTATAATTTAGGTTCTGGTTTCACCTGTCAATGGCATACTTGTTCAACATATGGACTTGCTACGTCCTTTACAAGGAGTATGGTCATATAGCCTTCATGAGATTGCATTTTCTAGCATCTCAAGATCGTCGTGCTGCTCAGTTCACTGTAAGTACTGGTTAAGTTAATTGCATCACATTTTCTATTTCTTTAAGTAGAGATAAGTTGATTCGTAGACAAAGGGGAAAAAGTAAAGCAGAAGTAACAGAAAATGTAATCAGAATTTTGTTAAAGTAGGTTACTTTTGAAAGATTTCAACTGCATGATGAAGATGTGGCGGCTGATTCACAAGGGAACTTAATCTTCCATTTAGCAAGTCCGTGAACGTCATACTAACGTATCTGGTGATATCTATCTGTTGCATATGGCCTGTGCTACATCTTCTTGCTGTGCTATTTTCTCGAGGACTTCTCATTCATGTCATATATTGGTAATTTCAGTATTAAAAAAATAAATTTGTGGATTACCAGGTCTTGTTAGGTTATCAGATACAAACTTTTCTTTCCTTACTAAATATTAATAAATACATACACAATAAGCACGCTTCGACACCCTGACCCTCAAACCATGGCAAACATCAAATTGTTGGTTCCTCTCCCTGCTCCTAGAGCCATTTCTTACTTCGGTTGTAACTCATGAGTAAAATCATACACTTCTCTCTGACTGTCTCTCGTTTATTGAAGTCTATATTGGTTCTGCTTGAACTTTCGCATTGGAGAACAGTAATATATTTACTGTGAACAGTTTGCTACTTGTTGAGTGATCATCATCCAATGGTTTAAATAAGTTCACCTTGATCTAACTATGTCTACTATGATTTGACTTGAAATGTTGAACTTGATCTAACTATGTCTACTATGATTTGACTTGAAATGTTGAAACATAAGTTTGATCTCATGTTGCACCTTTGTACAAGTTAATCTATGATTTGACTTGAAATGTTGAAACATAAGTTTGATCTCATGTTGCACCTTTGTACAAGTTAATCATATACAGTAGTCACTTACTACTTCAAATCTATGATTTAGTTTGTTCATTTATCTATTTACAGGTAGTTGTCAGAAATATCCCACATGTTTCTGGGCACTCTATATCAGAAAGCGTGGATCAGTTTTTTCAACGGAACCATCCTGAACACTACCTTGGCCACCAGGTAATAGATGTTTCTCATGAGAAGTTTACTATCCTTATAGTGTTTATAAATATCAAATTTCTCTTCCCTTATTGACAATTCCTGCGTGTTATTTTGCTCTTGAATTATTTAGTAACATTCCCTTTCTTCATCGAACATGTAGGAAACTAAGTCAATAATTATTTCTAAGGTGTTAAACTATTGGTTCAACTGGTTTTGATGACATATATGATAAATCAATTCTCAATTAATCCAATCAAACACATTTAACAAGAATATAGTCATATTTCTTCATTTTAGCGAGTACCTATCTGGGTAAATTAAAGGTCTATGCATGCTTGCTAGAAATATTTTTAACAAAAAATAAAATAAAATTAAAGCTTGTTTTATCCTAGAAATACAAAGTTAGCTTAAGCTATGTCAAGCTATTAAAATTAAACTTTTAATCATTTCAGCAACTGACACGTGAAGAATGATGTAGTTACCAAGTAACTCAAAAGACATAAAGGTGATAAATAGAAATATGCAAAATATCATCATAGTTTTATTGATAACTTACTGGTTGCCTCTTTTAGACTATTTCAATTTTTTATTTTATTTCATTGCCCCTGTTTATTTTCTTTTTGCTCAGGCTGTTTATAATGCAAACAAATTTGCCAAACTTGTTAGAAGAAAGGAACGGCTTCACAACTGGCTGGATTATTATCGTCTCAAACTTGAGAGACATCCAGATCAGAGGCCCACTATAAAGGTTCCTTAACTTAAAACCTGTTTCATCGAGAAAAGCCATGATCCAGAGGATCTTCCTCTAACCATGATAGTTCTTCTAATCTTACTACTGATCCATCTGATTCTTTGGTATGTCAGAAAGGATTTCTTGGGCTTTGTGGTGTAAGAACGGATGCAATTGACTACTATAGTGAAAGCATCAGGGAAATTGACAAATACGTAAGTCCATTATATTTCGTAAGAAGTTTCCTGCATCACTTCAGACATAAGTACTTCACAGGGTATTAATGTCTGGATGTTAATGAGAGAGTAAGGTACATCATCATATTGATTAACCCTGAGCCTTTAATAGATGCATTTTCATATGAAAAAACTAATTTCCAGCTTTGTTCTGAACTTTTCTTTTGTCTTTTGGTTCAGTTAGTAGCAGAGCGTCAGAGAATTCTCAAAGATCCAAAAGCTATCATGCCTGTAGCATTTGTTTCATTTGACTCGAGATGGGCTGCTGCTATTTGTGCTCAAACTCAGCAAAGTAGGAACCCAACACGCTGGTTAACTTACTGGGCACCAGAACCACGCGATGTTTACTGGAAGAATCTAGCTATACCATTTGTTTCTCTCAGCATCAGAAAACTGCTTATAGCATTATCTGTGTTCGCTCTGGTATTCTTTTACATGATACCTATTGCTGCCGTGCAGTCACTGGCAAATCTCGATGGTCTGGAAAAGGTGGCTCCTTTCCTCAGGCCTGTGATAGAGCTGTAAGTACTTCTGTCTAAATCTCGATGGTCTGGAAAAGGTGGCTCCTTTCCTCAGGCCTGTGATAGAGCTGTAAGTACTTCTGTCTTGGGATTTTAATAAAATGATGAATAGGTCCTCAGGCCTGTGATAGAGCTGTAAGTACTTCTGTCTTGGGATTTTAATAAAATGATGAATAGGTCACTACCTTAGTTTACTTAAGCAGGGCAGTAAGCAGGGCAGAATGCTTGCTCTTTGTCTGATTTTATAATGATATCTGCAAGTTGTTATGCTCCTAATCCTAATTCATATCAGATGAACTTTATTTTTGACTTAGTATGAATTATGAAGTTCATTTTTTCACTATGGACTCCAGTCTTAAATCACAGCAAGGAAATGAGTAATATGTGAATTTAGTAGACTAGTTTAGTAAAGAGAAGATATCAACATTCCCTTATCTTGTTTGTATATCCTGAATGCTATGAAATGTTGAAGACTTGAAGTCAATACCATGTTCTTTGAGAGAATATGAACATTATGCTGCATGTGTATAGGTTCATTGAAAAGTGGGCTGTGCAAATCAATAATTCAACTTAGCAATATCTGATATTCCCTTATACATTTCAAATTCATCCATTTTATCATCAGCATCCTATCTGGAACTCCAACTTGAGGGGCATGTGTATTTAAGTAACGTAGGATTGTCTGATGGGTTACTGCAGCAAGTCATAGGATGCTCCTGTATGGAAAATTATTCCACTCTTCTATTGGCTTAAGAACTTTCAGTCGTTACTTTGTGATATTCTATCTAACTATAGTTCTTGTTCTAAACCATATTTGCTTCTCTTCGTCATTTCTTTTATGTATTATGACTATATATTGAAATTACATCCTTGTCGTGTTTGTAGATGTGGAGTACCTGCATGATTGTTGGTTTTTTCCTTTATGAATTGCTCCTCCCTTGGAACACCTAATAATGGGATTTGTGCATTTTGTGAAGATTCAGCATTTAATTAAATTTTTTTACTGAATCCTCCAACTTTTCTTATGCAGGAAGGTGATCAAATCATTTTTGCAAGGATTTCTTCCCGGTTTAGCTTTAAAAATTTTCTTGTACATCCTTCCAACAGTTCTCATGATAATGTCAAAGCTTGAAGGCTATTTCTCTCTATCATCTCTGGAGCGAAGGACTGCAGCTAAATATTATTATTTTATGCTGGTAAATGTGTTTCTAGGCAGCATAATCACTGGGACAGCTTTTGAGCAGCTTCGTGCTTTCATCCATCAGCCACCGACCCAGTAATACTTTTTACCCTTCTTTTAACCTGATATCCATTATGGTATTTGATCACTTAAATTTCGCACTTTCATGCATTATAAACACTTATGATTTCTTCGAAGCTCAGTTGTCCTAACTTGCTCAATTTTTTCATTGATTATTGATTAGCACTTGCAAGTACTATATGGTAATAGTCAAGCTTGCATAATCAGATACCATTAAAGGAAAATTTCCATTATGTTGGTGAATTCCATTTCTGCGTTTGATGTTTTGATTAATTATAGATGTTTATGGATGAACTTGAAATCAAAGGAAATGCTTTGAATGATGTTTTTTTTCTTTTTTTATATTTTTCATCACACTGCATAATTGTAGTTAACGAGATTCATAATTTATATCATCTAAGCTTCAATTGTTTTGTTTACGTTATGACCTTTCTTGCAATTATACAATATTTGAATCTACCAGCAATACCTGTCTGACCTACTTTTCAATTTCTGCTACTAAAACCTATTTTATTTCATTGATCTCATAGGATCCCAAGAACCATTGGAGTATCAATACCAATGAAAGCTACATTTTTCATTACCTATATTATGGTTGATGGTTGGGCTGGCATTGCTAGCGAGATCCTTAGAATAAAGCCGCTGGTCATATATTATCTGAAGAATATGTTTTTGGTGAAAACAGAAAGGGACAGAGAGAAGGCAATGAATCCTGGGAGTATCG
>NC_033803.1:1152513-1175732 GCF_001876935.1 Asparagus officinalis
AATTTCATCATCGCTGGTGTTGCATCTCGTCGCCGCAGCAACTGTCAATCTCACTTATCTTAATTCATGCGAGTTCTAATGGCTATTTTTGTAGCCAATTTAAACGCGCTGAACCCTGCTCTCCTTCGGCCATGCGAAAGAAAAGACGCGCAGCTCTTTTCTCTCTGTCGCGGGCAGGCCTTCTGCCTCTCCCCGCTCAAATCACCATTATTGTTGCCTCACCACACCTCCTCTTACTGCTCCTCCCCCCCTCACCCGTCGCATCCTCTTCTTATATCACCTCACCTACTACTACCTAGTTACTGCTAGCTTACCCTCCGTCGCCGAAAACCCGGCAGTCACACGCTACGGGCACGTGCGGCGGTCAAGACGGCAGGAACAGTGCGAGTAAGCGGCCTATCGCTCGCCGGTGTGAAAGCTCTGAGCCCCCTTTTCTTTACGTATTGGCTTGGAAATGGCAGCCATATCCCTTTACTCTCGCTACACTATGAAACGGATCTCAAGATCGCTTCAAGATCGGTAAAGATCTCGCAGAATGCACGGGCTCTCCGTGCGGATGGCGGGAGGCGTGACCGGCGAAAGCCTGTTTGGTCGGGCGGTGAGGTTCCTCGATGGCGCGAACGAGGTCAGAGGGCGTTGGAACTGGGTGCGGCCCTTGGAGGCGGCGATGGAGGAGGCTGAGAGACCCAGGGTTTGAGGTAGAGGAGGCCGATGGAAGGGAGAGGGATCGGTAGTAAGGGCTACGCGGGCTCTGCGGCGCGTGAGGCCGGCGGAGACGCAGATCTTAGTGAGCAACTGGCGAGCGGTGGAGATATGGTAGGATGAAGGGGCGAGGGGAGAGGGGATGGAGTTGAGAGAGATCGCCTTCGCCTTAGATTTTTTCGATGGCGCCATCCGATTTCATGTCGAGGTTGAGGGCAACTCCGAAACCCTAGACTTAAACCCTAGGCCACGAACGATGCTCTCAAATACATTTCTTTTCTTCTTTTTCTTTTTCTTTTTAATTTTCCCTTTTAAAATTTACGAAAAGTGAATACGCGCCGGATCCTTATCGGGTTCATATCGGGTCCGCGGTCTTTTCACTCTCGGTTCCGGCGTCATGTTAGCGGAGCTAAAACTTAAACCCGTACCCGTTAAATTTTCAATTTTTTTTTAATCGTGTTATTCTGTGATTCTTTACTAGTTGCTGACTGTAATTCTCTGCTACAGGCTACAGTGGATTGGAAGCGATGAGATCGGTTGTCGCTGGATTGAGGAACAGAAGGTATGAGTTCATGTAAAGTTTATGCCCTGAGTATTTCCTTTGATGAACACATTGATTGTACTATGGAAATCAGAAGACACCAAACCCAAACTGGCCAAAAATTCCAAAAGTGTGCTCTGACTGCTCGACGCCCCTGTGGAGATCGAGCATGCTTCCGATCTCATTACATTTGCACGGGATCCTTTCGCGTGCGTTTTGGATGCGCGTAAAACGTGATACAGATTATGTCACGGATTAATTTGAAAATTTAGGATAGGTTTCAGTCTTTTATTAGTTCCTTAACAATGTGAAAACTCTGTTTGGATGATTTTCTGAGATTTTGTACAGGAACATGTATCTGAATCTGCACAGCCCAGAGTGGCAAATCAAGTTCTCTTCTGATAGATGGATTTTTGCATGCAGTTGGAAGTCTATTTGCTACGTACCCTTTAGTATAAAAATTATTAAATTGGGACACGCTCAATTGCTTGACGGGACACAGTTGGATGTCTCAAGGCTCTCAAACATCTGAATTGCTATTATGGGAACTTCCCATGAACTGAGTTAGGAAAAAGATCCATGACTAGTCTCCCATTTGCTCAAACTTCGGGGGCATGTTTTCTTACCCCAAGTGGAGATATAACATCATATAGCGTCGAATCTTAGAAGGATCAAGAACTAAGCTGCCACTAAGCTAACAAATATGCGTGCATGATACGATCTGTGCCATTTAGGTTTCTGTCTAATATGAAGCTCGATTAGGTAATCACCCATAGAATAACACCATTTTTGTTCTCATAAGTGATGGATCGATGAAATCCGTGATGAAATAGGCCTACCATGATGCACGCATGTCCAATTTCACTTGGATGCTCCTAGAATTTGCCTGATATAGAACTGGTCTATTTCTTAAAGAAATCATTTTTGCTCGTTCAAAAAAAATGATGAGAGATGGCATTAAAAGTCAAATGGGCCCCGTAATTTCTAGCCAACCAAAACCAAAAGTGGAGACAGAATCTACTCTTCCCGTCCAAGCCCCGTTTTTATTTAGTCCTTGCGTGTCGTAGCATCGTTTCTCCGCATTTTGGAATGTGTCACTGTTTGTACTGTATAAAAGAAAAAGAAATAGTAGCGTGAATTAGAAGCTTATGATTAAAGATTTGGGCAAATATAGCATGAAATAGCTTAAATAGATTTCCCTAATTAGGAGAATATATGAGGCTGTCCATCTTATTCCTCCCATATTGTTGTTTCTTGTAGAAAAGAGAACTGTCTAATCTTTTTGTAATAATCGCGATTAATGATCATCAGATTGTGCAGTTGCCTCTACATCTGCCTTCTCATATCGCTGTTTGTACTATGTTGAATGGTGCTTCTAGTACCAAGTCAAGTGAGTGTGTCAGGAAAGTCCTTGGTAAGTTGTAGTGCAGGAAGATCCACTCAATGGATAAACCTTAAGATCAGAAGTACAATGAGTTTAAGTAGATACCGATAATACATCAGCATGGTCAAGTGGGCGTCAGATTACAGAACTGTTGTCAAGTTGCTGGTTTGAGTTTGCTCTCAAGGTTTATTGCTGCATCTGTCTCTGGTCTGCAAATTTAGAACCACCCTGATCAGTTCTGGCCATCTGCTACCTCTCATTGCAAAATTGTGCTTAACTGGAATAACCATGATCAACGAGTGAACCACAAACCGGGATAACCATGACAAACAAGGTAGTCGTAATGATTTAGTGTGCTATTCAAAGGTATAACTTAACCCAATACATGTAGAATAACTTGTGTTAGCCTATGTCTGCATGTAGGAACATTTATGACAGAAGAAATCGGGACCATAATTTATCTTTAGAAATCTAGGAGGATAACTAAACAAAATCTTGAGTGGTTGTTGGTGAATTGATAAGAGATGTTTAAATTTAATCACTTGCGTCTGATGAATTCAAACCTAAGAATAGATGTCGTTACCTAACTTATGGGTGGAGCCGCCATTATCTTTCTTCGAAACAGCAATCAACCTCCAGGGATATCTATAAATATGCTTCCTGTAGCCTGTTACTCAACAACATATCTCCAACAGTTGATCATCTTAAAAAATTAACATAACTTTTCAATTTATATCAGTTCATCCCTCAATTTGAAGCACATGCACAATGGGGCTACAGGGGCTTCTTTTTATCTCTCTCCTCTTGTTTTCTTTCCCTACTTCCGAAGCAGACCCTGGGTCGTATCGCAGAAGGAATTATCCTGCAAAATCTGCTGTACTCAATGGAAAGGAAAACACAGTGGAAGAATTGGCCAGTGATGAAGTCACTGCCTCTGATTTGGAACTCGTGAATGTGGCTAATTATGGTGCCAAAGGGGATGGAAGTGATGCTACAGAGGTAACCCCATATATTGGTACCAGGTCACCATATGTCAATTATAGACAATACTTACTCTTTTGATTTTCTCTTCCAGGCATTTAACAACGGTTGGAAGAAAGTGTGTTCTTCATCCTCTTCAGCCGCGCTCATGGTGCCTGCTAACGAGAACTACCTCCTGAAACCAATCATCTTTTCTGGGCCTTGCAGATCAAATGTTTCAGTGATGGTGAGTTACGCTACTGATCAGTTTCAATCTTCAACTGTGTCATACTCTATGAAACTAGACCTTCACTAATTTCTTTCATCTTAAAAACATATATAGATCAAGGGAACACTACAAGCTTCCTCCGACCAATCGGATTGGGATGGAGCAGACGGTAGGCACTGGATCCTATTTGCAGGCATAAACAATCTCCATGTGGCAGGTGGAGGAACCATCAATGGCAATGGCCAGATCTGGTGGAAGAACTCTTGCAAGATCAATAAATCTCTTGTAAGCATTTTGATTTTTCCATTTCACAAAAAAATTATGTTGCAAATGCAAATTCTTTTAGATACATGTGACTAGCCTCTTATAATTTCTTTTTCTAATCTTCAGCCATGCAAGGATGCTCCAACTGTAAGTCTATCTTGCAATACTTTCTTTTGAATTAATGTTTGTGTTTTGATTATTCTCAATAAGTTTATTTTTCCTTTTTGCTCCCTGAAATAGGCGATAACCTTTTATTCTACCAGTAACTTGGTGGTTGAGAACCTGAAGGTGACAAATAGCCAACAGATCCATGTACAGTTCGAGAAATGTACAAATGTTAGAGCATCCCATCTCACCATTAATTCACCGAGTAACAGTCCAAACACCGATGGAATCCATATCACAAGCACTCGCGACATAAACATAGACCACTGTAACATTGGAACAGGTAAAACATTTTTAGTGATCAAGCCCCTGTCTTCTCTGAGTGCCTTAATCTTTTAAGTGATTGCTTTGTCTTAGTAAATTGTATTTTTACTCGATTTCTTTGGGACCAATATCACTGATTTTATCTAAATGTGAAGGTGATGACTGCATATCAATTGTAAATGGGGCTCAAACTGTCAAAGCAATGAACATTGCTTGTGGTCCAGGACACGGAATCAGGTACAAAACTCAAGCTTTATCCAAAAGTACTGATTTGAATCTCATCAACTTTCTGGAAAATGTATCTGACTATTTTAATCTTACAAATATTGGCACACTTAATTGCTAAGCAGTATTGGAAGTCTTGGAGCCCAGAACTCAGAAGACCACGTATCAGACGTGACAATTGACACGGCTCAGTTAACGGGTACAACCAGTGGGCTCAGAATCAAGACTTGGCAGGTAAGCAGTTAAAATTATTGAATTTCTCGCGTGCCTTCCATTTTCTGTCCAGTCTTTTGCTTGATTAGAGTAGAATTTTCCTGTCCTTCCATATACCAGTGAACATGAGTAAATAAAGTTGAGGGCACATTTGCTATCAGCAATCAGGAAGCTGGTTAGTGCTTCACTCAGCCATCACCAAGTGATTTTTTTCAATGAAGTGGGATGTCCAATATAAGTTCAAGGACTGGTCATTGTGGGAGGTTCAATATTTGGCATATGCAGACTAATTATGTCATGGACCTTTACTACATTGCTGATGCTTCCTCTTTAATTAAAGCATGTAGATGAACATCAATTCCCAAGAAGACAATTGATTGTCTGATTACCTTTAGTCACTATAGGAAAATAAGATCAACTTCAGGTGTACGTACTTTGCACCGAAGAAATTGCTTGCCATATTTCTCCTCTCGTCATTTTGTACTGATTTAACAGGGAGGAAAAGGCTACGCAAGACACATTCGATTTCAAAATGTCAACATGAAGAATGTACAAAACCCAATAGTCATAGATCAAAATTATTGTGACTCAGAAAAACCTTGTTATGAACAGGTAAAAGCCTCACTGCCTCTCTCTTTTTTCTCTCCTCTTTTATCTTCTCGCTTCTCTTGTACAAAAGTTGTGTATTATGCAGAAATCAGCAGTGCTCGTAAGTGATGTCACATACAAGAACATTAAAGGAACAATTGCTTCAGATACAAAGATCGACTTCAAATGCAGCAAAAGTGTTCCATGCCAAGAGATAACATTGGAGGATATCAATTTAGTTAAAGCAGATGGAGGAATCACAAAAAGTTCATGCAGCAATGTGAGATGGTCACAAAAAGGGGTTCTCAGCCCTTCCACTTGTGCTTGATCGGATGATGGCATGATGAAAAGGGAACTATTTGCTAGTACAATCATTTTTGGTATTGTATTTGCATAAGTTTGGTGGACAGATTCCACTATCTTCACATTAGGAAGGGAAATTCCTTGTAGTTTGCTAATTTTATTTGATTTAAATTTAGATGGTTTTTGTATTTCCTTATATAATTATTTGTATGTACTTGTAGATTCAGTAAATTGCATGTGATAGAATAAATTACTAGCAGCTTGCTAGTTTGAAGATAAAAGCTGTATACCTAAATTTGTATTGCAACTATAACAGGATATATTGCTGCATATTAATAACTTAAGTCAAAATGTTCAGCTATTCAACACTTTGAATAGCTTTTCTTAAGAGGGGAGGGGAGGAGTTAGGGAGGTTACAGTGCTAACTAATCTAAAATTGTATTTGTTTACATTTTTTTAAGTAAGTGAGGGGAAGGATTGGGAGGGTTAAAAAAATGCAAATTAATTTCCTCATTTTCTTAGCCCTTCCAAACTGGATGGATTGGGAGGGAAGGGGTTGGATTTTAAGCGAACTGCTCCTTTCCCTTGCTATTTTCTATTCGAAACAAACACGTTGTAGTTTCGTCACTCTCGCTCCCTCTTCCTTCCCTAGTTGTCCGTCCAAACACAATCGGTTACATCACACTCCCTTCCTCTCCTTTCCTTCCCCTTGGGTTTAGATCGATCATTCACCTCCGCAACCCTCTTCTCTATCCAAACCAGCCACATGTACATGCATAATGTTGCAGATCAGGGTCCTGTTAAAAATATCTGAATGCATGCACCTGTTCTTGATGGCTTTGGTTGATTTGATATTATGTATATCAAACGTTTGTACACGTTGTGCAAATTATTATTTGATGTTGAGAGAGAGAGAGAGAGAGAGAGAGAGAGAGAGAGAGAGAGAGAACCTATGAGTTGCTATTATGACAAAGTTCCCATGAACCAAGTATGGAAAAAGTCCCATGCATGAATGCATGTTTTCTTACCAAAAACGTGCATGTAGCATCTGATGCCACCGAACCTAGGACGATCATTTAATTGAACCGTTATGATGATGTATATCGATCGAAAAAGTTTTGTGACACGATATATGCTCACTTTGTCCAATCTCTTTACTTGTGGTTGTGCAGGTGACATGCTTGGCATCTCGTGCGCTACCACACTTTATAGTTGGGAGTTTTTTTCCCCCCCGCATTGGTTCTATATAAATCTTTCACATTTTGCAATTAGTCCCTTGGATCATTGGAGTTCGGTTGTTAGGTTACTCTGAAATTAGTCCATCATCAAGCCATTGAAATTGTCAGTAGGTCATCCAATTTCGAAAAGTAGCTCCTCCAATCAAGAACACAAGCAGCAATTAGAGGGATTAATTTGAAACAAACTATGAGAATTGGGAGACTTGATATCGCTTTCAATAATTTGAGGGACTACTTTCGAAAGTAGCTCCTCCAACCAAGAACGCAAGGCATACATGTGAGACCCCAACTTTAGTCCCACATCGAGAATTTACAGTGAATTGTGTGGCTTAAATAGGTAACCCCAAGGCTCAAGTGTAACTTCGGCTAGCCGATTTTGGCAGTGGATTGAGTGTTACACTCGGTGGGTCCCACAGCTCGCATCAATCTATGAAGAAGTAATGTAATATAATCAACCTTATTTAACCTTAATAGGATAAGTACTCTAATAATGACTTCCAGTTTTCAATCGCGCCTTTTCTCTGTGGCACTCGATTCGCCATAAAATTATATGCAGGTCAAGGGAACGACCCAAGTTTCGTATCATCGATCAGATTGGGATGGAACAAATGGCAGGTATTGGATCAGATTCAATGGCATAAACAATCTCCATGTTGCTGGTGGAGGAACCATCAACGGCAAGGGGCCATATTTGGTGGGAAAACTCATGCAAAATCAATTATCTCTTGTAGGCATCTAATTTTTCCTATTATAAATGAAAACTATATATATATATCCTTTATAACTATGACAAACATCTTATAATTTTCTCTTTCTAATGTTTAGCCTTGCAAGTCTGCGCCAACTGTTAGTCCATCTACACATACTCTCTTGCTATAGATTGCATGCATGAATTCGAATTATTATTTTAAATAGGCGATATATTTCGGTTCATCGAATAAATTGGTAGCTGAGAAACTTGAAAGTGAAAAATAGCCAGCAGATACATTTGCAGTTTCAGAAATGTACAAATGTCACGGCATCCTATCTCACTATCACTGCATCAAACAACAGCCCGAATACTGGTGGAATTCATATCACACGCACGTAAAATTCAAACTGGTAAATGTTTTGATGAAACTTTTCAAGCCACTGTATTTTATTCATCTTCTATTTTGACGATTTTGCTGATTTTTTTTTTTTGTTCACTAACTTTGGACGTGATGACTGCGTGTCAATTGTAAACGGGAGTCATAATGTTAAGGCAACAAATATTTCTTGTGGGGTCAGGACATGGAATAAGGTAACAAACTCTAGGTTTATGGTAAAATTTCTGGATAATGCATATAAGTATGCTAATCCTGTGAATTTATGAACAGCATGTGGAGCTCAGAACTCAGAACATTTTGTATCAGACGTGACAACTGAAACTGCTCAATTGACAGGCACCACAGATGGGCTCAGAATCGAGACTTGGCAGGTAACAGTTAGCATTATGGAATGAATTTCTCGTGTTATTTCCATTTTTTGTTACATACCATGATTGAAGTGATTTTGCCAATCCTGCACAAGTTAGATGACATTATTTCCCAAATTAGATTGAGACATCAATTTAGTAGGATCAAATGGTAAAGCCACAAGAAGTTTATGTAACCATGTTATGTGGTCTAGAAAAGGAACTGTGATCCCCCTCTTCTTGTACCCTGATGAATGACATGATGCAATGTTTTGTTCTTCTTTTCTAGTTGGAAGGGATTTGCTGTATTTTGTTATTTAATTACTTGTATACAGGATTCAGTAATCCTGTTATAGGCTTCGTCAAGCGAAATAGAATCACAGAAGACCTTATAGATTTTCTTCCCCCTCTGTAACTGGCTTATTGGGTGCAAATAATAATTTGCCAGTCTGAAAGAGAAGTTGTACGATATGGTTCTAAAGAATTTTGTAACGATCGGAGGATGTTACCGAAAGCAATGGATAAATTAAAAAAGTTTTATTACTGAAGCACCTGAAACATAATTTTCTCATTAGTGTAAAATTTAGATTGGTGTCATGTTAAAAGAGATTTCCTGCATTTAGCCTTTGACAACATGGTAATACAAAGGTACTTATTTCAGTCTCTATTTCCCATAATAATTCTTTGTATTGCCCCAAAAAAAAACCCCTAAATTTATAAAGATTCGGAAAATATTTTTATTATGTAGATAAAATAGACTAATTCATTACCCGTTGCATTGCATTCTGACACAAAACACTGCTGGTCTCTGGACAGAACAAGTTACCCGAAGGGGTGGCAGACCAGCAGCACAATTATTTTGGAATATTTGTTAAATTGAATCTAACTTCTCAAACAAAAATAGTGAACAAAATTCAGATAATTCAATCCGAAAACAAATAACATCAAAATTGTACTTTATTTGTATGTTTGGAGGAAATGTAAAGTATTAACCCAATAGAGGGTGGTACACAGCCGTCATTGCCAAACTCTTGGCAGAAACAATTCAAATTCGTTCTTTGCTTAATTTTTTCGAATTGCGACAATTTTCCCCGGTGCTTCGAGATGAAATTCTCTCTTCCCTGCAGTAAATTTGGCTCCCCATCTTTGGTCCTACCAGGAAATTTTCTCGAATCTTCCGTTCTTTCGCTGAAAAAACAGGTACAAGAAATGGGAATTGCAGGTGAGTGTATTCGTAGTTCAGGTAGAAAAGTTTGCAAGTCGAGAAGAATGGCAAGTAGAATGTAGGGTGTCGTTCAAAATCTGACTATTGTCAAGTATAATGATACATGCTCAGTTACTTGGCAAAGCAAGTTGTTATACATTTAACGTATGAACTGACATATGTAAAGAGAGCTAAATATCAAACTTGCAACAAATGTCTCATTTTTTTATCTATATATATGGTGATAGTCTGATTAATGATAGCCCTCAGCAGACTGAAAACATCTATGAATCACTCAAGTGAACTCCATAAAAAAATAACAAACATAAAGTTTACTGTTCAATAACTTTCATGTTTTCAGTCAAATGCTGGGTCACATATATGAAATTGATGTGCAGCTTTATTCTATTCAATCAATAAGAGATCTATTTTGATGCTGATACACACACACACACACACATGGTCACATATATGAAATTGATGTGCAGCTTTATTCTATTCAATCAATAAGAGATCTATTTTGATGCTGATACACACACACACACACACACACACACACACACACACACAGGGTCACATATATGAAATTGATGTGCAGCTTTATTCTATTCAATCAATAAGAGATCTATTTTGATGCCGATACACACACACACACACACAACATTCTTTTATAATAAGCTAAGTCCTTCGTTCATTTAGGCGACCACATATTTTCTTTAGACGTTCTAAAATAGTTTCCAGATTTGCAATTTCCGAGAGAAGACTCAATATTTACCTATAACTGACATAAACTGATTTCGGATAATCTTTTTCAAGAAGAAAATGGAAAGAAAGAATGGCCAAAATGTGCTTTATGTGTGTACCCTAATTAAGCATCTGTACCTTGTTCTGAAAGTCCCTGATTGCATAAACGAGTACTTCATCACCAGCTAATTGTCTCACGCGAAAAACAAATTGCTGGCGGGTGATTTTTCTCTCCTGAAAGACGCATATTTGCACAAATATTAGTAGGTGATAACAATTCCATAGTTCATTTTCATCAAGTAAAATGTGAAAAATAAAAGGACCATCCAAAACTCACCAAAAAATCTGTATGAAGCCTCCTGAGCATGCGCAGAGTGGAACGAGGTACAAAATTCAAAAGGATATAAACTAGTGAGGTTAAAGGCATCCATTTGGAGCCAGGCCTTGTGGCATCTAGTTCTCTCTGCAGCCCTGATTAAAAGAAAAGGAAAAAAGCATTAAACACCAGCATAAGCTATCTGACTAATTCATTAAGATAATAGTAAAGATTAGATGTGTACCTCCTGAATTAAGCTCCATCTTGACAGTAACCGCATAGAGAGGCAGTACATTCGTCTTGACATCAGGGTACCATACAATGTACTTCGAAGGAGCTTGCTCGTTATCTACACCAGAATCAAAATCTGCGGAACTTGGACCTGATTGACTTGAGCCGGGAAGTATCGTCTCTGTGCTTCCCAAGATGACACGACAGATCACCATATGCTTCAGTCCATCCTCACTAATTGGTGCGGAAATAAGACTGCAAACCATTCAACATGAACGTTAAGTTAATGTAAATACTAAAACTCCAGAAAATTGTATTTGTGGGAATTAGAGGAACAAATAGAATTCAAGTATCTGTTTTATACATTAATGTGTCCGTGATCAGATACTTATACTATACTGCATGCAGAAACAAGTACTACTCGTGTACTGTGATGAAAGTAACCTAATGAAAATTATGGCAACCATCTACTGAACCTAACTTTAAAGAAATGCTACTACAAAATACCTCAAAAACAGTATACACGTTAAAAAAATTAACAAACAAATGAAATTTTTGAATACCTTTCGCGAGCAGAAAGCTCCGGACAAAGATGCAGACCAAAGCCAAAGGTTCCAGCTTTCTCAGGCAATCCACACATACGAAAGCCATCCTTCATGATTCGATCAACCTCATCCTTCAATGCTCCATACCAGGAATGAACAACATTTGCATCCCCCCCTCTCTTAGCTTCCATGGCCTCCTTGAAGATCCTGAAACTTTCAACCTGAGCTTTCTCCATCGGAGAAGAATGGAGACTCCGATAAGCATCAACAACCATGCACTGCTGTGAAAGAGCGCCAATGCTCAAATAGAACCGATGCTTCAGTATGATATACTCATCATCTTCCTCATTCAGCTTAAGCACCCCATTAACTCCATCAATCGCGTTAGAGACTGGTCCATCAGTGACACTCCCCGACTCTGAGCAACAACTCTCCATATCAAGTTCCTCCTCCTCTTCACTCCATGATCTTTCACCCGTGTCAGACATTTTCGGTTTACCAAATTCACTGGGAAAAAAAACAAAGAAAAAAATGATGCCCACGTCAGGTTCTACATTAGCAGATTACAAAGATGGGATATCACACCAAATCTTTCTGAAATGTTTTTGGAAAACTCAGCAAAATGCTCAATTTTACATCGATTCAAAACTAAACATCATACCACTGTAATAGGTGACAGCATCAAGAAAATATAAATTGATAGGTGCAGAGTACCACTTAGCATGTAAATGTCAAGAAACATTTCACCCCCACATTATTTTACTTTAAATTTGAGAGTGTTTATTTTTATGTTAAGAACCAATCACTGAGCTATTAACTCATGGATTAACAATGCAGATCAAGCTAGCATATTCTCAACATCTAATTCAAACTCTACCGAGATCACAACCAAGAATTTCCCGCATTTTCCTTTCGAAGTTAACCCACAAAAAACTTCGAAAGAGGCCCCAAATTGGATTCTACGGAAAATTATTCCCAAATTCTTCGGGCGAATTAAACATTAAGTGAAACTCTACAAGAATCACAACGGAAACAAAATAATCTATTCATGAAAACTAAGAAAAAGATTACCTTGGATCGGATCAAGATCTTGAGGAGAGGAGGAGGAAAAGAAAAATGTGATTTTTATTTCTCGCTTTGGATTTCTTTGGTCGGTGAATGACGAGGGGCGGGTATAAATAGCGAACCGCCTCATGGATTTCGAGCGCGGCGCAGATAGGATTCGTTGAACGTGGACAATGACGATAGTGCCCCTCAAGCGCAAAAACGCAGTGCGTGTATAAACTTGGGGGCTAATTTACGAAATGGACGGTTGAGATCGATCGATGAACCGAATCAATAAGGGGGCGGGGCGGGGGTAGGACTGTCTTTTTGGGTAAGCGGGTTTTGGATCTTCAGTCACGTAATTTAATACTAATTAGATTGGTGGCACTAGGGGCACACCACCAACCACAACGTCAATCACATTTCCTCTCTCATTTGCTACAGTACACCGGGTTCTATATATGATTTTAAAATTTTAAAATATCATGTGGGGTCCGATGTACTGTAGCAAATAAGAGAGGGAGTGTGGTTAAGATTGTGGTTGGAGGTGTGCCCCTATCATTTTCCGTCGAATAATATGTTGATATTTGTACGTATTTGTTTTTTCAATACTAGTTTTATTTTCTATAAAATAACCTATAAACCAACATTGGTTAGAACAATTTGCACCTATATTTTATTAATGGCTAGAACAGTCGATTATGTAATCAAATACGAATTGCATTATCATCTATATACTATATATAAAAACTCTTACCCCTGAAACCGCCAAGTGGCAAATTATCCTTTTTTTCAAAATTTTCTTAAAAAAAAATCCCCCACCGCTATTAAAGCTTGGTCCTAGTACCGCAATTGAAACCAGTACCGTAATTAAAGCTTGGTTCCAGATTTTTCTACATTCATCTTCAATTCCATTGCTCTAATGAATTCCGCCGTTAACTACGAGGAAGCAGTTTTTTTCCCCTTTCTTCAATTCCCAAGCTCGCCTCTTCGTGTTCGTCTCCTAGAAAAATCGTGCTCCGCCTCTTCGTCTCTGTCGACCAGAGAATTCGTGCTCCTCTTCGTCTCATCGTTTCAAACGTATTCACTGTGATCTACACAAACCTCCTCTCCCTCTACCCCCCCTCCTCCACTGCCTCCACCACTTCACCTCTTCTATCATGATCAACAACACCGCTCGCTTTCGATTGAGGATGAGGCATCTAGGGTTAGGGTTCAATATTCGGGTCAAAGTCAGGTAACTTTAATGCATCGAAGGCCTAGAATTAGGGCTTCATTTCAATTTTTTCTTCTCAATCGATAATCTTAAACTATCGATGTTTTATCGGGAGATCAGAGCTAAAATGTGTTGCTTTATTATTCTTCAAAGATTTTGAGGCGAACGATTATGGTCATGTTTACGTATATAAAGCATATAAAATTAGGGATTTTTTTTTAATTTCTCCTTTCAATATGTTTTTAAGATATGTTATTGCATAATCTTTTTTTTGAGATTACTTATTTAGAAAATCATAGATCTTAGCTTTTCAAGGAAAGAGATGGTTTCTAAAGTTAATGGATGAGCAAATGTCACGAAGCTCTCTGAATAAATTCAATTCATTGGCTATTTTTTGATTTGTAAGTGGCTGGAGGCTCTATTGGTAAAAAGATTTTTAACATTGTTGTAGTTTTCCCTTCTAAAGTCAATTTTTAAAATAACATTCCCTGAGCTAAAAATTTGAATGGTGTGCAGTTATCTTAGGAAATTTCTTACTCCACCAAATTAGGAAGATGCCTTTAGCTCATGTTTTGGTTATCAATATATTGTGACTATGCTGGAATTTTATGCTTATAAGAGTTCACCAAAAATTGTGGCTCAATATCATGGAATAATATAGGAGAACTGTATTGCACAAGGTTTTACGAGCCATAGATATGTGTGGTGCTGGAGTTACAATTGTTATGTTGTAGTTGTCGAAACAGCCTGATTTATATCATGTTTATTTAGTACTTTTTTCAGTATTTCTCCCTTCTGTGATCGATGTTAAGGTTTGGTATGCATATTTCTTTCCAATTTGTATGTGGACCTTCATGCCACATTACATTACTTTTTATGTTAATATCTTCTGTATAAGTAGTTTTTCTTTCTAATTTATATGTGGCTTCATGTTTTTGCCAAACTACTAATCTGTAAGCGAACATGCTGCAATCTATACGCCGATAAGTGTCCACAACTAAGTAAAAATTTATTAATTAGTTCTTTTTATTGAGATGGCCACAAAAATTGGTCTTAATAGAATTTTTGTTTTTTTAAAGATTATTTATTTAGAAAATGAGATGAGCAAAATGTACTCACAAATGTTTGTGTTTTTTATTGAGATGGCCACAACTTATGTTGTTATTCACACATATCTTAGCTTTTCAAGGAAAGAGATGGTTTTTTATTGAGATGGCCACAAATTAGGTTGTTATTCACACATATTTGTGTAACTGGTAGAATCTTTGACTACATTGAATGGATTTTATCTTGATGATTTCTCTCCAAACAAACCATATAAACCCTCTATGTGGACTGAAGTCTGGACTGCATGGTAATTGCTTGAATTCTAACCAATTTTTCTTTAGTTTAATTAGGAAGAATTGGTTATTTTTGAGTCAAATTCACAACCTTTTGTTTTCTTTTGTATAAATTCAGGTTTACAAGGTTTGGAGGTACAGTTCCTTATCGACCCGTTGAAGATGTGGCCTTTGCTATTTTGCACAGTTCATACAGAAAGGTGGATCTTATTTCAACTACTATATGGTGAGGATTTAATGTACTATGTATTGTAGAAAGACCTCAACACATGCTGATGAGAGTTGCTGTTGGAATTCACAAGGAAGATATTGATTCTGCTGTCAAAACATACCATCTAATGTCACAGCGGTGGTTTACACATGCTTCTCCTACCTTATTTAATGTTGGCACTCCTCGTCCCCAGGTATTGTTCTTTTTCCTTTTATTTATTTTTATGAGTTGAAGGTAGTTTGAAATTATCCTCTGATTCAAGTGGAATTGTATGTTGCCAGTTAAGCAGCTGCTTCCTTATTTGTATGAGAGATGATAGTATCGAGGGCATATATGACACTCTCAAGGAGTGTGCTGTTATAAGCAAATCTGCTAGAGGAATTGGTGTTTCTGTTCACAATACTTGTGCAATGGGCAGTTATATTCGTGGAACAAACGAAACTTCTAATGGTATTGTCCCAATGTTAAGGGTGTTATAAATTCACAAACCTTTTGTTTTATATGTTTCTCATGTTTTTAGCTCACAGTAGGGATGTTTATTCTAAAAGACAATACTCGCTACTTGGATTTCAATTAATGGAGTTGGCTTTGCCTTGCAAATATCTACATTAAGTATTTAATTTTCCAAGTTTTTATTTTAGTTTTGAATGAGTATGTTATGTAAGATACTTATGTTTTTTTCCTTTTATGGACACACACACACACAAAAACTAACCTATATAATAATTTTTTATGGTTTATATTGAGATCTCTAAGTAGATATCTGACATAGTAAGTTGTTCATCAGTACCAAGTTAAAGCATTAGTAATTGACAATCCAATTAAATAATAGGGATAAATTTAGATACCATAATGCAAAATAGGGGTAAATTTTAGATTTGTTAAAAAAACCTTAATAAGATGAACAAGCAGCTAAGTATATAGTTGCTCTCCTTATCCTTCCATACTATACTGCTAATAAAAATGATTATCCACATTATTGAGTCTTAACTTAACTTGTGTTTATTCACAAGTTTTAATTTTAGGTCATAAAGTTAGGTGATTACTCTTGGAAACTGTAAAATTGTACTCATTATTTCCATACTATACTACCTTTCTTATCATTTTTGCTACTATATCAAAACTCCAAACATAATGTATTATAAATAGGTTGTAATCAGACTAACTATTGCATTTATTACTTTTCCTTTAGTAATTCTAAGTATTATTCATATTGTCCATCCAAACAAATAATTTGTTGCTAAGTCCCAAATTCTGTAGATTCAAAAAGATAATTTTTATTAAAATCCACATCCACTATTATAATAATCATCTACATGTCCTTAGACTCCAAGTTTATCCAAGAAACTTCAGTCTTGCCTGACTGTTTATCTTAAGTTCATCATCGGATCCTCTTCGCGATCAACATGCATTATTAGTCCCTTACTATTATTACTGTCATTGCTGAGTCACAAATTCTTTAGGTTCAATATATCAAATACCTTTGAGCAAAGAAGCAAGGAAAAAGATTATTTCTATCAAAGACATATCCATTATTAGAATATAAACAGTGACCATGTTTATCCAAGTAATCACATGTGCATGTTTCAGTTTCATTAAGAGTAGGGGAAGTTTAAGGGAAACCTGTAGGAAGAAGACAAGGAAAGTTAAGTAAATTCCATTCCCCTAAATGTTAGCTAGGTATTTATGCAAAACTTTAGTGTTGGAGTGTATTCTGTCATTTATAAGAAGTCAGTTGTGAAAGTTATCCTTAAAATTAAATGATTGGTCAAAATTGAGGATACTGTCAAAATCTATTATGGTTTTGCATTTTTTATTTTGATGCAAGCTATTTAACTAAAATTCAAAGGTGGTAACGCTAGCAAAATAATTGAGGGATGATAATTGTTAGTGAAAATATAGATGAGGGGGATTATTTGCAATCTACCCATTTACCACTAAGCAGAACAATATAATGGTTGAACAATTCATTACTAAGTTCTCATGAAAGATAGTGTTCATTTGTTCCAATCTTCTAAGATTTTTTGTAAACAATCATGTAACTGCGTTTTATAATAAATACTAACTATTCTCCATGATATGGATCTTCGGATTGTTGTATCTTTCCTTCGTATACACTAACAAGTCCTTTATTTCAATAGGAACAACATATATCCAAGAACCTTCTTGTAATCAGAAACTTTTGTATGCCATATAAATTTTTCATTGCATCATATAGATGATATCCTCTTTATCGTTATTGGACATGTCAGCTTTAAACTGGAAACATATTGGACTGTTGGAGAGATCAATATAGCTTGTAGTGCTGAAACTTACAGATCTTTTAGTATTTAAACCTGTGATAATCATCTTGCTAGGAGCTTTTCTCAAGATGCTGTTGTTTTTTTTTAAATGTACTATATGATGACACTTTCAGCTCGCTGTTAGCTTATAATTGTAAGTATATATGTAGGTTTACCATTCTGCATGGTGTGTTATCTACCTGTCAACAATTGTTCCTTGCTTTGGTAACTATGAGCTTGCTAGATTCTTTTATGGA
Source organism: Asparagus officinalis (assembly GCF_001876935.1). NCBI lineage: Eukaryota > Viridiplantae > Streptophyta > Magnoliopsida > Asparagales > Asparagaceae > Asparagus > Asparagus officinalis. The sequence goes on from NC_033803.1 coordinate 1,170,415, forward strand.
ACTAACTATGAGCTTGGTAACTATGAGCTTGCTAGATTCTTTTATGGAACTAACTATTCATGGTGTGTTATCTACCTGTCAATAATGTAAGTCAATACACTTAGTATTGCTTTTCTTTTTCATTCCTCATGTTTGTATTCTTTAATATCTTTTTCAGTAGTATCTTTTTCTGGCTACAACATTCATCATTATCACTTTGGATTGCCTATTTCTTTTCGCTTTATTATTAATTTCTTGACTCTTCACATTAATTGTACAACAATCCTTTCTTGTCACCTCAATAACATGCTAATTATTATGTTATACTGAAACACAGGCATCACTGTCGGTTACTTGTGACAATGAAGTAGAAATTTGTTCTTCGGATAACATTACTCCTTGTAAGAGAAATTCGTTGGAATCTGATGTCGAGCACTCAGTTTCAATAGACTTGATCTCTACGCAAATGTCTAGCAACAAAAAGCAAAAACAAATCAAAATAGAAAAGGAGAATTAGAATATTCTACAGAGAGTTCAAGCCCTTTTCTAAAAAATCTCAATCTGATTTATGATGTATGGAACTTATATTTAGTATTTTGGTCTAAAACTTTATTTAGTAAACTTTTGTATGCACTACATATTTTTTTTGGTGGTTTTGCGTTGAGAAACCTAACAACTTGATATGATTATGATAGATATTTTGTTTATCACTATATTGATCATTATTGTTTTGATTCATAGATATATATACTTGACATGTACTTAGGTTGTATCATTTCTGACTACTTATTTATTATTACTGTTTTATTTTGCATTCTTTTGCTATATCATTTTTTATATATTAGACAAATCCGTGCATCGCACGGGCTTGAAACTAGTTTGCTTTTAATAAATTTCGTTAATTTGAGTTGTTTACTTTTCATTTGTTTTTGAGCAATACAGATTACTCAATGTCACAAGTAAATATTTTTTAGAATAAAATGCCAATTGTAACACGTGCTATCCAGTGTAAGTTCCAACATATCAAAAAAATTTCATTTTTGATAAAACAGTGAAGCAATTACGAATAGGAAACAATCTATTATGTAAAAAAAATTATCAACTCTTTTATGATACTTTATTAAAATCAGTTTTATATCGATTGTTGGAAAGCTTTAGAAGTGGTTAACAACTGAATTAGCATTTAATTAATGATGAAGTCAACCCAAATCAAACCTCCGCTTTCCTATACTCTTACCTTATTTTGGGTTCCCTTGTTCTACTATTTTATTATTATTATTATTATTATTATTTTCAAATATAGGTTGGTAAGCCCAGAAATAACTGTGAAGGGCCCATATGAAGGTCGGGCCCTTCAAATTTTATCTCATATGTGTGTGTGTTATTTTCCGAAGAACAAGTTCATTAATTTATATATGTTGGGGAGCAATCTCTCCAAATACTAAATAATCTGAGTTCTGAATGCTACACGTGACAGCAGATGATTCTGATTTCTTTGAAGAAGATAAAGATTATGATGGCATTCTATAACTAAGCTCATATTTAAGCCTTATTAACAACATTATACTAGCTTTAAAAAGGATGTTATAGCGAGAGAAATAGGATAAAAAAATAAGGCTAAATATCACTTAAATACCTTACAGTTTCATTCACTTTGCGCTTGTATAGCCTCACTTGTGTCTCGCAACATTTATATCTCTCTAAGTTGTTCAGAATTAGCACCTCTGATACCATCTATTATTTCACCCGAATGTTTTTGCATGACGCTTAGAATAAATTAGCGTGAGAACATATGAGAATATTCAGTTGAAATCTTTCATGTTTGCGTGATGGATGATATCAAAATGTTAATTAAGCAACTTCGGCATTAGGATATATAAGTGGTGTGAAAAAACAAGTGGGGGTTTTTAAGTACAAAGTTAGTGAAACTATAACTTACTTAGGGCCTGTTTGGTTCCGGTATTTTGAAGAGGAAAGGAGGAGGAAACCTACCAATTTGTCAGCTTTTTGACAGCTTTCCTTAAAATCGTCTTTCCCCTTCAAAATACCCGATCCAAACAGCCCATTAAGTGCTACTTAGCAAGGAGAGTGAAGCTTTGATTAGTCACTGTTCTCTTCTCTCTGTAGGTGAGAGCATTTATCCATCGATCTGCACCATCCAAATCTGGGACCCACCACGTGATTGCATAGCTGGTGCCACGTCACGATCTTAGCCAACTGACCACGAACGAAGGCTTGAGTCCTTATCACTAACAGTGAGGGCAGTTTAGTCATTGCGTGATCTCACGGCGTCAGTATTTACTTGCACCAACAAGGGGGCCGTTTGGCGTGTGCTTATTAAAAATTTAGTAGTAGCCGATGAAGTTGAAAAGGTCAAAACAGCAATATTTATATATATTAATACGCAGTTCAATTTGTAACTTTGTAGTTATAATATATACAAAAATTTCTAATCAAACAAATCTTTGTGTCTTCTAATATTACGAAAATATTCCATAAATATAAAAAATTTAACCAAATGCTCAATTGTATTTGAATCATTTGGCTATATTACAATGTAGTCAACCATCAATCATACGGAGGAATAATATATAATTCATGTTAAGTTTTTCATGCTAGCGATGATGATACGATAAATAACTCAAGACAATAATAAACAAAGAAGTTTAAAAAAAAATGAAGGAAGCAATAAGAGATAGTTACCTTCTCATTTAACCTATCCAATATCTACATGAACAATCTTTTACCCAAAGAAGATGATTAGTTTAAAGGAGATCAGAGTAATAAATTTATATGCAAAGACCAATTTTTCCTCACATTTGGAAAGAGCGTTTAATCAATGATCTTAATCTATGGCAACTGAAATTTAGATTTTGAAGACATTAAATTTTTAGTTTTCTTCTGCTAATAGAATGTAGAGTGGACAGAGATATAAACTGTCATTATTTAAATCTTAGTTTATGAAAATCAGTTACTTTCTCTAAGAGTAACAATAGAATTTGAAAAGGATTACGGTTAACAAGTAACAATAGAATCTTGCTAATAATGTAGTATATTAGTATATCGTATAGTATAATATTAGTTATAGATAGGAGAGAATATTAAAGGTCAAATCTCAAGCATGCTACATGGCTTCTAAGGGCTTTGTTTTAGTATATATATATAGATATATTGATATATATATATATATAGATGCAGCATTGAAGTCTGTATATTTGATTTTTTTTAAAATGTTTAACTAAACTCTCCTAATTGTCATTCTTCTCCTTAAAGCGTATCCAGTCAAGATTGATGCATAAATAGAGCACGCTATGGAATAAGACTTTTAGAAAGCAAGAATATTGTTATTTGAATTTGAATGGGATCATGTCGAGCCAAAGAGCTTTTTCTAATCATATCACAACTAAATGGATAATTTAAGTTTTATTGTTCATTTTGAGAAAATATATTTTCATTAATTATGAAATTGTAAAAGATAAAAGAAGGAACTATTAATAAACATGCTAGAAGTTAAGGAGACAGATCCTTCATGATAAAAGTCCTTAACATTAATTGTATTTTCATGAAAAAGTGAAAGCCAAATGGCCAAAAACTCTAGGAAGTTGGCAAGTGGTGAAAGTTCTAAGAAGTTGCCAAGTTACGATTAAGGGTTTTACTTTAGTATATAGTACAGATATACTTGCATTTTATAGGAAAAGCTTGAAAAAAGCACCACTGCTAGTTTGCTGGGATGAATGATTGCGTGCTTAAAAAAGCACCTCTTCAAGAGTATGTTTCTAAATCCAAATAGAAAAACAGTCTTTCCCCCAAGTTTCTTTATATAACATAATCGTTTGGCTTTTACACTAATTATTTTTAACTAAACACCAAAATTGAATAGGAAACGTATTTCCTACAATAACAATATCTATTCAGACAACAACTTTGAATTTCATTTCCTACAACAAACGTTACATGCAACACGCGATATTTGCTGTAATTTATTTTCCGCAACAAACCAAACATTCGTACTGAAATCAAGTGTTTCCTAATCTGAAATTCAAATTGTGTACACACCTTGAGGATTCAGATCCTCTCTAATTACATGATAATTAGAGAATATATATCCGATCACCCTAATCTTCGTCCTGGATTCCAAATTTCAAGAATGGGGATAATGCCACGTAGGATTTTCAGATCTATAATATATGGTTTTCAATGTATAATTGGATGGCAGCATGATCAACTAGTTTATAATTTATCGCAGGCGACGCGAACTCGATCATGGAGTGCATGCTTGGAGAATATGCGACGGAATATTCTGTGAAGTTTAACGGGGGCTAAACGGTAGACATGGGTAGGTGAGCGCGGTGTTGGAAGTTAATTGGATCTATTTAAACAAAATGTTTCTGTCTCATTTTTGCTTCACTCGATCTCACCCTTTTTGAGCTCTGGATCTATTTTTTTTTCAAAAAAATCCGTTTTCTTCCTAGTTTTAGCAATTTTTCATGGCAGCTCGTTACTCCAAGGGGGGAGTGATTGCGGCTGGGAGCTTAGCGAAGCGATTTACCGACCGAGCCTTGGCATCAAACTCTCGACCGCCGTTATTCACGGGGTACGTGGTCGCTCATCAAAACTAGCTTTAAAGTTTTCTCTCAAAAAGGACAAATCAAAGATTCATTTTGCTTCAGGTCCTGTAAAGGGGGTGTTTGTTTCAAAAAAAAAATTTGGCATTTGGGTGGGATTTTTAATTCTAGGATCAAAAAGTGGGGGTTTTTTTTGGGTTTTAGAATTCAATAAAACCTGTTTGTTTCAAAACAAATTTTAGAATATCAAATCCCCAAAAAATAAAAAAATATTGTATTTAAGGATTTGTGAAATACTCTTTTCTGGGTTGGATGTGGAGCGGATTTCAAATGTGTTAGACAAATTAAGGATTTCAAATTCTAAAATGTTTAAAACAAACAAAAATATTACAAATCCAAAATATTGTTGAAACAAACAAAGTTTTAGGAATTCCAACCCATAACAAATTACCTAGGGATTTCAAATCCCATGGTGAAATCCATATCCTAAAATTATAGGATTTGATACAAACAACCCCCGCTAATCTTCTTTTTTGAAAAGATATAACTTCAAATATACTGGATTAAAAAAAAAAGTTTCCGAGTCAGACGGACGTCAATGTTTCACGGCACGTCTCAGCTTTTGCGCAAAACTCCCTGCTAATCTAGCTAATTAATTTTTTTTTCATTTTTAGGACGGTGGCCCTCTGCTCCTCGTCGTCCTCGTCGTCGTCGTACGACAAGAACGTGGACGACGAGCACGTGCGCCCGGCGGTGGTCCCGGACCACGTGATC
>NC_033803.1:1175747-1179345 GCF_001876935.1 Asparagus officinalis
CCCCCTGTCGGTTTTGCATTTCCTTGAAAAAGAAATATAGACTTTGGAGCAGCTCCATTTGTTTGCTTACCATGTGAAACTGCCTTGTTCATATCGCATAGTGATTCAAATAATAGAGTTACGGGTCGGAAGATAAGATTGTATTTTTGTCTGCTTGAAAAAGCTCGGAAGAAGAGATCATGATGCTTTATGAACTTCTGTGAACTTGGAAGCAGGAGGCTGTTCGAGCTCACGTACATATTATAGTTGTGAAGGCATATATCGTTTCGTCCATCGTCTTTGCTTTCTGTTGATCCCCTTACACTATCATTTCATAGGGCGTCTAAATAATTTGGATCTACAGCAGTTAATCCGATAGTACTTCGTTTAAAAAAAATCGTTATAATTTTGGAGTTTTGGTACAGTTTTGGTGCAGTGACATAAAATTTAAAATGATATTGGAGCTAACCCGAATTCGAATCTTGGTGGGCCTGTGGGTTCCGAATGACTTTGATAAGGGGGGTTAGTCACTTAGAACTTAAAATTGGAACGTGGATAATCTGTAAGATAAAATTTTAAAGTGTTAAGTCACATAGAATTAAGAAGTTGGATATTTTTTTGTAGTGTTAGTCAAGTAGAACTTTTCTAGAACTAGAACTGTGATATTTTTTTGGTGTGTTAGTCGAGTAGAATTCAACTAGAACTAGAATTGGGATAATTTGTCATAATTATCCCACTAATTATGCTACCTATATATGTAGTCATCAGTTCATCTCTCTCAAATTATCCTACAGATTGATAAAGAATCAATTGGGAAAAAAGTGGAACTGCAACCTTTTGAAGAACATCGCTTCTCCTCGGTTCACAGGTCTTTTCGATCTCTCTCTCTCTCTCTCTCTCTCTCTCTCTCTCTCTCTTAGAACTTAAAAAACCGATATTGCTTTAATTATTAGATCAAAAAACCGATTCCTTCTTTAATTAGGACATGAAGAAGACGAGTTACAGACTCAACAAACTCAACGAGTAGCGGCAAGACCTTGGAGAAATTCTATGACAGATGCCATGTGGGATTATGAAAGTCGAGTCACTCTAGGGATTTAGATTTTCATTTAGTTGTAAAATATTTTATTATTTGAGAAAAATAGTGATGATTTATTGCTTTATATTTATAGTTATTATATTACTAGACTAATCAATCTTATATTATTTTTAATATACAATTATTAAAAATATAATTATTAAAAATAGTAATATATATTCACCATTACCCCCACCAAATTATCCTACTAAATTATACAACTTCATAATATTATCCACCATTATCCCACTAAATTATCCTACCAAATTATTCCACTTCAAAAATTATCCATCATTGTTCCATTAAATTGTCCCAGTGTCAAAAAATTATCCCACTTTACCAATTATCCCAGTTCAATTTAAAAAGTTCTAGATGACTTATAAGGATAGGACAAAATTTTAAAATCGACCATTTTTAAAAATTAATAAGCAAAAGCGACCGGTTAAAAAAATATTCAGCGAAATTGACTCTTTTCACTGAAAATGGTCGATTTTACAATTTTCGAGCTGCACGGGACTACTACTCCCGTGCAGTTCTCCCAAAAACGCCAAGCAAATCCACGTCCTTCCCCCATCTTCATCACATCTCCTCCTCCCTGCCTCGAAACCCAAAAAACCAGACCCCAATGGTGACTGAAAACGCCGATGCCGGCAGAGCCGCCACCTCAGACGAGCTCACCGCCGTCAAAGACCTCCGCCTCCAACTCGAAGACTCCATCGAATCCCGCCACCTCTCTCAACAGGACCTCGTCTCCTCTCTCCAAGCCTTGGTCCCCAACCTCGTCTCCTCCCTCGATCTCTCCCTCCAACTCATCCTCGCCTTCAACCGCCGTCCTTTCGCCCCCACCTCAAACCCTAACCCTGACTCCCGCCACCGCCCCAACGACTAGGGCTGAGCATGGTTCGGTCCAAACCGAAAAAACCGACCGAACCGATCCGAAAAAATCGGTTTTATGAGTAGGGCGGGTCGGGTCGGTTTGAAAACTTTTCAACCCGAACCGACCCGAACCGACCGAATATAGTGCAATACTACCCATTCTGATCTCAAACCTACCCAACCCGTCCCCAAAGAGTCAAAGACTCAAACCCTAAACTCATTTTCTGAATCATTATGGGTTGAAAATAATATCATTATATCAGTGTTTAATGCTTCATAATCTCCTACTTTGTTAATATCTTTTTTTCTTTAACAAAGTTCGTTGTTTGATAAGAAGTTTGATGAAGTTAGAACCGAACAAACCGAACCGAACCGACTTACAACAGTTCGGTTCGGTTTTGAATTATAAACGGTTCGGTTCAGTTGTTCAAATTTTGGTAAAAACCGAACCGAATCGACCGTTGCACACCCCTACCAACGACCACCTCTTCCTCCGTTGTACCCACCCCAAACCCTCGCCGGAGCCCAAACCCTCGTCCTTTGCAGTCACCGGAGATCGCCTGTCCGTCGTCCGTACGATGGTGGCGGTCGATATGACGCTTCGGAGAATTTCAGAGGAGAATGGGGGAGTGCAGCTTGAGGATTTTACTGTTAATGGGAGGAGATGTGAGGTGGGGGAAGACATGGATTGACATCGCTTTTTTTTTTTGAGAAAAAATTGTGAAATTGATCCTTTCCAGTGAAAAAGGTCGATTTTGCTGAATATTTTTTTAAGCGGTCGATTTTACTTATTAATTTTTAAAAAACGGTCGTTTTTAAAAATTTGTCCATAAGGATATTTGTGGAAAAATATTAAGTAGCAAGTTGAGAGAAGAATCAACATAACCTACAATTGATTTATTTCTCTAAAATATGCAGCATTACCGTTCATTTATAACAGGTTTCCAATGCAGCCCTTAAGAGCATCTCCAACAGCTTCCCCATTTCCTACTTTTGGAGAATTTAGTTAGGTTTTTGGTCCAACAGATTCTCCATCTCATTCCCTAAAATAGGGATGGAGGAGAAAAAATGGGGAAGCTTCCCAAAATCTACAACATTCTCCAAATTTTTGGAGGAAAAAATGGATTCTTCAAAATGGGGAAGCTGTTGGAGTTGGTATAAAAATTAGTTGGAGAATATGGTTTTTGCTTCCCTATTATGAAGAAAATTTTGAAAAAGCTGTTGGAGACAACATCTTAATCATACTCAGATACGTATAAATAATTTAAAAAGACAATAGCGACTCGCCGGTCGTAGCATCGACATTCTTCTTTATTCTTCCACAGTTCGAATCTCCTCGGCTCCACAATTTTTTTCCCCTCGAATAAAATTTTTATAAAAAAAAAAATGAAAACTTTCACCCCTAAATTTGCATCTCGCTGTGTTCATCTCCGTCCCCAGACAACATCAATCTCTTCTTCATCTTCTTCATGATTATACTGCTATTTTTTGTAGCCAATTTAAACCTAACCCTCTCTCTCTTCGCCATCGAAAGAAGACCCAGCTCTTTTCTCTCTTGTCCAGCTTCTCCTCTCCCCCGCTCAAAAATCCCACCTTTTTCCTCCCACCTCCTTCTCTCCTCCCCCCTCTCCGTCCTCTCCTCCCTCCCCGTCGCCGGAAACCCCG
>NC_033803.1:1179370-1179815 GCF_001876935.1 Asparagus officinalis
GAGATTCATGGGCGAAGAGAATGAGGCTAGAAAGTATAGTTACAGCTTAGAAGTAGGCGGCAATGTCCGGAAATTAATATGGCAAGGTATGCCGAGGAGTATCAGAGACGGCCACAAGAAGGTTCGGGACAGTTATGATGGGCTTGTCATACATCGGAACATGGCTCTCTTTTTTTCTGGCGGCAATCGGCAGGAACTGAAACTGAGGGTGACTGGTCGAATTTGGAAAGAATGACATTTTAGGGGAGTAAACCTGTAGAGGGCCCCTCTCTAGAAAATCATGCGGGGAGCGCTAATCTTGACGCACACATCATGCAAGTCTTTGCCAGTGCAATTCTACACTATTAGGCGGTCCAACTTCGCTGATCTGATAATGATTTGTGCATCAAGATTCGAGCCTGCCTACGTCTCCGTTCATGATTTTTCCATACAAGTTTTTTTATAA
>NC_033803.1:1179825-1180199 GCF_001876935.1 Asparagus officinalis
CTTATTTGGCAACACTACGCACAGCCAAAGAATGTTAATATTTTGACTCGTGGGCTTCTATGCAGTAATGATGAATTCATAGACTCGAGGTTGACTTCTGAGAGCTTCAAAATTTAGAAGTTCCTTTTTTTCTTCTAGAAATCTCTTGATGTGGTTTTACCTTTTTCCTATTCTTTTTCATCTTTTTCCCCCTCTTCACTGGTTCTTACTTTAGTCCATGTTTAAGCCAGGACAAGGTAAGAAAAAACGGCACTTTTGAGAACAAGGGTCTTAGTATTTCTGCTCTCTACTCTCTATGGTTCTGATTGTCAATTCTGCGTCTAACGTTGAATTTTTACATAAATTTGCTACAGGTATTTAATTGTTTTGGCCAA
>NC_033803.1:1180255-1229526 GCF_001876935.1 Asparagus officinalis
CCGACGGCTCAAGCCAGGGAGCATCAATTGTTGGGATGACATGGAAAGTTTGTTCCTCAGCAATTTCTTTGATGATGACACCGAAGTGTCAATCGGAACCCTTCTGGATGAAAAACAAAAAGACGGGGAGTCAGTCGACAATTTTGTCAAGCGCTTCCGTAACAAGGCAATGAATTGCAGAGATCCTGTTACAGAGGAGTTCATTCTGCAAACATGCCACAATAATCTCTCCATCGATGTCCTGGAAGCTCTGGGGGTCGTGCCATCCACAACTTGGAAGGAGTTAAAATCTCGGGGTGAACAAGCTGAACACTTTCTTAAAAGAAAGAAAGCTGAGAGAAGCCAACCGACGACATCTGCAATCACTGGGAACGCGACTCCCGATCCGAGGTTTCAAAAGGAGTATTCTTTCGAAGATGATGAAGCTCCAGCCATCTTGGAATACCTCCTCGCCAATGACAAAATCGAGCTACCACCTATTAAAGATCAGGAGGGAGCTAAGAGAATTACGGATCCAAACTACTGTGCGTACCACAGAAGGGTTCTTCATCCCACCGAGATTTGCTTTGGACTCAAAAACAAGATCCAAGCCCTAATTGACTCCGGCGTCATAACGACGAAAGAAGTCGAGTAAAGACGACCATACAACTCCAGTGGGTGCACGAGTATAAACTGTTTCCCCACACTCCAAAGAGTATATGAGTATAAACTGCTTCTCGATTATCCAACTGAGTACAATGTTAAACCCGGTTTAGTAAAGGGAGCTGGGGGTGGATAATTCATGTAACGGGAAGTTCCCGGAAGAATGTTAAATGTAATATTCTTAGGAATAGCCCCGATCATTATGAACAAAGTGATAAACACTAAACTCCTACTATGACTTCCGAATACTCGTTTGCTGAGATGAGATTCGATCACCTCTTTAGATCAATCTTCCCTCACAAAATTCCCATTTTGGTCAAACCTTTAAACAGTTAGGACCAAAGCCAAAATCTCCTCTCGATTCGTTCCATGAACGAGAGGTCCACAAATTGAACGATCAAACCTTTAAACAGTTAGGATCGTCTCGAATTCCTATTTGGTCAAACCTTTAAACAGTTAGGACCAAAACCAAAATCCCCTCTCGATTCGTTCCATGAACGAGAGGTCCACAAATTGAACGATCAAACCTTTAAACAGTTAGGATCGTCTCAAATTCCTATTTGGTCAAACCTTTAAACAGTTAGGACCAAAACCAAAATCTCCTCTCGATTCCTTCAATGAACGAGAGGTCCATAAATCGAGCGATCAAACCTTCCTACAGTTAGGATCTCCTCGAAACTCCCACTGAGTAGTTTGTGCAAATCAATAAACTCATTGTTATTTGCACCCTACTCCTATTCCTCACTTGGTCAAACCTTTAAACAGTTAGGACCAAAGCCAAAATCCCCTCTCGATTCGTTCCATGAACGAGAGGTCCACAAATTGAACGATCAAACCTTTAAACAGTTAGGATCGTCTCAAATTCCCATCTTGGTCAAACCTTTAAACAGTTAGGACCAAAACCAAAATCCTCTCTCGATTCCTTCCATGAACGAGAGGTCCAAAAATTGAACGATCAAACCTTTAAACAGTTAGGATCGTCTTGAATTCCTATTTGGTTAAACCTTTAAACAGTTAGGACCAAAACCAAAATCCTCTCTCGATTCCTTCCATGAACGAGAGGTCCAAAAATTGAACGATCAAACCTTTAAACAGTTAGGATCGTCTCGAATTCCCATCTTGGTCAAACCTTTAAACAGTTAGGACCAAAGCCAAAATCCCCTCTCGATTCGTTCCATGAACGAGAGGTCCACAAATTGAACGATCAAACCTTTAAACAGTTAGGATCGTCTCAAATTCCCATCTTGGTCAAACCTTTAAACAGTTAGGACCAAAGCCAAAATCCCCTCTCGATTCGTTCCATGAACGAGAGGTCCACAAATTGAACGATCAAACCTTTAAACAGTTAGGATCGTCTCAAATTCCCATCTTGGTCAAACCTTTAAACAGTTAGGACCAAAACCAAAATCCCCTCTCGATTCGTTCCATGAACGAGAGGTCCACAAATTGAACGATCAAACCTTTAAACAGTTAGGATCGTCTCAAATTCCCATCTTGGTCAAACCTTTAAACAGTTAGGACCAAAGCCAAAATCCCCTCTCGATTCGTTCCATGAACGAGAGGTCCACAAATTGAACGATCAAACCTTTAAACAGTTAGGATCGTCTCAAATTCCCATCTTGGTCAAACCTTTAAACAGTTAGGACCAAAGCCAAAATCCCCTCTCGATTCGTTCCATGAACGAGAGGTCCACAAATTGAACGATCAAACCTTTAAACAGTTAGGATCGTCTCAAATTCCCATCTTGGTCAAACCTTTAAACAGTTAGGACCAAAACCAAAATCCCCTCTCGATTCGTTCCATGAACGAGAGGTCCACAAATTGAACGATCAAACCTTTAAACAGTTAGGATCGTCTCAAATTCCCATCTTGGTCAAACCTTTAAACAGTTAGGACCAAAACCAAAATCCCCTCTCGATTCGTTCCATGAACGAGAGGTCCACAAATTGAACGATCAAACCTTTAAACAGTTAGGATCGTCTCAAATTCCCATCTTGGTCAAACCTTTAAACAGTTAGGACCAAAGCCAAAATCCCCTCTCGATTCGTTCCATGAACGAGAGGTCCACAAATTGAACGATCAAACCTTTAAACAGTTAGGATCGTCTCAAATTCCCATCTTGGTCAAACCTTTAAACAGTTAGGACCAAAGCCAAAATCCCCTCTCGATTCGTTCCATGAACGAGAGGTCCACAAATTGAACGATCAAACCTTTAAACAGTTAGGATCGTCTCAAATTCCCATCTTGGTCAAACCTTTAAACAGTTAGGACCAAAGCCAAAATCCCCTCTCGATTCGTTCCATGAACGAGAGGTCCACAAATTGAACGATCAAACCTTTAAACAGTTAGGATCGTCTCAAATTCCCATCTTGGTCAAACCTTTAAACAGTTAGGACCAAAGCCAAAATCCCCTCTCGATTCGTTCCATGAACGAGAGGTCCACAAATTGAACGATCAAACCTTTAAACAGTTAGGATCGTCTCAAATTCCCATCTTGGTCAAACCTTTAAACAGTTAGGACCAAAGCCAAAATCCCCTCTCGATTCGTTCCATGAACGAGAGGTCCACAAATTGAACGATCAAACCTTTAAACAGTTAGGATCGTCTCAAATTCCCATCTTGGTCAAACCTTTAAACAGTTAGGACCAAAGCCAAAATCCCCTCTCGATTCGTTCCATGAACGAGAGGTCCACAAATTGAACGATCAAACCTTTAAACAGTTAGGATCGTCTCAAATTCCCATCTTGGTCAAACCTTTAAACAGTTAGGACCAAAGCCAAAATCCCCTCTCGATTCGTTCCATGAACGAGAGGTCCACAAATTGAACGATCAAACCTTTAAACAGTTAGGATCGTCTCAAATTCCCATCTTGGTCAAACCTTTAAACAGTTAGGACCAAAGCCAAAATCCCCTCTCGATTCGTTCCATGAACGAGAGGTCCACAAATTGAACGATCAAACCTTTAAACAGTTAGGATCGTCTCAAATACAGTGTCGACTGTCGCGCCCTTTAGCCGCGACAGCATCAACTGCCGCGCCTAAAGAGGCAGTTGTTGATCGGCTATCTCTTCAGTTATCGTCTAAGGAGGCTATAAATACCCCCCTATGGCCATCATTGACGGGGGCTGAGCATTTTCCAGAGAGATTAGAGCAGAGAGCCTTGAGTTTTGGTGAATTAGAGCAAGAGAGAGAGTCTTCCTTCTTCACAAACATCCTCAAGAAGCTTCTAGCGAGTCCTAGAGATCTAAGCTCAGACTTGATCTTTGGAAGAGTGAACATCTTACATCGATAAGATATTCGCTTCAAATTCTTACTTCGATAAACGAAGGAAGAATCATTAAACCCCTCACGGTTCAATCAGAATCTGTGATTTGGTGGTCCACGAGTCAAAGCGCTCCCGGCACAGGCAAAGATCCCACGCAAGCAGCGATCCAAACAACGATCCTGCGTTTGTTTCTCAAGAGTTGTAATTTTCCTTTTGTTGTGTAAAAGAAGTCTTATAAAAAGACTATCTCTTTTGAATTTGTTGTAATCGACCGAAGATATAATGAATTCCATGACAAAACCAACTTTTGACGCAAACAATATTTGCATAGTTTCGTTCATTTTGATTCATTCACAAATAATCATGAGCACTAAAATATTCGCAATTTTCATACGTTATAACCCAATAAAATCTTGAATTTTAAAGTAAGCATAATTAATTGTTATTGGGGCAAAGAAATGATAATGGAAAAAATTCACAGGTTATAACACATGAAAATTGCAACCTCTGTAGTTTGCACGATTCATTGCTATTGCATCGAAACGAACAAAATTTGGCAAAGTCATTGATGATAGCTCATGAAAATCATCAATTTTTAAGTATGTTTACTTATTTGTCCTTGGGTCGAAGAACGAAAATTGATGGAGATTGTGGGATATGTAACTTATGAAAATTGTGATTTTTTATGAAAGAAAATTTAATTGTCATTAGATCAAATTAAGAAAAATAGACTTAAATCGTGGGCTATAACCCATGATATTAGCAAAATTTTATTCATTTACTCCAATTGGCAAGTTTTTATACCTACTTAAAAATTAGCGATTTTCATGAGCATAATTAACGAATTTTCTCAAATTTCATCAGTTTCGACCCTATGGCGATAAATTATGTGTACTTAAAAATTCATAATTTTTATAGGCTATTAACCACGATTTTCAATATCCCATGATTTTTGGTCAATTTCAAGCGCTGTAGTCTACAGTTGTTTCCCATTTTTGTACTTTTCAACCTAATAGCAAATGTGTCTATTATCGGTCGTTCAATTCATTGGCAATTATTTATGACTATGCAAAGTTCACAACTTTCATGGATTATAGCTCACGATTGTGACAATTTTTATTCATTTCATCCTAATGACTGGTTATTATATATGTACTTCAAATTAGCGACTTTAATGTGCTATAACCCACAATGTTTGTCAATTTACGTTCGCTTCGACCCAAAGACAACTAATTATGTATATTTCAATATTCGCAATTTTCATGCGCTACAGCCCACAAATTGTCCAATATCGGTCATTCAATGAATTGAAAATAACTTATGAATGCTTAAAACTTCACGATCTTGATAGAAATAACCTACAATTTTGACATTTTTTGTCGTTTCATCCCAATGTCAAATAACTACACATATTTCAGTAGCAAAAAAATTGATAGATGATAACCCACGATTTTTGTCCATTTTAGTTGTTTCGATCCAATGACAATTAACAAAGAATATTTCAAAATTCACGATTTCATAGGCTATAAACCACGATATTTCCTTATTTTCGTTAATTTCGGTCAATCGGCAAATAATCATGCATACCAAAAAAATTGAAATTTTAATGGGTTACAATTCACGATTTAGTCTATTTTTGTTAATTTTAACCTAATGACACTTATATTTTCTTTCACAGAAATCATGATTTTCATAAGCTATATTTCCCACAATCTTTGTCAATTTCATCCTTTTGACTTAATGACAAATAAGTATGCGTATTTGAAAATTCACAATTTTCCATAGGCCCTATAGTACATAATTTTCCTAATTTTGTTCATTTTGACGCAATAGTAACAAATTGTGCGAACTTCAATAGTATAGCTCAAGAATTAAGCCCATTACATTTCGTTTGACCCAATGACAATTATTATATCTACTTAAAAACACGCGACTTAGATGGGTTATAACCCACGATTTTGGCAATTTTTGTTCGTTTTGTCGATTAACAAGTTTTAATACATACTTTAAAATTAGCGATTTTCATGAGTATAGCACACTAATTTTGTTAATTTTCATACGTTTCAACCGAATGGCAAGTAATTATGCGTACTTTAAAATTCATCATATTCGTGGACTATTAGCCATGATTTTCAAGATATGAAAATTTCATAGGCTATAACCCACATTTTTTTGCCAAAATTTGTTCTAGAGCTAGTGGCAACTAAGCATTCATTCTTCAAAACTTGTGATTTCACAGGCTATGCAATGATTTTTGCTAATTTTTGTTCTTTGACCCAATGACAAACACGTATGTTCTTAATTTTCTTGGGTTTCAACCCACGATTTTCCATTTTTATCAGTTCAACCTAATGGCAACTAATTAGGCGTGCACGTCCAAATTCACAATTTTCATAAATTACATCCTATACTTTTTGCGGATTTTTGTTTGTTACCACCCAATGACGAAAAATTATGCATCAAAATTCACAATTTTTATTTGTCAATTTATGTTGACTTTGACCCCATCATAATTAATTGTGTACTTCAATCATCATAATTTTCCAAGCCCTATAACCTACAGTCAAATATCAGTCGCTCAACCAAATGGAAATTAAATGACTACTTCAAAGGTAATAATTTTTATAGGTTATGACCCATGATTTATGTCCATTTTCATTCATTTCAACCTAATGGCAAATAACAACATCAGTCAAAATTCACGACTTCATGGACTATAAACCACGATATTTGCTTACCTTCGTTTATTTCAATTTATTGGCAATTAATCATGATTGCGAAAAAATCACGATTTTCATGGGTTATAACCCACAATTTAAGTCTATTTTTGTTAATTTCAAACATCAATTAAATTTTCTTTCATAAAACATCGTGATTTTTAAAAGTTATACATCCCACGATCATTGTCAATTTTCATTCTTTGACACAATCACAAATAAGTATGTCCGCTCAAAATTCGTGATTTTCATCGGCTATAGTCTATGATTTTACTCAAATTTGTTCGTTTCGATGCAACGACAATGACCTGTGTAAACTTCAATAGTCGTGATTTTCGTGTGTTATAACCCACGATTTTTTCCATTATCATTTGCTCGACTCAATAACAATTAATTATTCCTACTTCAAAACTCGCAATTTTTATGGTTTTAACTCACGAATTTGGCAATTTTTTCGTTTTATCCAATTAGCAAGTTTTAATATGTACTTCAAAATTATCGATTTTCAAAGACATAACATGAATTTTCTCAAATCATCCATTTCGACCTAATGACAATTAATTATGAGTACTTTTAAAATTCATGATTTTTGTAGGTTGTTGACCATGATTTTCAAATTTCAAGAATTTCATGGGTGTAAGTGATGATTTTTTGTCAATTTCATGCGCCATTGTTCATAGTTATTACTCCTTGTACTTTTCAACCGAATAGCAAATATCTATCCATTATCGTTCGTTCAATTAATTATGACTACTCAAAATTCACAATTTTAATGGATTATATAGCCCATGACGTTGCCAATTTTTGTTCGTTTCGTCCTAATGACATGTAGTTATATGTACTTCCAAATGTGCCACTTTAATGTGCTATAACCCATGGATTTTATCAATTTTTTATTTGCTTCAAATGACAACCAATTTTGCATACTTCAATAATCGCAATTTTCATGCACTATATCCCACGAATTTGTTTAATATCAGTCGTTCGACCAAATGAAAATTAATTATGACTACTTCAAACTTCACGATCTTGATGGATTTAACCTATAATTTTGGTAATTTTTGTCGTTTCATCCCAATGTCAAGTAACTACATGTACGTCAGTAGCAACAATTTTGATAAATGATAACTTAAGATTTTTATCCATTTTTGTTTGTTTCAACCCAATGGCAATTAACAAAGCATAATTCAAAATTCACGATTTTATGGGCTTTAAACCAAGGTATTTGTTCATTTTCATTCATTTCGATCCAACGACAAATAATCATGCATACCAAAATGTTCGAGATTTTCATGAGTTATAACTCGTAATCTAGTTTTTTTTGTGAATTTTGACCAAATAACAATAAATTCTTTCATAAAAATCGTGATTTCATAAACAATATATCCCACGATTTTTGTCAATTTCTTTCTCCGACCTAATGACAAATAAGGATGCATATTTCCAAATTCATTTTCCTAGTCGCTATAGTCCATGATTTTTACTAATTTTGTTCCTTTCGACACAACAATAACAAATAGTGCGAACGAACTTCAATAGTCTTGATTTTCATGGATAATAACTCACGAATTCAGCCCACTATCATTCGTTCAACCCACTAAGCGATTAATTATGCCTACTTTAAAACTTGCAATGTTTATGGGATTTAGGCCCTTTTTGTTTCATCTAATTGGCAATTTTTTAAATGTTCTTCAAAATTAGCTATATTCATGGGCATATCCCACGAAGTTTGTTAATTTTCGTCTGTTTCGACCCAATGGGAATTAATTATACGTACTTCAAAATTTCATAATTTTCATTAGCAATAGCACACGGCTTTCAAAACTCAATAATTTCATGGGCTATAACGCATAATTTTTTGACATATTTCGTTGTTCTAGAACCAATGACAATTAAGTATTCTTTGTTCAAAAGTTGTGATTTCAAAGGCTATGCATCGATTTTTGTTATTTTTATTCTTTGACCGAATGACAAACACATATATTTACAATTTTCATAGGTTTTAACCCACATATTGTCCACTTTTGTTAGTTTCGACCTAATCGCAATTAATTAGGTGTACACTTTCAAATTTCTCAATTTTCATGGGTTACATCCATGATTTTTGTACATTTTCAAAATAGAAGGGAAAATTTGAAACCGAAAAGGTATTTTTGTGACTACTAGCTATAATTGGATAAGCTCATAGTGTCACGTCTATAATCTAAGTTCAATTTGTTTCGACCCCATGACGATAAATTATGCGTCAAAATTCATGATTTTTGTGGGTTATAACCCATGAGTTTTGTTAATATTTCTTCATTTTGACCCAACAACGAATAAGTGCGCGCACTTGAAAATTCACGATTTTCACGATTTGTGTTCATTTTTCTTGCTTTCGACCTAATTATAATTAACTATACATATTTCATATTTGAAAATGTCATGTGTGACAATCCACGATATTTTCTCATTATGTCAGTTTTGACCTATTAGCAACTAAACATGCACAGCAAATAAATCGCAATTTTCATATGTTATAGCCCATGATTTTAGCCCATTTTCATTAGTTGCAACCATCGGCAATTAAAATTCTTTCAATAAAAATTATGATTTCCATGGGTTATAACCCACAATTTTTGTTCAACCCAATGGCAAAAAATATACATACTTCACAAGTAATGATTTTGATGGGTTATATAACCTATGATATTTGTCTATGTTTGTTCGTTTAATGACAATTAACAAAGCATATTTCAAATTTTACTATTCCATGAGCAATAAACAACGAAATTTGCATATTTTCTTCCATTTTGATTCATTCACAATTAATCATGAGTACCAAAAAAATTGTGATTTTCATGAATAATAACCCATGATTTAAGTCTATTTTGCTAATTACGACCTAATGACAACTAAATTTTCTTTCATAAGTTATATGTTCCCTACCTTTTGTCAATTATCGTTATTCGACCCAATGACAAATGAGTATATGTAGTTATGTCCTTCAAAATTCGTGATTTTCATGAGCTATAATCCGTGATCTTGCTCAATTTGGTTCGTTTCGACGCAATAGCATGAATTGTGCAAACTTCAATAGTTGTGATTTTCAAACGTTATTGCCCATGATTTTTGTCCATTATCATTCATTTGAACCAACAATTGATTCTGCCTACTTCCAAATTTGTGATTTTTGATGGATACCCATGATTTTTATTCAGTTCGTCCAATTAGCACATTTTTTAAATACTTCAAAACTATCAATTTTCATGGGGATAACTCAAGAATTTTCTCAATTATCATTTGTTTCAACCCAATGGCAATTAATTAGGCGTACTTCAAACTTCATGATTTTCGTGGGCTATTGACCACGATTTTCATAACTTTAACCCACGATTTTTTGTCAATTTCTATGTGCTCTAGTCCATAGTTGCTCCCCATTTTTGTACTTTTCAACCTAATAGCAAATATTTGTCCATTATCGGTCATTCGATCCAATGATAATTAATTATATCTACTCAAAATTCATGATTTTAATGGATTAAAGCTCATGATTTTGATAATTTTTACTCATTTTCATCCCAATGACAGGTAATTATATGTACTACCAAATTCATGACTTAAAATGCTAAACCAACGATTCTTATCAATTTTTATAGCTTCGGCCCAATGACAACTAATGTTGCGTACTTCAATATTCGCAACTTTCATGCGCACCCACGAATTTTGTCCTATATCGGTCGTTCGACCAAATGGGAGTTAACTATAACGATCTTGATGAGTTTAAGTTATAACCTACAATTTTGGTAATCTCATCGTTTCGTTCCAATGACAACTATACGTAAATTAATAGCACCAATTTTGATGGATGATAGTCCATGGTTTTTGTCCTTTTTTGTTGGATTTGACACAATGGCAATTAACAAAGCATATTTCAAAATTCACGATTTCATGGGCTATAAACCATGATATTTCCTCATTTTCGTTCATTTCGATCAATCGGCAAATAATCGTGCATATCAAAAAATTCGCGATTTTCATGGTCCCCACGATTTTTAGTCTGTTTTGGTTAATTTCAACCTAGTGACAATTTTAATTTCTTTCATAAAAATCACGATTTTCATAATTTATGTATCCCACGATTCTTCTCACTTTTGCTCTCTAACCTAATGACAAATAAGCATGTGTACTTCCAAATTCGTAATTTCGACCTATACTCCATGATTTTACCTAATTTTATTCATTTCAGCGCAATAGTGACAAATTGCGTGAACTTCAGTCGTGTAACTCGCAAATTTAGCCCCTCATCCTTTGTTCGACCCAATGACAATAAATTATGCCTACTTCAAATCTTGCGATTTTGATGGATCATAACACATGATTTTAGCAATTTGTGTTCATCTCGTCAAATTAGCAAGTTTTAATACATACTTCAAAATAAGTGATTTTCTTAGGCATAACTCACGAATTTTGTCAATTTTCATCCCTTGACCCAATGGCAATTAATTATGTGTACTTTAAAATTCATTATTTTCGTGGGCTAATGCACACGATTTTCAAAACCTGAAAATTCCATAGGCTATATAACCCATGATTTTTTGCCAAATTTCATTCTTCTCGGCCTAATGGCAATAAAGCATTCTTTCTTTAAAACTAGCAATGTCATAGGCTATGCAGTGATTTTTAAAACTAGCATTCTTTCAACCCATTAATTACTAAACATGTATACCAAAAAAATCACGATTTTTGTGGATTATAAGCCACGATTTTAGATTATATTCGTTAGTTTCGACCTAGCGGTAAAAATTTTCTTTCATTAAAAATTGTGATTTTTCATGGGCTATATAACCCACAATTTTTGTTCTGCAACAATAATGGCAAAAAAGTATGTGTACTTTAATATTTGTGATTTTCATGCGATGTAGTCTATAGTTGCTTTTTTTTTCTTTTCAACCTAATAGCAAATGCCAGTTCATTATCGGTCGTTCGATCCAACGGCAGTTAATTATGAGTACTTCCAATTCATGAGTTTAATAGACTGTAGCTCAGGATTTTGACAATTTTTGTTCATTTCACCCCGGTGACTAGTACTTACACATACTTCCAAATCCGCAACTTTAATAATGTATAATCCACGATTGTGAATTTACATTGCTTTTGACCCAATGACATTTAATTTTGCGTACTTCAATAATCACAACTTTCATGAACTATAACCTACAACATTTGTCCAATATCAGTCGCTTGACCAAATGGAAATTAAATATGACCACTTCAAACTACAAGATCTTGATAAGTTATACCTATGATTGTGGCATTTTTTGTTCATGTCCTCCAAGTAACAAATATACATACTTCAAAAATAACGATTTTTATAGGTTATAATCCACGATTTTTGTCCATTTTCGTTTGTTTCAACATAATGGCAATTAACAAAACATATTTCAAAATCCGCGATTTCATGTGCTGTAAACCACAATATTTGCTTATTTTCGTTCATTTCAATTCATTTCCAATTAATCATGAGTACCAAAAAATCGTGATTTACATTGGTGAAAACCCATTATTTAAGTCTACTTTATTTTATTTTAATTTTAACGAAATAACAATTAAATTTTCTTTCATAAAAAATCGCAATTTTCATGAGTTATATATTCCATGATTTTAGCCAATTCTTGTTCTTCGACCTAAAGACAAATAAGTGTGTACTTTCAAATTTGTGATTTTTCGCGAACTATAGTATATGATTTTGCTCAATTCTGTTCGTTTCGATGCAATAGCAATGAGCTGTGCGATCTTCAATAGTTGCGATTTTCACGTGTTATAACCCATGATTTTTGTCCATTATCATTCATTTGATACAGTAACAATTAATTATATCTACTTCAAAACTCACAATTTTTTGGGTTACAACTCATGATTTTGACACTTTTTGTTCGATTTGTCCAATTGCCAAGTTTTAATACGCACGTCAAAATTATAGATTTTCATGGGCATAACTCACAGATTTTGTCAATTTTCGTCTGTTCCGACCCATTTGCAATTAATTATACATACTTCAAAATTCATGATTTTCTAGGGCTTTTGCCCATGATTTTCAAAACTCGAGAATTTCATATGCTATAAACCACTATTTTTGTCAAATTTTATTCTGTTCGACCCTATGGCAGTTGGGTATTCTTTCTTCAAAAGTTACAATTTCATGGCCTATGGCCATATGCAGCGATTTCTGGCAATTTTCATTCTTTAACCCAATGACAAATAAGTATATTCACGATTTTCATGGGTCAAAAATCCACATATTTTTTCTATTTCTATCAGATTTGACCTAATGGCAATTAATTCGACGTACACTTCAAAACTCACAATTTCCCTGGGTAACAACCCCACGATATTTGTGGATTTTCATTTGTTTTAACCCAATGGAAACACATTATGCATCCTTCAAAATTGTGACTTTCATAGGTTATAACCCCACGAGTTTGTTAATGTCCGTCCGCTTTGACCCAATAACAAATAAGTATCCGTACTTAAATTTTCAAAATTTTCATAGGTTTTAGCCCACAGTTTGAATTTTTTTGCTTTCGAACACAATGACGAGTAACTTAACATATGACAAATTCGAAGTTTTAGGTGTAATGCACAATATTTGCTCATTAGTCCATTTTGACTCATTGGCAACTAACATACGCAACAAAAATTTTGTGATTTTTAGGGGTTGCAACAACGATTTTAGACCATTTTCTTAGTTTCAACCTAGTAGCAATTGAATTTTTCTTTCATTAAAAATTTGTGATTTTCATGGGCTATATCCCATGATTTATGTCCATTTTTGTTTAGTTTCGACTAGGGACAATTAACAAAGAATATTTCAAAATTCACAATTTCATGGGCATAAACTGTGATATTTGCTCGTTTTCGTTCATTTCGATTCATCCACAATTCATCATGAATACCAAAAATTCACGATTTTTTATGGGTTTCACAATTTTAGTCCTTTCTTTTGATTTAGTGACAATTAAATTCTTTCAAAAAAATCACAATTTACATAAGTTATATATCCAACAATTTTTAACTTCGTTCTTTGTCCCAATAACAAATACGCAAGCCTACTTCAAAATTCGTGATTTTCATAGGCACTATAGCCCACGATTTTTCCTAATTTTGTTCGTTTTGGCGCAATAGTATTGAATTGGGCAAACTTCAATAGTTACGATTTTCATAGATTATAACTCATGCTTTTAATTATCATTCATTTGACCCAATGATAATTAATTATGCCTACTTCAAAATTCATGATTTTTTATGGATAATCCACGATTTGCGCATTTTTTATTCATTTCATCCAATTAGCAATTTTTTATACGTACTTCAAAATTAGCGATTTTCGTAGGCATAACTCACGAATTGTCATTTTTCGTTCAGTCCAACCTAATAGCAATTTGTTATGCGTAATTTAAAATTCATGGTTTTTGGGGCTAGTAACCATAATTTTCAAATTGGAGAATTTCATGGGCTATAACCCACGGTTTTTTGTGAAATTTCATTCTTTTCAACTTAACGACAAATAAGTAATCTTTCTTCAAAAGTTGCGATATCACGGCCTATGTAGCAATTTTTGTTAATTTTCATTCTATGACCCACAATGTTTTAAAAAGCTCTCACCTAGCCTGCCTGGGCTCCACCTACGCCTACGCGGTACCTAGACCGCCACTCTAGGTCTTAGGAGCGCCTAGACAACTAGAGACCGCTTACACAGTGCACTACTTCAGTCTCGATTGAAATTTCTTCTCTTGTTGCCTCCACAGTTCTCTAACCTCCTTCGAACTCCAACTGCCTCCACCGACTACGAACACCTCCAACTCCTAAGTTCACCAAAACCCCCTTCGACACCACTTAAACAAAAGACCTGTCTGCTAGGCTCTAAGCCAGTTTGACACCTCGCGGTGCCTAGCGCTCTTGTTAACATTAATTATAATTAAAAATAAAAAATTGGACAACACCAAGGCTCTAGGCACTAGCTCCAACGCTTAGGCCGCCTAGCGTTTTATGTAACCTTGTTTGACCAAATGACAAATAAGTATATTCACAATTTTCACAGGTTTTAACATACGAATTGTCCAGTTTTGACCTAATGGCAATTAACTAGTCGTACACTTTAGAACTCGCAATTTTCATGGGTTACATCCTATAATTTTTGTGGATTTCATTTATTTTCGACCCAACAGAAACAAATTACGTCCTTCAATATTCATGATTTTTTTTGGGGTTATAACCCATAAGTTTCATTAGTTTTCATTCGTTTTGGCCTAATACCAAATAAGTATGCATGCTTAAAAATTCACGATTTTAATAGGTGTATAAGCAAAAGAAAAAAATTTGCCCATTTGTGAAAGAAGAAAAAGAAAAGTTACTAAAATTTTTTTCTTCAGTAAGTTATCAAAAAACAATCCCCTAAAGGCATCCCTCCTATTCAATGCAATATTTTATCCAGTAAGCTTTTTTGTTGTAATTTTAAGTAAAACATTATCATACAAATTTTATTAATTTTGGGTTTATATATGATTAGCATGTAGTGTAACTGGCTTGGGTCTTACTGCAAGATTCAATGTGAAGACTGTGGAGTACAATAATATTAGCTTCACAGTTTTAGATATAGGGGGTCAGAACAAAGTAATCAGTCTATATGTTGTCTAAATTCCATAGTTGAGAAAACTTAAATTTTTTGTTCTCCAACAAGCTAAGTAAACATATTTCAAAATTTGTGATTTTCATAAGATGTGGCCCATGATCTGTCAATTTTGGTACATTTCGGCCTAATAACAATTAATTGTGCAAACTTCAATATTCGCAATTTTCATAGGCTATAAATTTCGGTTTGTATCCACTACCGTTTACGACAGCAACAAAATACACTATTTTGAAATGTTATAACCCATGATTTTGGTTTTTTTTTCCGTCCCAATAGTAAGTAACATCCAACTCCAAAAGGCGATTTCATATAACCAGCGATTTTTGTCAACTTTCATTCATTTCGGCCAAATAACAACAAATTATGTGTAATTCAAAATTCATAAGTTACATAGCTATTATTCATGTTTTTTTGTCAATTTTCATTCATTTCGACTTGCAATTAAGTTTTTCATCTTCAAAATCGTGATGTTCATAGCCTATCACCAACAAATTTTGTCAATTTTCATTCTTTGACCTGATAGCAAATAAATATCCTCACCTTCAATTTTTCAATTTCCATGGGTTTTAAACAACAAATTTTCTTCATTTTTGTCTATTTCGACCCAATGGCAAATAATTAGGTGTGCACTTTAAAGATCTCAATTTTCATGGGTGTAGCCCCCAAGTTTGTGTATTTTCATTAGCTTCAACCCAACAGCTTGCAATTAAATATTTTCTTTCATAGAAAAATTATGATTTCCATAGGCTATAACTTGTGGTTTTTGTTTTTCAACCCAATGGAATTGAAAAAAGTATGCGTATTTTAAAATTCGTGATTTTCAGGTGCTAAAGTCCTTGGTTGTTTTCTATTTTTGAATGTTTCGAACCAACAACAATTATTTGTTTATTTGTCCATCATCAATTGTTTGTACCAATAGCAATTAAATTATGACTACTGAAGATTCATGATTGTAATGGATTATAGCTCACGATTTTGAAAATTTTTGTTCTTTCATGCCAATGATAAATAATTATACATACTTCAGAATTTGCAACTTCCATAGGCTATAACTCACAATGTTTGTCAATTTCATTCGTTTCAAAAGGCAATAGATTTTGCATACTTCAATATTCGCAATTTTCATGCGTTATAACCTATGAATATTGTCCACTATCTATTGTTCAACCAAATGGCAATTAGTTATGACTACTTCAAGCTTCATGATCTTGATGGGTTATTACCCACGATTTTGGCAATTTTTGATCGTCAAGTCCAAATGGCGAGTAGTTATACATACTTCAAAATCAACGATTTCGATGCGTTATAACACAATTTTTATCAATTTTCGTTCTTTGGACCAAGGACAAATAAGTATGTATACCCATGATTTTTTTCTACTTTTCATATGTTTTGACCTAATGGTAATTAATTAGGCGTACATTTCAACATTCGCAATTTTCATGGGTTTATCATTCTTTTTTATCCAATGACAACTAATTCTGCATACTTCGAAGTTACAATTTTTACAGGCTATTACCATGATTTTTGTTAATTTCATTCTTTTTCACCCAATAAAAAATAAATATGTGCACTTCAAAATTCACGATTTAGTTAATTTTGTTCGCTATAGCCCACGATATTTTTCCATTTTTTTGCTTCGACCAAATAGAAATTAATTAAGCATATTTTGAAATTTGCAATTTCATAACGCTATCTAATCTATGATTTTTGGTCATTTTCGTTCGTTTTGACCCACTGGCAACTGATAATGTGTAAAACATTCGCAACATGTGTTACAACACATGCTTTTAGGATATTTTAGTTAGTTTTGGTCCAATGGCAATTAAATTTCTTTTCATAAAAATCTCGATTTTCACGAGCTATAACCAATGATTTTTTAATCTTTGACCAAATGACAAATAAATATGCGTACTTCAAAGTCTCTGACTTTTATGGGCTATAATCTATTAATTTTGTCTACAATTGTGTAAACTTAAATACTCGTGATTTCATGGGCTTTGACCCATGATTTTTTTTCCATTATCATTTTTTGGACCAAAGGTAATTAATTATGCCTACTTCAAAATTCACAAATTTGGCCATTTTTTTCATTTTGTCCCAATGATAAATAATCATACGTACTTTAAAATTCGCAATTTTCACGAACCCACGATCTTTATCAACTTCCGTTTTTTCAATCCAATGGTAGTTAATTATGCGTACTTTTAAAATTCGCACCTTTCATGGGTAATTAACTACAATTTTTAAACTACATGAATTTTCATAGGCTATAATCCACAAGTTTTGTCAATTATCATTTTTGTTTCGACCCAATGGTAATGAACTTTCTTTCTTCAAAAGTCTCAATTTTCATGGGTTATAAGCAACGATTTTGTTAATTTTCATTCAATGACCCAATGGCAAACTAGTGGGTGTACCTTAACCTTCATCGTTCTCTTTAGCTATAATTCATGATCTTTGTATGATTGCTTTTTTCAACTTAATTGCAATTAATAAGACGTATACTTTAAAATTCACAGTTTTTAAGGGTTATAACACATTTTCGTTCGTTTGGACCCAATGTCAATTAACTAAGCATAGTTCAAAATTCGCAATTTCATAGGTTTATAACCCATGATATTTATTCATTTTTGTTCTTTGGACTAAGGGACAATTAATCATGCAAACCAAAAAATTCGCGATTTCCATAAGTTACAATCCATCATATTTTGTCTACGGTCATTGACCTAATGAAAAATAAAATTTCTTTCATAAAAAATCATGATTATCATGGGCTATGACAATGAGTTATGTCAATTTTTGTTCTACAACCCAATAGCAAATAAGAATATGTGCTTCAAATTCGTGGTTTTCATGGAACAGTCCATGATTTTTGTCAATTTTTGTTTGTTTTAAACCCAATAACATTTAACTGTATGTGAACTTCAATATTCCCGATCTTTATGCACTGTAGCCCATGATTTTTATCCATTATCAATCGTTTGTTGGAATTAATTATAAATACTTCAAAATTTGCTTTTTTTATAGATTTTGGCAATTTTTGTTATTCATGTTCCTAGGACTAGCAATTATATGTACTAAACTATTTGCAATTTTCATTGGCATCCATGATTTTTGTCAATTTTGTTCGTTTCGACCACATGACAATTAATTATACATATTTAAATATTTGTGATTTTCATGGGCTATTACCAACAATTTTCAAAATTGGCAAATTTCATTGCTATAACCCATAATTTTTATCAATTTTCTTTTATTTCAACCCAATGGAAAATGAATTTCTTTTTGTAAAAATCACAATTTTTAACCAACACTTTTGTTTCTTTCTTTGACTCAATGGCAAATAAGTATGTACACCTTAAAGTCACCTTAAAGTTCATACTTTTCATGGGCTTTAACCCGTGAATTGTCCATTTTGTCTGTTTCGACCTAATAGCAATTATTTAGGCACGCACTTCAAAATTCACAATTTTCATAGGTTACATTACCCATGATTTTTGTGCATTTTCATTTGTTTCACCCAATTGAAACAAATTATGTTTACCGTAGAATTCGAGATTTTTATGGGCTATAACCAATAACCAATAGTTTTGTTAATTTTTATTCGTTTTGACCCAATAAAAAATAAAGATTACCCCGTCTTTTCTGGTCAATTCTATCAAATAATATGACCAATAAAATATAATGATCAATCCTATTAATTACCCAACAAAATATGAACAAATAAAATTTATAACACAAAAAATTCACAAAAAAAGACTATGAATTTGGTAAAATGACAAATAAAAAATTTATCAAAAAGCAACATTAGAATCCTTTTAATGGGTCCATCTGATTATTAACTTAAATCACATCTGAAGAACATGAGAACAAATATAACCAACTTAATTACATTGTACTCTTGTTTTATTACTCAAATGATTAAACAAGCATAATCAGCTTTTTCAACCTATTTTATTCATAATGAAAATCCAGACTAATCCTACAAACCTCTAATAATGTCTTCATCATGCCAAAGGATCGCCTAATTGACACATTGCGCATACATGCATAGATATGCATGCATGTCTGTGTGTGTGCATAGTTCATGTATGCATCTATGAATGATAATCAAAACATGAGACTATATTAGTCATTAGA
Source organism: Asparagus officinalis (assembly GCF_001876935.1). NCBI lineage: Eukaryota > Viridiplantae > Streptophyta > Magnoliopsida > Asparagales > Asparagaceae > Asparagus > Asparagus officinalis. The sequence goes on from NC_033803.1 coordinate 1,199,693, forward strand.
TGATGCAACTATCTCATCAGTTTACTCAAGAATAAGACACTTGAAGAGCAACAGATCTCTTTTAAAAAAAAAGAAAAAAAAATCCAAGTAAACAACTCTTTCTGCAGCAAAGGCACAAAGTTACCTTCACCTATTGCTAGCTAAGCACTTAATAATAGAAAGGTAAAAGAAATTACACTCACCAGCCACGACGTCTTGAAAAATAGTCACTGTCCAGAGATACAGCAAGAGCAACAGCAACAGCTCTTTCAGTCAGAGTTAAAGGTCGGACAACTTCTAGTTCTTCTATCTACAACATTTTAAGGAAATATGATATAAGATAAAAAGATTGAGAAACATCCAAGATTATCTTCATTTGGACTTACTGTTGAAGCTAGACCGGGGGTAACACTTGAACCAGCATCCCCAAATCGGATGACATATTGACCAGCATCTGTGAAGAGCTGCCAAGAAAGTCCACTTTTAATTCATTTACAATAATGTTTTGACTGAACTAATGTACACTTGCATAGTGAATGGATGTGAAAGTTGATTCATCACTTGGAGAACAGCATCTAATTAGCCAAACCAAAAATGAACCTAAAGAAGGTAACCAGCACATTCAGAACAAGAACATTGATAATTAAACATTTACAAGGATGCCAAAAACAAAAAGATAAAGACAATAAGGAGTAGGTCTAGGAAAAGGTTTAATGACTGATGTTTCAAATTTAAATTAAATATAAAGCACCTTAAAACTCTTGATCTGCAATATATAAACGCTAATGGAATCACAGCATTGAGATAAAGTAAAATACATTTAAGGAAAGTAAGAAACAAGGACTAAAGCACAAAGCATGCTTAAATATTGTCAAATCCGATATAAAAGCTTTGATTTTCAAATCAAAATATTATGTAACTCCCCTCGCTATCTAAAGAATAATACATTTAGAACTGTGTTTCAACTTGGCTCCAGTATTATTGCGCCTCAGAAACAAAACCGATTCCTATTACGATTTGAATACTCATAAAGACTGCTTTTTACCAAGGGAAGAATTATCTCAGGTTGTCTGAATTCATTCACATGATCAATGATGTAAAAACTTTAACCAACTTCCTATGTTAATGCTTTCTCAGCTAGCCTCTCTTTCACATAACAACCACACCGACTAACAATGTTGGTACAAAGTTCGCAGCAAATTACTAGACCTGGACTTCTACGGGGCCTTCCAAATCTATACAAAACCATTTAAGGGGGAAGGATCACACACTGGCATATGAAAGAAGAGCATATTTTGTACTCTTTTACATAAATGGATCTCAGGGAATAAACAAAATCCCTAACAGTTAACAGTATTCAACTAACTATAGTCTTAATGATGATATTCCTATTAACTCTGATAAAATGCGAACAGTTAAATGAAAATAACAGAAAATTTATGAAATTGAAGTGTTTGGATTATTATATATTTGGAATTGAGAATGATAAAGCAAAGTGAACATCAAATTAAGGATATTGAATGTGGATATTGCATAAATACAGAGCCAACACATCAATGAGTAGATAATGAATGCTTATATTGCACAAATTAAGGATATTAAATGCTGATATTGCATATTAAACATTGTAGAATACATAAATGCATGACATTGAACAGATAAATCTATTTGAATGATGGACATCCAACGGATGGAACTTCCACATAACAGTTAAAATGTTCCACGAAAGCTAAGATTGCATAGGACGCAGCAGAATCAATCATAGATATAAGCATGCATATATGTGAAGCAAATCTAACCTCAAGGCCAACACCCCTCCAATCGCGATCAATCTGAGCCAATACATTGTCATTCTCATCCTTCAGGGTAAACGTCCAATTCCAAAATCCAGGGTTTTCAACCACGGCAAATTGCTTATTCCTACAATTCAGATAATTAAAAATTTTAAAATTGAATTAGTAGAGAAATGCCAGGATATTTCAATATTAAATGCTTGCTAAAAACTCCAAGAAATTGATAGTTTCTCCTTGGAAAATTATAGTATGATACCTCCTCTGAGATGCACAGCAGATTATTTTTTATATCACAACTAGATGTCGTGATACGCATACAGTAAATTACAGAATAACCTGTCATTTCAGGCCACTGGAAGTGAATTACCGACCTGAAGGACTATACTTTAGGTCACTAGAATTTAGCATAAATTGAGTTCAATGAAGATCAATTTTACATTCTAACCGCTGTGGTTAAATGCCTTTTGCTTTTGGCTGAAACATGGGCTTTTGCATATTCATATGTGCGTGATACGAATGAACTTGGAAAGATTAAAAAACTTGAGCAACCTATTGTTCTGAAAAATATAAAAAGAAAAACCAAATGTCATATGTTACCCGAGGTATAAATCATATATTCTCCTCCAAAGATGCCAGCGTCTATGAACTACACCAATTTCCTAGAGAAGAACAAAAGATTAAGATACTCACTAGGAAAAATTGGAAAATCTGTATAGCTCACCATCTAGACAGGTAATATGAGAATACACCATATACAACAAAAAACATTTACATACCTTTCCTTCAACTTCTGCATAAATACTGCTGTTTATCAACCAAATTGGCCTGCGAATCTATTACTAGATGTGATATCACAACAATGCAAAGATGAAAATTGTAGTAGCTAGAGAAAAGGGGGTAAATAATGTTTAATAGTCTATCAAGTACCAGATTAAGGTGTTACCGTAAATATCTCATTTCCCATAGCATCAATTATCTTAGCAGTAAATGGACGTCTTGTACGAAGAAGCTGTATTTGACAAGTATATGTATTCTTTAGAAACAAGGAACAAACAAGAATTGACAAAACTATTGTACAGTACGCATTAGATGAAAACTGCAACTATGAAATGAGTACTTCTAGGTAAAAAATAAACCAGTTTACATTAAGATCCAACTCACATGAGCAAGGTTTATCTGCCAAACAAGATCAAATATGCAATAACTAGAATGTGAAATATATAATTATACACATAATGCCTACACACATATTGACCAATTGGAAAGTTTATGACATGAATTTCCCCCTTCTCGACATGTATCATCAAACCCTCAATCCCTGTATCATGTGCTTATCAGTAATAAAAAGGTGATGAAAGAGGATTTCGCAAAGAAGATCCTATGATGTAGCCATAAAACACTAATATGCCACGAATACAACAGAGACTACAGATTCAAACAATAATCCATTAGTTTATTGCAAAATGTTTATGCAGATAATAGGATATCACATGTGAAGACAAGATGGCCAAGTGTAAATATTGTCAGTGGTCAAGCATGTAGGAAATACTGCAGTTTAGCATTTATCCACTATTGCTTGGAAAATAAAAGCTCAGAGAGCAGGGGGAAGGGAAAGAAGGTGGGAAAGGAGGGAGATTGTAGACAATGACATGAATATTTCTTTGTTATCCTCTTATATTTGCAGAGAAACTAAAATATTTTTGTAGAATCATACTCAGAAAGAAGTTAACAATAACAGATTTAAGTCAAGGTACGATGTCATATTTTAAGTCTAAGGTTCCTCAAGACATGATTTTTCTTAGTAAAATAAACATAATCAACATGCTATACCATTTTATTCGGTGAGACATTGGATATTAAATGATAAAGATGAAATGCTTACACTTCTACCCGCAAAAATGATTGCTGATGAACGTTCAGCTTAAGGTTCCTTCTTGAATCTACTTATGTCATATAAGTGAAAAGCAATAATATAAAATAGAAATTTTTGTTGGTTCTATGCCTTCTTTGTGCTTCTGGTTGAATGTAATATAACATACAGCAAATGTCATTACCTCCTTCTAGAGTCTTGGGCTCAGAAAATTTTGAAGTCTTGCTCTCTAGTTGTGCAAACTTAAACTAGCTAAAACAGCGTCACCATCAAAGTAGGTTTTCTTTCTGTCTGCCAAAAAGCCTTCTCAGTTTCTGTCAATAGTTTCCATGCCTGAGAACTTGGCAGAAACTTAAAGAGGACAGGTCGATATCAGGTTGACACCTTACAAGTCTATCAATATCTCCTAAGCCTTGTGCTTCATAACTAATCCCGTTATAATGAAACAACAGCAATGGGAGAGGGGGGGACAAGATAGGTCAAATAGTCAGCTAATATTTTGAGAGTACTTTCCATTCCACGGAGCAAAAGAAAATCAACAAATGTGCTCATGAAATGCAGATAAGTAAGGAAACGCATCGCACCACAAAATAAACAAAATATCATGCCCAACATCATTACATTCTTATGCTTGAATAGTGAATAGTAACATACCTGCCTAAAGATGAGATTGCTTCGCTCGTGAATAAAACCCACAGGCTGAAAGAGTTAACAACATTCCCAAAAACCATGAGATTGAAATTGAGAAGCCACTCTTCGTAATACAAAATATAGAAATATCAAAAACTTCAGTATCCCAAATGGAAGAGACTAGTACATACAGATTGTGGGTAGCACGCATCCATTATCACATACCGGCTCTCCTGTAATATTTTTTTGGGAAACATCAATGACCGACCAGCATCTATGAATAATAAGATTTGGTAACAGAAGGCTTTAGATACTCAAGACATATAGTATATAACACAATCATAGAACATGACCATAATATTATGAGAAACTCAAAGCTAATGTTAGTTTAATGAAGAAGGTGCTCAATTCATACTGATTTTAGAAAAGTTATATTCCAGTAAATGTGTTCCACAAGGCTGTCATGTTTTATAAAAACAAACGATACATGTATGTGATGTAATCAGTCAATGATTCTAATAGAAATTGATTTATTAGGTACAATAAAAATAATTTGTTACATTTTCAGGTTTTTTACGAGGTAAATGATACATAAAAACGCTGGTTTATGTGGGGTGTCCACATAAATGGGTGAATATGTTCTGTATCGCTCATTTTTAGAGCGAGTCCAATTAATTGGACGAGTACTCTGCCACAGATTTCATGCTTTGAAGATTGTTACCGTAAGTGTACCCAGTTTATATGGACTGTATTGCATACACAAACACATAACAAAGAAAAACTAGGAACTTGGAAGTTGACATAGAACTCATATGAATCCATAGCACCTAAGTCAGACTCCAATTTATGATCATTTATCCTGTTTCTATCAATGATGAATTTAGCAGGAACAAAATTATGAAGATTGAACAGTTATACCTCAGTGATGCATTATAAACTTTCATTTACAAGCATCAAATTAAACTATGAGTCACTAACAGAGCCAATACATTACCTGCTCAATAGCAAACATAATATTAGCCCATTCTATGTCTCTTGTGATAACCAAATTGGATCTCGCCAAAAGAGGAGCTAGTTTCACCTGTGAAACAAAAGAAGATATATAACTCATCTTCAGCTGCTCAACAACTTCTGAGTGAAGCAAACTAATGTCAATTGAACTGCTATAAATTAACAAGATACAATAGTTTAACAATATATTAAACAAAACGGTGTTGTGAGTATGAACAATAATAAATGTCAAAACATCATTGACTCTAATAATAAAAAAATCAACGAAATAAAGTGCTAATTTCTCATTGTCATTGTATTTGGCTTGTATATGAAGAAAGCAGCTTGCAGATCCTACCAACCCAAAGGTCCACCTAGTACTACATCATGCAAAATTTATGCTTTCAATAGAACGTGAGAACAGGATCAAGAAAGTTTTATGCCGAAAATAAGCAAATTAAGAGAAAATATAAGACTTAGTTTCAGTCACTGATAATAACTAACAACTTTTGTCCCCTTCACAGAAACTAGCTTTACGCTTTACGCTTTGTTTTCCTCAGATCCTTAAGGCTGTTTGGTTCAAATCCTAATATTATAGGATTTAGAATCCCATCAAGAATTTCAAATAGATAGGTTATAATACATGGCTTGGAATTTATAATCTTTTCCTTGGTTCAACATGATTAGGGGCTGTTTGGTTCGTTTTTAAACAGTGTGGAAAAGTTTTACAAGCCCTCCACGTCAGTTTTTAAGGTGCCACGTAAGATTTTATTTTTCCGTCGGTTTTTTTTCCCCACTTTGGTTCGTTAGGGTTGAAGAAGGGAAATGGGCATGAAATCGCCGCCACATCATCTTCTTTTTCCTCCCCCAATTCCTGCCCATTCCTCGTGAAATCGACGACAATCGAAGCCACGTCGGCTTGTTGCTTTCCTCGTTGATTTCTTCGGCGATCTATACTTACCTCCTTTCTCTCCTCCCGCCAGAAAGTCCCGCGACCTTTGTTGTCCCTGTATTCGAAGAAATTCGTGGGAGGGGCTCTGATCTTTGTCGACAATAATCAGATCTGATCTTTGCCGACGCTGTTGCTTCATAAATCAAGGTAAAAATTGATTTTTTTTAAAATTTTCTTATTATTAGTTTAATTTACTGCAATTATCTGATAATTTGTGGCAGGGGGTCTGATCTACGCAATTTTTCTCATTTTCGAAGAATTTTTTGTGATTTTCCTATTTTTTTGGGATTTAGAAGCAATTTACAGTGGATGCTTAAATTTTTGCTCTCTATAAGTGGATTAGCAAAAAACGAAATAATGCATGCTTAAATGTATTGCTATTAAATAATCAAGTTGATTAAAAAAAATGTAATAATGCATGCTTAAATGTGGTGAGATATATGTGAGAGCTGCATTATTCTTGAGCATATGTCATATGACCTGTTCTGATCTCATTTGCGTATTAAACACGATGCTAACGATTCATCCATTTATAAATTAAAATTCTGAACAATCTAAAAGAAATTAAAACGAAATTGAATTGTTATCTGATCCGATCCAAAGTGCATCATACAAGTCATTTTACAGAAGAACTATTCTACACTATCAAGCTAGCATTGATTCCTAATATTTCCTTTATATAAGTTTTTTACGGGTCACGTGGAATTGAAAGCCAAATTTCAAGATATTTTTTTAAATCAAAAATGCACTGCTACAAGTTTAACCTAATTTTAATTTGTTTTTGTAAAAAAGGTGATATTAGGAGTATCTTAGTCTAATATCATTTTACTAAGTTTTTGAAACGAGGAGGTTATAACGTGCACACACATACGCAATGTTTACCTGTTGAGGAATTTATAAAGAGAGAGAACAATTAAGAGCATAGTTCAATGATCTCTCAAAGAATCTCCACACGAGTCACTAGTTCAAGGATCTCCCAATTAAATTGAGAGTCTATTAGTGAGACAATAACTGTTTTCTCCAAATTTTACATTTTTTTGCATCAACATAATAGCTTCGTAGAAAACTATTGCAAATAATCAGTACAAACGTAGTTAGTATTGTCCATGAAAAAGTGCCTATATGGGCATCACCAGCCTCTCATATCAATGTTATCACGATATCACTACTGTTTTTCCAACAAAGTGCCTGTCCTTCTCGCATCATGTGGAGTAATGTCGTAGAACTGTTATCCCACTCATTTGCATTCCTATTGAACTCTAGGAGACTTCGTCCATGGAACTCGTCGCCTAATTTGTGCAAACTATTTTATTGATATATAAGAATCAAAACCAGGAAGTCAAAGAAAATTACTTTTGTGCAAACTATTTGTTTTTTTTTGTGATTTCTGATTTTGAGAAAAAATAGTTTCATGTTAATGTAGTTTTTTTCAATTTAGGAGCTAAAAGTGCATGTCTTTGATATTTTTAAATGCTAGATATTTCAGATAAGCAGTAATCTATGTGGGTCATTTTTAATTTATAATTTGTTCAGATTTTCTAAGAATTCGACTTTGTTTCTAACTGGGTAATAATTTTTTGCATCGTAGATGGATAATGATGGTGATTATTCTGATGAACAAAGTGTTGATAATATGGTTCAAGGTGCTGCCCTATCCGTTTTAATTATAATAATTACTGTTATAAGGAGAATGCAAGCAATGCGTAAATCAATTCGTAGTGGTCCAAGTAAGGAAAAAAAAAGACAAGAGAGAGCTAGAATTGAGCACATAGAGCGAATTTATAATGGTTTTAGTGATAGTTGTGTGAATTATATTAGAATGCGGAGTGGTGCTTTTGTTAAACTAGCGAGTATAATGAGGAACAATTGCATGCTAACAGACTCAAGAAATGTAACAGTGGAAGAACAACTTATCATGACACTGAACATTCTGGGTCATAAATCTAAAAATCGGATTATTAGATCTCATTTTATAAGATCAGGGGAGACAGTTAGTAGATATTTCAAAAAGGTATTACAAGCAATTATTTGCCTGCGTGGACGATACATGAGACAAGCTCCCAATGACATCCCCCAAGAGATCGTTAACAACCCGCTATACTACCCTTATTTCAAGGTATATCTACACTTTAAGCACATTTAAGTGTATAATCAATGGAAGTAAATTGTAATTTAGGTGTGTGATACATGTATTATAGGATTGCATTGGAATGATTGATGGGACTCATGTTGATGCAATGCTTCCGATTAATCTTGTTGCACGCTTTCGAGGCCGCAAAGGTGTTACACAAAATGTGCTTGCAGCTTGCACCCCAAACAAGCTATTCACATATATTCTAGCAGGTTGGGAGGGGTCTGCAAATGATTATAGGATTCTTCAGGATGCATTGTCTAGACCACAACCACATGGATTGAGAGTCTATGATGGTAATTAAATAAAGACTTAACTTAAAATTTATGAATGTTTAATATTCAAACTTGACTTAACAATTATCTTAATGAAATTGTAGGCAAATACTATCTATGTGATGCTGGGTACCCAACCATGCCAGGTTTCATCTCTCCATACCGAGGTGTTCGATATCATTTGAAAGAACATTCGGGTAAAACACCTAAGAATAGAAGGGAATTATTCAATCTAAGACATTCTTCATTGAGGTCTAAGATTGAATCTGCATTTGGCACATTGAAGAATCGTTTCAAGATTTTGTGTGCTAAGCCGCATTATCCTTTTCCTATACAAGTAGATATTGTATTGGCATGCACGATACTCCATAATTTCATTGCAACTGTGGATCCAAGAGATGAACTACTCAACGTTGATGAATTTAATGAAGACATTGATGGTGAGGTGGCCTTTGAGAATGACACTAATTTAGTTGATTTTACTCAAAATCAATCCCAAAGAGAGCAAACTAAATCAAGAAATGAGTGGAAGACTCTTAGGGATAACATTGCTTGGGCGATGTGGGTGGACTACTGTGATAAGTATAATCATGGTGTAACCACAGAGACTTGATTTTTTTTGTTTTATTTATGCTCATATATGTACTCAATAACTCTATTTCCATTAATGACGTTCTGTTTTTAATTATCGTTTTTAATGTTTTACTTCTTTCAGTTATCTAACTTTCTCTATTTAATTAGTAATGGCTGATAATACATCATTAAGTGGGAGAGATAATCCAAAAGGCAAGGGGGTAGTTCCATCACGTTCCCCACCACCTCAACCCCCGCAGTCTGTACATCATGGCGATGGTGGGTATTTTCCATTTCAGCAATCATATTTTGTACCACCACCTCAAGCATATCCGAACATGCCATTTCATGATAGCAGCTACTTTCCGATGCACCATACTCTTGGGTCATATACGAATATGCTGAATTCTTCAACTTTACCTCCACAATTTCACAGTCCTAATCTTAGTGGGGTGCAGCTTTCTCACACTAGTGGTAATGGATCTACTCCCGAATCAGGTTCCAAACTGGACCTCGTAGAAGAAGGGGTAGAAACATCGCCAAATCCAAAGAAGAAGAGGAAAAAAAACACATCTAAAAAAAACGATGAAGCAGGTGGTTCTCAAGGAACCAAACATTTATTCTGGGATTCCCGTTATGATGATGAGCTCATTCCATTTCTTACCGACTTGGTAAGGAAGGGTTATAAACCCGACAAAAGCTTTAAGAGAACTGCTTTTCATATGGCTTCTCAACACATTAATGAGAAGTTTAACACAATTTTTAAGTGGGATAATGTCATGCACCGCATCAAAACTCTACGAACAAGATTTCGTGATTATGGAAACTTGTCGTAATCTCAGTGGTGCTGGATGGGATGAAAGTACGAAGACTGTCATCATGGAGCCTGAATGTTTGGATAGGTGGATTGAGGTAAATAAACTCTGGTAAAACGATGATGATTTTTTCCATTTTTTTACTTATTTTCATTGAATTAATTAAAATATGTTTTTTCAGGACAAGAGCTTTAAGAATGCTAAGCTTAGACAATATGTCAATAAACCCCTGAGGCATTATGATGATCTCGCCCTTATCATCGGTGATGATCAAGCTACAGGACAATTTGCTAGTGATGCTTGGAAAAAGTTTAGCCGTAGTGAGACAATAAATCTTGGAGATGAGATGAACTCACCAATGCATTCTCCCCAATCTACTCAAGTACACATTTTAGATGACGAGGACACTCCTTCGCCTAATGAAGCACACAACACATCAAGTTCTAAAGCTAAGTCATCCTCCGTCAAGGTAAAGGCTCGTAAGACCAACCTAGATAGTGAGATCATGCTAAAGATGGTGGATAAGATAGATGTATTTAGCACAAACATGAAATGTGTGAATATGCATTGGACCGAGAAGTTATCCACGGTCCTATATGCTCATTCACATGACTTTACTGTTGCTAAGTTAGATACATACTACTGTCACCTCTTTATGAATGAGCATGAATCTAGACTATTTATGGGCATATCTTCGGATGGTCAGAAGGAGATGATAGAGGAGATGGTCAGAAGGAGATGATAGAGGCATTTCTCAACAAAGAGGATTGAAGACGTAGATCGTGGGTGTGTGTGTTAGTTTATGATTCTCACTTAAGTACTTTTTTGTTTGAAAACTTTTTTAATTACGGTTGAAGACTAATATCGTTTGGTTTAGAGACAATACTTTTTTAAAATGATGTTTTTGTGGTTGTCGAATTGTATGACAATAACTAATATTATATTTATATTGTAGTAGGTAGTTATTTGCTTTTATTTTTTAATATTATCTTTCATAGTGTGAATATTATGGTGTACTAACCTTTAAATTAAACTTGTGACTGCAGGATATTTATAAGTCACCATACAATTTTTTAAGATGCAAGCAACCTACAATGTGCACACATTGTACTGGATGGCTATTCCTCTGGGTATTTTGTGTAGTAAGTTTTCATGACACGTGTTTACGTTGGTGACTTTTTTACTTTTAGGCTATGATTATTGGCATAATATCTGAGATTAGCAACCTGCAATATCTATTGATATTGTACTGGATGGCTAACAATGATGATATTTATCATATAATGAGCCCTCAGCCCTATTCAGTTTGGTTTGCATCATCAATTTAGGCTATGATGATTGTCAGATTTTCTGAGATTAGCAACCTGCAATATCTATTGATATTGTACTGGATGGCTAACAATGATGATATTGACTAAATTCTGAGCCTTCAGCCATAATCAGTCATGCAACTCTTGTTGGCTTTGTGACCATTACTTGCTGTTGTGGGTTTGCTGGTTTTGTGTTCTGTTTGGGCACTGGTTGGTTTGCTTGTTTTGTGTTCAGTTTGGTGTACTTGCTGTTGTGGGTTTGCTGATTTTGTGTTCAGTTTGGGCACATGCTGGTTTGATGGTTTTGTGTTCCGTTTGGTGGACTTGTTGTTGTGGGTTTGCTGGTTTTGTGTTCAGTTTGGGCACAGGTTTAAATGCATCATCTCATCCAATTGCACTGCGCAGATATAGGGAAATGCATTTAATAGCATAATCAGTTCGGTTTAAAAGTATTGTCGAGCGAGCGAGCTGTTGTTGGTTTGCTGGTTTTGTGTTTAGTTTGGTTATTTTGTGTATGTTGGTTGTGTTCAGGTTGGTTTGCAATGTTTTGTAGACTGGTTGTAAGCCATGTTGTGTAAATGTTGTGCGCCACATCAGGTTTTGTGTAGCCATTTTGTGGCTGGGTGTGTAGCCGCATGTTGTTACTTGATTGTGTTCAGTTTGGTGTACTTGATGGTGTTGGTTATTTATGTGTGTAGCCTGGTTGTGAGCTAGGTTGGTTTGCTGGTTTAGTAGACTGGTTGTGAGCCATGTTGTGTAAGTGTTGTGCGCCACATCAGGTTTGTGTAGCCATTTTGTGGCTGGTTGTGTAGCCGCATGTTGTTAATTGAGTGTGTTCAGTTTGGTGTACTTGATGGTGTTGGTTATTTATGTGTGTAGCCTGGTTGTGAGCCAGGTTGGTTTGCTAGTTTAGTAGACTGGTTGTGAGCCACGTTATGTAAGTGTTGTGAGCATGTTCAGGTTTTGGTACGTGTTGGCTTTGTCCTCTACGGCCGTTGTCTTGCAGGTAAAAAACTTTTCTGTATATTATATTTTACTTCAATCATGTGGAATTAGGCTTTTTGTTTCACGTTTATTTCTTGTCTACAGTTAGCAATTAGCCCTGATGGGGTTCACATTCTTGGTGGCTCTAGTGATGGAAATGCTTACATATGGCAGGTATGTTTTAACTTTTAACATGTTTGCATCTCTAAATTCTCAGTTTCTCGCTTTGGACTCCATATTGTCATTGTTGAACTTAGGTACGTAGGCCTGAAAGTAATCCAATCATGTTGAAGGGACATGAAGCAGAAGTTACTGCTGTAGACTGGTATGCATTCTAGAAAAAGCAAATGCATCTGGTTCTTCTACAGCATAAGGTCTTTTGGCTGACATTTTCCTTGTGCCCTTTTATTTTATATCCCTTCAGGTGCTCTTCTGACTATGGGAAAATAGCAACTTTATCAGATGACTTCATGATGAGTGATGTCTCCAATAGTTTCCTGGAAGTTAACTTCATTACTTAAAAAATGCTCTTAATTATTAATCTTGTACCAAATATCTTTTACGTTAGGTTCGAGTCTGTAATATAAAAAAAGGAAGCTCCATTAGCACTAGATCGCCAACTGCAGTTCAAAAGAGAGTAATTGCACATTCAAGCATTGAATGCAGAAAGCTAATGATGGATGATTCTCATTCAGGATCAGAAGATATAGACAAGCACCTCTGCCATTAAAACGAAATGGAAATAAACTCACCCTCACCTATTCAAACTGAGGCAGTTAAGTTCACTACACCAGAATCCGGAAAGAAAAGAAAAATTGATATGTTTCTAAAGAGTCCAGCCTCTGAATCAGATAGTCCCTCTTCTGTCTTATATCCCCCTCCCTCTTTGAAAAGGAGAACCATTCGCGACTACTTTATGTCTTCATCTTGTAATTCTTGAACCACACTATTTTCTCTCTAAGCTAAGGTACTTATTTTCTCCCTCTATGATTCATTGACTATTTGCAATTCATATTACTTGATACTTTGTTTTTGCTGATACAGGCTTTTGAGTTTTGACCGACTGAGAGGCTGCTCCCCCGAGAATCCTCTCAAAGATGATTATTGTGGATATAACTGTCTAGAGCATCTAGCCTAAGAACTGCCAGCTATTAACATTTTTGTCCGATACCCATGAAGCTGGGGTAGTAAATATATGTTGTGTCATGCCAAAAATTTGTTGCCGAAGATCATAAGTACTTATCTCTATCAGCAAGAGTACTTGAGAAATACTTTTGTAACTGCTCTCTGATCAATATACTAAGCCAATTATGAGGCCAAGAAATGCTTGTATTACAGGATATTATGACATGAGCAGGCTCTAAACATCTACTTAAACTTTGTAAATTGTTGACCTGATGTATAAGCATATTGATTAATCTGAAGATTGTTTACTAATTGTTGACCTGATGTATAAGCATATTGATTTAATCAGTTATGTTTCTTTTCATATCACACTTCAACACAAGGCGTGAGCAGAGCAATAGAATGACAAAAAAGAATTTGCAGTTAAAGAGGATGAAAACAAAGGAATACCGTCATGCATTACTAAAGAAATCACGAACACGAGAAAGGGTAAGCTCAAACCCGTCCGTAAAAGCTACAAAAGACTTATAGAATCCTGTGAGTTGTCTATTGTGAATATTTATAATCAAGGTTTGATGTTTCAGTAAGAATATCTTTAGTTTTAAGTCCCTGCTTGAATATTTATAAGTATTGGCATTGATGGCTTATACGATGTAGGGGTAATCTTACCATGGTGACTATAAACACTTTTCACTACAAACTTTAAAACCAACCAAACACAAGAAAAGTGAGAAATGTCATATCAACAAAAGTTTTCCCTTTTTTTCCATGCGAACCAAACACAAGAAAAATAAATACATTGGTTTCCCATCATTTTTTTTGTACGAACCAAAGCGAAACAATCTATTTCTTGGAAAAGTTTGGAAAACTCAAAACTTGTGTTTTTGTACATGGAAATACATTTCCCTATATCTAGGAAACGAACCAAACAGCCCCTTAGAGGAAAGCAAATCCTAGAATTTTATAAGTTCCTGTTTGGTTCAAACCCAAAAATATAGGAAAGTAGAAATTGTACGGATACCTAATGCTAAAACTTTAAATTTTTAGGATTTGGCAAATATTCTCCAAATTATAGGATTTGGAAAATCCCAAAGTTCCTACTTTTTTTCATTTTATGGATCTAATGCCAAAAAAAATTTGAAACAAACACCCTATATTATATGGAATCCCGTTTATGAAAATGAGACACTTTTTGCTCCAAGAATTTCAAATCGACCCCCAAATGACAAAAATTATGTTGAGCCAGACAGCCCTCTGGCCTTTCCCTCTCATGACAAACTGACAAGATGGCATTTCCCTCAGGTAAAGCTCGTTATACTGCGATTGGTAGAAGGAATATAACTTATAATTGTACTGTTTTTAAGGAATAATCAAATTTTCAGAGACTAGAACAAAATTACGAGTGCTGTATACCCCCATTTGTTAGTTCCTTAAAAGTTTCTTTTTTTGATTAAATGAGAAGTGCCAAAAATATCAGCAAAACAACAAAAGTTTTGTCAAGTGAAGTGAAGGAATTAAGAAAGATGTAGTCCTTTTATTAATTTAAAATTACATATCATCAAGTTAATCAGAAAATTTAGATTATTCTACAATTTAGAATAAATAAACACATGATTTGCCCCTCTTTTTCATTTTTGGCAACAGAATATGCAAATCCAACTATTTTCCCAACAAACCAAACACCTGATTTTGACTGACTTCAAATACAATAATTTGCAGATATCAGGATGAATAATTGGGGTTAATTTTTTGAAAAATGCAGCATGCAACATTTACCAAACAGCCTGTAAATAAACTTCAACCAACATTTATGTGTAATATGAATTCAGATAGTCTACTCAGAAAAGTAAGACTTAATCTAAAGCACTGTTTTAAAAAGCCTCCGTCTAGTCCGCCTAGGCGTATGCTTAGGTCTAGGCAATATCTTGGCTGCCTAACTAGCGCCTAACGGTTAGGCGGTACCTAAACTGCCCACCTAGGTTTTGGGAGTGTTTAGGGAGGCATTGTTTGCTTACGTGAACTGCACCATTTAGGCCTTGATCGTGATTTTCTGTGTTGCGGTCTCCACGTCTTCCGACCTCCTTCAAACTCCTTTAACCTCTAAATATGAACACCTCCACTACTTCCTCCGACCTTCAGCAAAACTTCCTCGACCACCACTTAAATAAAGAAAAAAATAGACACCAATCTAGCACCTATGTTTTCTATAACATTAATATTCACTACTAATTATTGTAATTAAAAAATAAAAAAATAAAATCCTAGGCTCTTGGTGACGGATCCAACACCTAGGCCTCTAAACGCTTTCTATAACCTTGTTAGTTAGTTTTGTTATTTAGCATTTAAGTATACATGGTTTATTGTGGATCTAGGATTGCTATTTTTTTTTACAAATTTATATGAATTTAATACATATTTTATCAATTATTATAATTAAACAATTTTAAAAATAACCAAACGCCTAAGCGCTGCCTAGGCATACGCCTAGGCGTCTAGGTGCTAGGCACTGACTCAAACACCTAGTCCGCCTAGCCCCTTCTGCAACATTTATCTGGAGGAGAGAGGTTAGTCCTACTTAACTCAGTTTTGAGCTCTTTACCTTTATTTTGGATGTCTTTTTTCCTCTTCCTTGGGTGGGCTATAGAGAGAATAGATAAAGTTAGAAGAAGATTCATATGGGCCGCTTCTATGGATTGTTCAGGGCCAGCTAGTTTGGTTAGATGGGAGCATATCTGTAGACCTAAAAGCCTGGGTAGCATGGGTGTCTTAAATCTTCAGGTAATGAAGAAAGCTTTTCTGAACAAATGGATTTGGAGGTGGTTTGAGAACAACACTGTGTTGTGGAAGAATATTATCCAGGGGAAGTACTATGGAAATGGGAAGATCATGTATATTACCAATTCATCTTATACTTCACATTTCTGGGAAAACATTATTAAATCTGCTGATTGTTTCCTCGTCAATACACATGTTCAAGTAGGAGTTGGAGATAGAGCAGATTTTTTGGTTAGACAGATGGCTAACTTCAGTTTAGCCTCTTCATTTCCTGAGCTTTTCCAACTTCCTTCTCCTTTAGCTTTTGTGCAGTCTCAAAGAATTCAGAGTGAAGCAGCTTGGAAGTGATGTATTCAGTTTTCCAGGCAGTAACTGGCCCTCTAGTGTTCAAATACTTGGAGTTGTTGGAACTATTGCAATATAACAGGAAATGAGAGGCCTGATACTAGAATTTGGAAGCTAAGGCCTGAAAGAAATTTTACAACCTAGTCATTATATCAATTTTTGGCAGATGGAGGGATGAGAGTGCAATATTTTGACATTTGGATGGTTTCTGCTTCATTGAAGGCAAAAGTTTTGTTCAGGTTGACTCGGCATTACTTGGAAAATTGAATACAAAAAATAGACTTTTGATGAGGCACATCCAGGTTGATCCCAAGTGTATATCATGTGAGAGTATCAATGGAAAGAAACACATGACTACATGAGCATTTTTTAAATTTATTGTGGCTGTGTGAAATCTGTGTGGAAGTCTTTAGACTACAAATTTGATCTGTGTGATCATCCTGCTGATTTGTTTAGACTGGTGTTTTTGGAGACACTCATAGTTGAAAGAAGATATATGGCAAAGTTGGGAAGCTTATATCTTTCTTTTAGTTTGGAGTGTTCGGAGAGAAAGAAATAACAGAATTTCCATGCACAAAAGTAGTCACTCTGCAACTCTGGGGGGGAAAACACTCATTTTGCCTCTTCTTGGTTAGGGAAACTTGAAGCTGGAGATGGACCTGATGCTGCTGGCCATGCTGCTGTATATACAAGGCAACAGGGAGGGATAATGCAGGGAGGAAGTGATTGGCCCATTGATATATTAAGGAAATCAAAAGATGGCTGTTTACTTTTGTTTCTTTTGTGTGTATTTTGTGGTTGGTAAAACTATGTTGTTAATGTTGCTATATTTCGTAGAATGTATTAGGAGTGCACTCTGGGGTAGGGAGTGTACTCCTTGAACTATTACCAATCCATTTTGGGAGTAATGTCAGCGGCTGAAGCCTCTTGAATTCAGATAGTCTGGAAACTACAACCCCAAATATACATGTATATAATACATTACATTTCGATACAGAAGCTCGCAAACCCAACAAAATTTACCTCTATGCATAACAAACACATACATTATCCAAAAAATTAAAGTTCACCAAACCCTAGCTCTTACCTCCTCAGGTGAATCAGGGGATAATAACCCGCCAAGATTTTGACTAACTGGAGGTTGCTTAACAATCCTCTCTCTCCTTTTCTCTATCATGGCAAGCTTCTTCCTTTCTTCAGTCCACAGCTTCGCAAGCCAATCCCTAGTAATCGAACCCTCATAGCGAGCAGAACTGCCAAATCTGCACAATAAATTGGGGCGAGTTTCCAGAAATTTTGGGCCAATTCTTCGAAGTGAATTCATCATAGCTGCAAGTGACAGTTGATGAAAGATCAAAAAGAGGTGAGAGAGGGGAAATTGATCTTGAGAGTAGGCAAAGTGATGCTCACAGAACTCTCCGCTTGAATCTCCGCCTCCGTCGCCGTCAGATCGCCGGAGACAAAGATCTCAGTGAAGGGGAAACCTCTCAGGTTAGGGATTTTCCCCTTAAAAATTTTTAGGTCTTTTTAAGATCTTAGGCGGGGCAATGTAATATTAAGAAAGCTTCAAGTGATTTTGGGCTGCAGCCCAGGGCTTTTTGTATAACATGGGGCCAAGAGTTAAAAGTGAATAATGTCAGCAAAATAAATAGAATCGACTATAAAAATAAAATCACTATGCTATACGCTAACGGATGTTATTCGCATGGAAGTAGCTATGAAGTAGTTGAAGTTAAAAAAATAAGATATGCTTTGGATCTTTAAAAAAGCTACTTTCAGTATTTTTTTAAGAGCTGCCGTGTCACCTATGCGTCATCTCTATTTCCTATATCTCTTTTCTCTCCTAAAGTTTCGGAAGTACCGTAGAAGTAACTAAAATTGAGTCTATTTAGGAATAAAAAATATTTTCATTATTGCATGAATGTTCTCTATTTCTAAATAAAATCCCAAAATATCTTTTTTCTCTCTTCCTAGCAATATTTATAATTACTACCAAACAAAAAAGTGAATGAAGTGGAAGAAATAGTATTTTGTCTACTTCCAAAAACTTATGAAATAAACAAAATATCGTACTTCCACTACTTCTTACTTCGTAATTCCAGAACTAATAGATTTGATCTACTTCTTATTTTTGATAATTCTTGTCAACCATAAAAGTCCTAAAATAAACTCCATGATTGTCAACAAAATCTATAATCATCCATAACCGAAACAACACCACCACTGAAGTTTTTTTTCCCTAAATTTTTACAATCAACAATACATAAGGGTGGCCCAGCCCGACCAGGAAAACCGGGTCCGGGCCAAGCAAAAAGGGGTACCTGAGCAGGACCTGGGCCCGAGCGGGCCGACCGGGTTTTTTTTTTTTTTTTTTTTGCTTAAAATTAGTTTTTTTGTAAAAAAATTCAAGAGTAATTAAAAATAAAATATGCAAAATTTTGATAATAAATCAATTATATTATTAATCACTTTTAATTATACAATTTACAAATACAAATATCATAGAAATTAAAATGATAAAAAATAAATTCTTTATTATTAAATCATTAATTATTATAATTTTTTTGGAATTTATCGTATCATAATAGATGAATACATCCTAACTAGGTTGGCACCTACACATCTATATCACTATCATTTGCAACTCTTTCTAAAATAAATTATCAAAATTTTACGGGTAAGAAATAAAAATTACAAATTAATGAGTTATTTGACTAATCTTTACTCTTTATCTCTATCTCCTATTGTCAACTCATCAAGTCTATCTTCAATACTTGTCATCTAATCAATGTCTTAAGTTCCCTTCTCTGACCTCCACCAATCTTGTAGGCATGTTACCGCATGTACTGTAGATGGATCAAAATATCCCAAAAACAGCAAAAAATGCTAAAATTTAAGGGTATTTTGGTCATTTGGTTAGGGGCTGCCTCTATAAATAGAGAGGGGGTTTCATTTGTTTTTCTCATACAAAACTCATTTACTTCTCTCTAATTCCCTCTTATACTTTCTAATACTCTCTTATTCTTTCTTTTACCCTCTAATTCTCCAACCAAATGGCTTCCTTCTTTGATTATGAACGGCAAGTTCCAACTCCCGATATTAAAAAGAGTCCTACTCCTACTCCTACTACACCTATAGCTACTCCTCCTACCGATGTTGATCATGAATCCGATGGCGATGATCCCAAAGCTAGAGCTCCTAAAAGGCCAAGATTCAATGTGTGAAATTTTTTCGAGAAGATAGAAGTCACCAAGGATCAACACAATAAACTTCTCACTCAGAAGGTTAAATGTGCATTGCGTGGTCATATTTTCCAAGCTCATCATAAGAACGGCACCAATCACCTCAAGCACCATTTAGAAAAGCATAGTAGAGATCAAGCGGTAACGTCTCAAGGAGACATCTGTCAGTCTCTACTCTCTCAATCATCAACCTCCGGTAGCCTCGGTTTTTGAATCTGTAACACAATTAAAGCTAGGAAATATGTCATCAGCTTTATTATTCTTAAAAACTTTCTTTTTAAATTAGTAGAAGATGATGAATTTGAGGATATGATTAGAGATGGTTTTTATCCCTCTTTTAAAAAAAAATCTTATCAATCTTGTCGATGTGATATTTTGAAATATTATCACGAGGAACAAATAAAAATAATTTCTTATTTTTAAATTTTAAACTGTAATTTTTCTTTAACTTCTGATATATGGACATCTAGAGAGTAAACTGATTATTTATGTATCACAGTACATTAGATTGATAATATTTGACAAATGTTTAAAAGAATTATTTCTTTTATTTCATTTAAAGATTCACACATTGGTGTTAATATTGCAAATTTAGGTGTTAATATTGCAAATTTAATAATAGAAGAACTTTCAAAATTAGAAATTTCTAAAAAATATTTTTCTCTTTCACTAGATAATACAAGTAATAATAATGTAGCCGTAGATCATATCAAATCATCTTTGTTATTATCATGTCATGGTAATATTTTTCATATTAGATGCATATGTTATATTTTAAATTTAATTGTTCAAAGTGTATTTAATGAAATTAAACCCATGATAGAATAGGTTAAGGTTATAGCTTATGCTCATAATGCTTCTGAACAAAGACTTAAAAGATAAAAACAATTCTGTAAAAGAAAATCTTTGAAACCTAGGTTAATTCCAAAATATGTTGATAATAAGTGGAATTCCACCTATGCAATGTTAAATGTGGCAATAGAGTATAAAAAATTATAAATAATTTTATTACTTTTTTATGCTTCTAGTTCTAGCTCTGGTAGTATGTATAGAATAACTGTTGAAGAATGGATAGTTATATATAGTGTAAAAGAGATATTACAAGCTTTTTATGATGCTACTATGTTATTATCTGGTTGTTATTATCCAACTATTATTCAAGCTGCTTTACAAGTTTTAAATATTTAATTTTTTTACTACTTATCATATGGATAATTATTTTGGAAATATAATTTCTCAAATGAAAAGTAAATTTAATAAGTATTTTAGGAATATTCTTATTATTTTTTGTTTGGAGGTTCTTATCGATCCATGTTTGAAGGATGTTGGCCTTCAAAATTTGTTAAATTATTTATATGAAAACATTATAATAAGAACTGATGATGGTAAGACTATTACTGATCTTACTTATTATAACACTATTAAATATTATTTTTAAAAACTATATGAGAAGTATGCAGGTAGATATGATGTAAGTACACATCAACATACAACTTCTACTTTTACAAGTTCAAGCCAGGGCAAAGGTAAGAGTTTTAATAGATAATTAATGATAGCGAGTAGGGGTGTTAACAGAGCGGATACGGTTCGAATATGATACTTACCATATCCATATCCGCTTTCTATAAACGGATATGGATACAGATACACATTATCTTCGGTAAGAAAAAACATTAACCATATCCGCACTCATAGGAAACAGATATGGTTCGGATATTAGAGAATCGGATCAAATACGATCATGGATATGAAACAGATATTTGACAAACGGATATGAATTTGTACACAAACATATAAATTACAATCAAATGGGTAAATTATGTGGTTGTAGGCTTCTCCCTACATAAATGTATGTGGTCGCAAATCGAACTTCAAATTGAGAAGAGACTATGCATAATGAGCTTAACATATATCAATATCAAATAATAAAAACATAATACAACAATCGCATATATATGCAATATCATATAACTAGAGTTTCGATTCGACCTTATGGAACAACGAGGATGAGCGGAGTTTGGGTGGGACTGGGCGTGCTGGTCCTTCTCGCGGAGGAGCACGTCGGACAGGGGCCGAAGGAGGATGAAGGAGATGGCGGTGGGATAGGAGGCAAAGAGGGATCTGATGACGAATCTGGAGGAGTCGGGGTCGCAGAGGCGGCAGAGGGTAGAGAAGGAGTGGGGAGATCGAATGGAGAGGGGATGTCGAGCGGAGAGGGAGATGAAGGCGGAATGCATGCAAAGGAGTGTAGTGTGAGGCGGACTCGCGAGATGGCTATCGAGGCGGGTGAGGGACGTCGAATGAGGAGGCGGGGATGATCAGATGGAGAAGGAGAGTCGAGCAGCGAGGCGGCGATAGAGGAGGTGGGGTGTCGGAGGTTTGAGGGAGCATGTTTGGAGGTTAAGGGGTGTCGGCAGGTTGAACGGCAACACGTGGAGCGGGTGACGGAGAGATCCGGAACAGCGGAGTTGAGAATTTGGGAATTGATGAATGAGGAATGGATTTGGTAAAGCTAGGTTTTTTTACTTGGGTTGGGTTGGTTAGCAGTTACGGCTTTGGATATATAAATAGATTTGAATTCTTATGTTAATTGAATTGTGGATATATGTATCTACAATCGAATCTTACACTCATATTCGTATTCGGATCCATATTTGAAAAAAAAATAAAGACCAGATTCATATCCGAAACCGTATCCACCAGGTTATAAAAATAGCTCACCATATCTACATCCGTTCGGATACAGATGTGAATCGGTTCGGATAAAACCGAACCGTTTGGCACCCCTAATTACAAGTCAAAATAAACCACTCGCCAAACATATTACGTCTCGTTTAGTACGCATGAATGAGTGGAAATAAAATACAATTCTAACTTCTCATTCATGCTTACCAAACATGATGTGTTTTTGGATGCTAGAAATGACATTCATATTTATCATCAAATTTGACTTAATATGTGAATTGTTATTCCCAAGGGAAAAATATTTCTGGGCCCCAAAAAAAAATAAAAGAGATGTGTCGCAGCCCCCTCTTGTTTTTCCCTTGTGTTTCAGCCCTTTCACACTCTCCCAGAATTTTTTTTCCCGAAATTACCCTTCCCCTCTTCTTCTTCTTCTTCTCCTCTGCCTCCTCTCCCCTCTCTTCTTCTTCTTCTTCTTCTCCTCATCTTCTTCTTCTCCAGATACCCCCTCCCCAGGCCCCGTCCCCAACCTCCTCTGTCTCCTTCGTCAATATCCCTCTACTTAATCGATTTGGGAAGACCTTCAATTGGTCTTTGAAGCCCAACCTGATGGGGATTGCTTGCACACAAGGTACAATCTTTATTAATTGAGCTGGAGTTGGAGTTTTTGAATTTGATTGAGTTTTTAAGTTCATTGTATTGGATTTTGGGCTTCCATGTTCGATTTGTGATTAAATTGAGTGTTTTGATGTTGAATTATGTCAATGTATTAAGGATTTGATGTGGATCTGTTTTTTATCTTGATTTCTTGCACACAAGGTGTTTGATATAATGCATTGGTGAGAAGAAATAATTTTATTGGAGAGAATGGCTCAATCTCAGGAGTGTGTTATAATTTGATGGAATTAAACAAGATTTGAGACTGATGAAAAAAATCTATACAGGTGAAAACCCAGAGATGATTAGTTGTTCAGAATAATAGTTTTGATTTGTCTTAGTGAGTGCATTCTGTGGTGAGAGAGGAATGGACAGTTGAAGTTTTTGATAAGGGAATGCTCCATGAAGGAGTGCCTAAAGATAGAATGGTGAAGCTTCTTCAGATTGCATTGAAGTGCATATACAAATCTGTCGATGCTCGACCAACTATGAGCCAAGTTGTCAAGATGATACATTCATTGAAGGAAGAAGATGATAGGCCTGTTGTGTCTAAAATTGATTCAAGAGATGCTTAAAATTATGGAGTCTGTTTTTATAATGTCCTGGAATTTATGTATATGTTCCGTTTGACTATTATTATTTGCTAGTGTATATGTGTTGGTCATATATAAGGAGGTGGAAAATATTGTTTATTTGTTACACTGATGACATAGGTGATATTAGTCCAAATGGTGCTTTCAAACTCAAATTTAATAAATGAGGATGTCTATTTCTTGTTGATTTCTTGTTTCATGGTCTCCTTGACATTAGAAATTAAATAGATTCTTGTCACATATTTTTGTTAATGGACTGTGGTAGAGACACTAATTGCATTATTTCAAATAATGATGGGTCATCTCTGTGTTGCTAGTCCAAATGACACTTTCAAGTTGAAATTTGACAAAATCTAGCACGGATTTGCATGAAGTGTGTACTCATAACATGTTAAGTTTCAACTAACCATGTTAACGTTCATTATAACATGCTAACTTTTAGCTGAACATGTTAACTTTCATCATAATATGTTAATATTTACTATTACATGTTAACTTTCATCATAATATATTAAATTGAAGCTATAATAGTTACATGTTAAGATTATTGAGTTCTTGTATATCTTTGGCAGAAAAACAAAAGGGAAAAATAAAAACAGGAGAAAGAAAGGGGAAAATGTTAACTATAATAGTTCTATGTTGACTTTTAGTAGAACGTGTTAACTGTCATCCTAATATGTTAACTTTCATCCTAATATGTTAACTTTTCATATTGAATGTTAACTTTTGTTGTTTTATGTTAACTTTCATCCAAACCTGTTAACTTTCACTGCTTTATTTTCGTAGAAGCATTTAAAAAAAGCTATGAAATTGGTGATTGGTGTGTATTGCTTATTAGTATAATACTTTTGGTAGAGCAATGTAGGTTATCAAGACTTTTGTAGCACATTGTATTATATTTTTATAATATCTAAGATTGTAAGTCTAATCATATCGTTTATTCAAGCAATATCAGCTATAAGAATGTAAAAATTTTATTATAGTGAACATTAACATGTTTGAAAGTTAACATGTTATGATGAATGTTAACATGTTCAGTTAAAAGTTAACATATTATGGTAAAAGTTAACATGTAATAGTGAAGGTTAACATATTATGCTGCAATTTAACATGTTCAACTGAAAGTTAACATGTTACGAGGAGAACTAACATATAATGATGAAAGTTAATATGATTTATGAAGAAAGTTAACATGTCTTCAATGAATGTATCATCTCGGCAACTTGACTCATAGTTGGTCGAGCATCGGCAGATTTGTATATGCACTTTAATGCAATCTGAAGAAGCTTCACCATTCTATCTTCTTCAGATTGGTAGAATGGTGAAGCTTATATATAATGAGATTTAATAGTGTATTGTAACTTGAAGATTATATACATGATTTGTATATATTATGTACACAATAACCTCAAGATTATGTACATATTATGTATCATAATATTCAGGTTTTGATAAACATAATTTATATATAATCTTCAGTTTATTATGCACATCAAGTTCTATTTGAATGAAGTTGTACATATTCACATGACAGCCAAAATACATTTCACATACAATCGTAACAAATTACACCAAAATTGATCACTAAATAGACACAATACATTTTATTAAATTTTGATCTAAGTACAACCAAACCATAAGAACACATAGTATAATCAACTAAACAATGAAACATAACACGTTACGAGTAATTCTGGATGCAACATAAGGATCATCAGTACAACAATCTTAAAATTGAGTAGTAGTCACTAGAGGATGATTCGACATTCCACAACCATAAAAATTATAACACGCATTTGAGATTGAACCATTCTTTCCAATAAAACCATTTCTTCTCACCGAGATATTATATCAAACACCTTGTGTGCAAGCAATCCCCATCAGTTTGGGCTTCAAAGACCAATCAAATTTCTTCCCAAATCGAGCCAATATCCCTCTGCATCCCAAATCATCTCATATTCACAATCCTTGTCATCCTTCTCTTTAGATGAAACTACCAAGTTCCGTCCAATCGATTTGATAGAATTCATGCATTCGCTCAACCATGTTAAAAAGAAGGGAAATAGCAATATAGGATGGATATATTAGAATACTGAGTCACCTCCAGCTGTGATTAATGCTTTACTAACCCAAGGATCACTTTGTTCTTGGTCTATTTAGATAAAGAAAAAGTAGTCAAATAGCTAGCAATTCCAAGCAATAAATCAAAATAGGAAAATTGTTAAACATTAGCAATTTAGCATCAATCTCATCGAATCACCTCCAGCCACGTGTGGCACCCTGCTAGCCCCTAGATCAGCTCATTCTTCTTGCCATGTTAAAGGTTGAGACAGAAAAGACAATCAACAGGCTTGTACATGATATTCCAACTAGAAAAGAAGAAAAATAGAAGAAAGTATTGGTGATGTTAGGATGCTTTTAATTTGTCATCCACAGCAGCTGCCAATTAGCTATCCTATCGATCAAGCTCATCTTGAGTACCAAAAAAAAATGGATGTGTGAATATTACAGAGAAAATCATAAGAATATTAGCTTATGCAGAACTTCAAAATGAGCAAGATGTCTTGCCCACGAAATGAGATTCGCACGCTCAAACTCCGACATAGGTGAAGCTGTCACTTGGAGTGAGAGCTCTGGTGGCCAGCCCAGTCGAAGACCTTGAAGCGGAGGAGGTGGAGGAGGTCGGGGACGGGGCCCGAGGAGGGGGGAGGGAGGAGGGGTGGGGGGTTGGGCAAGGGTCTGGAGAAGAAGAAGAGGAGGAGAGAAGAGAGAAGGGAGAGGAGCAGTTAGCGAAGATGAGGAGAGAAGAGAGAGAGGAGAGGAGGCGGAGGAGAAGAAGAAGAAGAAGAGAGGGGAGAGCAGGCAGAGGAGGAGAAGAAGAAGAAAAGGGGAAGGGTAATTTCGGGGAAAAAATTTCTGGGAGAGTGTGAAAGGGCTGAAACACAAGGGAAAAACAAGAGGATGTTGGGACACATCTCTTTTATTTTTTGGGGGCCCAGAAACATTTTTTCCTATTGCCAATGAAGGAATTGATATTCCCATTTGAATGAGAATAAAAATAATAAAATAAATTTTAGATATACATTTTTAAAAATATTCTCACTTAATTCTTTAATCATATCCAAACATGAAAATAAAAATGGACATTTCATTCCTACATTAATTCTGTTCTCGCTTGACTCTGTTTCCGCAGCCGTTAAAGTTTGCTTATAGTACACTTTAACCGATTGCAAAACATGCTCATGGTCTACTTTACAAACCCCAATAACTGACACCAAAGGAGTTTTTTTTTTTAAATAGATAAATAAAGATTCCGGAGATTCTTCCGGCTTCCAAGCCGAAACATTTCTAACAAATAAATAATTAAAAATTGTCCAAAAAATAGTAATTCAAAATAAATAAATAAACAAATAATTGGATAAAGAAAGAAGTAATAATAATACAGTACTGGCAGCGGCAGGATCATTTATTATTATCAAATCGCGAGGAGCCCTAATTTCGTCATCAGCATTATCATTATCCTCATCATCGATTGGGGGCTAATTGGTTTCTCTCTCCGCTCCTCAGCTCTCGCGATTCCGGCGCTCTGATTGATGCTCTTAACGGAAATGGATTTCGATTTGGGCGCGAAATGTGAGGTTTTGCTTTGAGGTAGGTACTGTGATTTTTGTTGCATTTGCATTGATTTTGATGACTGTGGGTAATTTGTTCCTTCTATTTGGGCTGAATTAGTTTGAGCTGAAAAAGATATTCAAGAAGAGGAAAATCTTGAATTTTGAATATAATTTCTGGATGTTCGAGGATTTGGATACTATTGGCTTCTTAGATCACCATCTTGAGGGGGAAAAAATGAATTTTTATGATAATTTAAGGACTCGCGTCTCGTAAACTTAGGATTTATAATTATTAACAGGCTCTTAATCTGTTATTCTGTTGCCCCGCCCTAATGATTAGAGAGTGGAAGTTCTAATCTTAAATGATTTCCTAAATTTTTAATTTTAATTTTTTTTAGTGAAACGGCTCTTCAAATTTGCATGAGATCCAAAAATGGATTGGGCATCAGTATTTTGTATTGTGCAGGTAATATATATTATTTTACTTGCTAATACTCCGTACACATGTTGGAAACTCTTCGGGGTCATTCTGTGATGTTAGCATTAAAATAAAATCAGAGGCTGTATACATAGGAAATACAAGTAATCCACAAAATCCGGTGCATTTTGCGTTGCCGCGAGTATACATATTTGCAAGTGTACTTTTAGATGGCTGCTGCTGGCAATATTTGCATGGATGTCCCTGAATCCCAAACTTCAGATGGTGAGCAGTCAGCTGATAGAAGTGAACTCAGAGATGTCCCCCTCAGTAAGTCTTCTTCGGTATCCGGTGTTAAAGCAATTGTATCTTCTTCAAGTGGTGTACATGAGCTTCTTGAATGTCCAGTATGCACGAATTCAATGTATCCTCCCATACATCAGGTATGCTCTTCATTCGTTGTTTCGTTCATGTATAGCATGATTTTATGGGTTTCGAATTGCTGCAACAAAAAGCCAATTATTATGCTCTCTTTGAAACTTTTTTCCTACTATGTCTTATTGTAAATCGTCAGATGCAAGTTTATGTTCACTAATTGCTGACAACATTTTCGACTCGATAACATAGTAGTTGTGTAAGTTTGACGGTTTAAGTACAATAGGCTGGCAAAGCAGACTAGATTTGTACTGTATTTATGCATCATGGGTTAAATATACTAGTTAAAAAATATGAACATTTTACCTGGAAGTAACTAGCAAGATGAAGTAAGTTTCAATGCGTTAATTGCATTTTGTTCTTTATCTGTAAATTGTCACTAACATGACATTATTAGATTTGAATGTATATTAAAGACGTAACTATTGTATTCTCTGATACATAACCCGAGTTGGTATTCAGATAGCCTGCTGATTCGAGAAAGTATTCATTCTGGAATTTCTTCTTAAGTGTCTTTGCATGGCCTCAATGATCCAGGTCTCATTCTGAGGCTTGGGACTGTTACCAGCAAATTCACATTCATAATTTTTGGGATACTTAGAGCTACACATGCCAAAATTGTAGACGACTGTTATGAACTCTGCAACTTACTTGGGCTACTTACCTGGCAGTTATTCTTATGTATTTTCACATGCCATTTTTTTAGATATTTCATACTTAATTACAATGATGATTATAGAATGAAAGAGAATATTCATTACGTACCTATTTGCAGTGCCCAAATGGCCATACTCTTTGTTCAAGCTGCAAGCTTAGAGTCCATAATCATTGCCCTACTTGCCGACATGAGTTAGGTGATATCAGATGCTTAGCTCTTGAGAAAGTTGCTGAGTCACTTGAGCTCCCCTGTAGATATCAGAACCTTGGATGTCCTGGAATATTTCCATACTATGGAAAACTGAAGCACGAGCAACTGTGCCAGCTCAGACCTTATAATTGTCCCTATGCAGGATCTGAGTGCCTCGTCACTGGTGACATTCCAACACTTGTAACTCACCTGAAAAATGACCATAAGGTGGATATGCATGATGGGTGCACATTTAACCATCGGTATGTCAAATCCAATCCGCACGAAGTTGAGAACGCCACATGGATGCTCACTGTAAGTCATTTCTTTATTTGGTTATTATTGGTTACTTCCAAGCTGTGAGCATGCAATAGAAATATTATGGGCCTATCTTTTGGATAGGGTCTACATTGCAAACTCATAGTGTTATTGGTGATTTCCATGACACATTCATTGATACTGATACGAGGAGCATCAAAATGCTATTTGCAATTTTGTGAACCTTTAATTTCCCTTTAACATTTTTGTTTTTAAATTTCTAGGTTACTATATGAACCTTCTACAACTGAAACATTTTCCGGTTGCAGGTTATTTTATGTATGACCCTTTCATTACAGATACATTTTTAATCCTTGTTTGGCTTGGATAGTTAGGTTCGTAATTGTTCATTTTAACACTGAAGTGAGGTGCGAACTTTGTATCCCATCAAGAGTTTGATTAATTTCATCAAAGATGTGGAGTTGTACTTTAGGATTTTCTCAAAGTCGGATGATATTGGGAAATTATTTTTAAAAAGTAC
>NC_033803.1:1229618-1276392 GCF_001876935.1 Asparagus officinalis
CGTTGAGTACGGAGAATGCGAGCCTTGATTGGTGGGGGAATGGAGGGGAGCACTGCGATCTTGCTAATTGTCCGACCGCTAAAGGGATTAGCGTTGATGGGTGTCCTGTTCTATGATTCTTGTTTAGAGTTTTTTTTTTTATATAAAAAAAAAGGTTTTTTAATTGGCACTTAGGAAAATTTTTAGGTGCAGAAATAAAATTGTGTATAGTTTGTGGGGGCAAATAGGAATTATTATCTGTAACTTGTTTATTTGATGGTTCGTATATGAAGTTGAAAACAATCTTCCTCTTCTTTCTTTTTTCCTTTCCCTTTTGTATCGTATTATTACTATGGCTAACTGGCTTTTAATTTCTGTTTACAAAATCTTTTAATTGTGGGACCTATTAAAACAAATCAATAATAGAAGAACTTTTCTAAATAAACATATTCATATTTTTTTTTTCTAAAAATAGACTCTCTTGAGTTTTATTTACAAAAATAGACTCATTTTATCTTAATCTGGTTTCTAAATAGTCGGGGTTGGCAACCCTGACTATTTAGAAACTGGTTTAAGACAACGTGAGTCGATTTTTGTAAAAAAACTCAAATGAGTCTATTTTTAGAAAAAAAAATTATGAATGGGTTTGTTTAGAAAATTTCTTCATCAATAATGGTGGAAGCGCATTCTCTACGATCAAGATGGTAGAGAATATGCACTTGAGACAAAAAAAGATGGCAGAGAATATGTGTTGGTTGTTTTGTTGGCCCAATAAGTTGGCCCGTTACTCTAAATGCCCAGCTCCCCCACTTGTGCCCTAGCCCCTCTATTTTCTTCACCTACCCGATGGTTCTCACCTCCTCCTAAGTCTTCGTGATCTGATGGCCGCCGCTTGCTCCCATCCGTAGGTCGGCTCCCTCCTTCGTTTTCTTCCCTAGCTCCTCTCCCGTGTCGGCTGCCCCCTTCCCTATATATGGGTAATGGGTTGGTAGTAGCTCGGAAGAGGGATGAAGAAGAAGAAGAGATGGTGAGGTGAAGATCTGAGCTTGAGCTCTCCTCTGCTATGTGCGATTCCCCATCCCTTTCTGTGAATCTTGTGTGCTAGGAAAACAACATAGGGTTGTAGAGATCAGTGAGCTTTCCCCTTTTGGTCCTTGGTGGTGCACTGTGAAGGAAGAACAGGACCGGTTGAGCAGGTTTCTGAGCCAAACGACAACGCAGATCCTCAACAGTGGTATCAGAGCCTTCGGTGACTCGTCGTCGCTCAAGCAAGGGTAAGGTCGAAACCCTCCCCTAGGGTTTCGCTCAGGTGAGGTGACGGATATCTGTTTCTGTAGTTATTAGCTTGATCTTGTCTGCATCGCCATCTTTGAAGTTCCTGTGCATTCAATCTGATTAATCTCTGGCTTTGTTGAAAAATTACAGTAAATCTTTGGGAAAATTTTTGGGTCTGTTAATTTTTTTTAAGAAATTAAAATACTGTTTTTTGGGAGTGCTCGTGTGAAAGATCAAAGAGATTGAAACAAGAACTTTGTTGCTCGTGTGAAAGATCAAAGAGATTGAAACAAGAACTTTGTGTTCATCGTTCTTCTCATTTGTTCGTGCTAGTTGCTTCACACGTTTCGAGCCGGATAATTACCAAAATCGTGCTATTTTTTGCTGTTTGTTTTTCTGTGTGAAAAATGTCCGCTGTTAATCAATATAGTATGATTCAATATGGTATGACTCCGTTCAACGGAAAATCTGATTTTAGCATTTGGAAACAAAAAATAAAATGCATCTTAATTCAACAGAAGTCCGTTAGGGCTGTTGGTCAGACTTATTTAACCTTTGACACTGAAAATAAACGGGCGGAAATGAACGAAAATGCTTGTTCCACAATTTATTTGAACTTATCTGACTCTGTGATTAGAAAAGTTGGAATTTTGGACTGTGCTAAAACTCTTTGGGATAAACTTGAAGAACTCTATACTGAAACCTCTTTGCCCAGTAAAATGTTTTTGCTTGAAAATTTTTTCAAATTTAGATTGGATATGTCTAAGGACATTGAGGAGAACCTAGATGTTTTCACAAAACTTATTTCAGATATTAAGTTAACTGGTGATAAACATATAGATGATTATACTCCTATTGCCCTTCTAAATGCTATTCCTGACTCATATAATGATGTGAAATCTGCTATTAAATATGGTAGAGATGAGGTTACCCTTGATGTTGTGGCCAATGGTCTTAAGAGTAAGGAATTAGTGATGCGGCATAAACATGTACCAAAAAGGTTGCAAGTGCACAACCGTGTCAAGTTATAGTATTTAAGATATCGATCCCACGAGGAAGGTGTTTTGTAGGAGAAAATATAAAATCGGTTCTTATGTTGTGACAAATAGGAGTGATGAGTAAATGTGATTGTGGAGAGATTGAGAGAGTGAAAATGGTGTGTGAATAGGTGCAAAGTGTAAGTGAGAGTGGATTTGAGTATGATCAATAAGGTGAGAAGGAAAAATGAATAAAATCAAGAAACAAATAAAAAATTCAAGAATGAAGAACAAAATTCTAGAATAAAAGAAAATGCAAGAAATTAAAGATGGTGGATTCAATTATAGATATGGATAATCTAAAATTGAACCCACTTCTTAGAAAATGGTGATTCCCTAGAGGGTTCTAGCCTAAAGGCGAATCAAACAAAATAAAAATAAACAAAAAGAAAAACTAAACCCAAGAGGGTTCTAGCCTCAAGGTGATTAGTGTAAGAAATTAAAATCTAACTACAAAATAAATTGCAAAATCTAAACTACAAAATAAAATTACAAGAATTAAATGTAAGAAAATAAATCTATTCTATAAGCATGAAATAAATCTAAGGCAAGAGGGTTCTAGCCTCTTGGCTATTTAACAAGAAAATAAAATCTAAACTACAAGCATGGAATTAAATCTACATTAATAAGCAATAAAAGAGAAAAAGAAAGAAATACAAACCTTCAAATAATTCTCCATCTTCATCTTCATCTTCATCATCCAACAAAGAGAAGAAGAGAAAAATTTAAAGTGGTGAAAAAATTATTATTATTAATTGCAACTAAAGTTACAATTTTTGAAAGGCCTTCTCAATTAAGAGTAGCCCTCCTCTCCAAAAGGAGTTTACAAAATTTTCACCCTCTAACCCCTCACTCTCTACCCCTATTTATAGTAATCTTCAATGAATATGAGCCATTGGATTTGTCTTGAGCCCCAAACAACAATCTCCACCTTTGAATTTGCTTTTTGTTCTTCTCTAGCCCAACATCCATATGATTTTCAAAAGAAAATGAAAGTCCAAATATTTGATGCAGGTCCGGCCCATTCATATCATTTGATTTTTAAAATATGCAGCATAGTCCATTTGAGAAAATGATTCATGTAAGCAAGCTTGGCCCAATGACATTTCTTTGATTTTGAACATTTACAACACAAAGCCCATAAGCAAATCTGGCCCAATGACCTTTTGATTTTGCAGCACAAAGTCCGGTTGCATTTGATGAAGTTTTGATTTTAAAAATTCTGACTCTGTGATTAGAAAAGTTGGAATTTTGGACTGTGCTAAAACTCTTTGGGATAAACTTGAAGAACTCTATACTGAAACCTCTTTGCCCAGTAAAATGTTTTTGCTTGAAAATTTTTTCAAATTTAGATTGGATATGTCTAAGGACATTGAGGAGAACCTAGATGTTTTCACAAAACTTATTTCAGATATTAAGTTAACTGGTGATAAACATATAGATGATTATACTCCTATTGCCCTTCTAAATGCTATTCCTGACTCATATAGTGATGTGAAATCTGCTATTAAATATGGTAGAGATGAGGTTACCCTTGATGTTGTGGTCAATGGTCTTAAGAGTAAGGAATTAGATTTAAAACATTCTGGGGGAAATAAAAATTCTGGTGAGGTTATGCATGTGAGGGGTAGGCCTCAGAATAGGTCTAATTACCAAAAGAATGCGAGTAATGGGGAATAAAGTAAGAAAAAGTTTGAAAATGGAAGGGGTAGATCTAAGTCCAGATTTAAAGCTAAAAAATGCTATAATTGTCATGAAACTGGTCACTTTATTAAAGATTGTCCTAAGCCTAAGAAAAATCAGCAAAATGAACATGCTAATATGGCTGTCTGTGAGGGCAAAATGGGTGAGATTTTCATGATTAATAATCTGTGTGATTATGCATATTTGAACTCTGTGTTATCTGATCCTTTGTGTAAATCAGATTGGTTAGTAGACTCTGGTTGTACTTTTCATATGACTCCTTTTAAAACCTTGTTTTCAAACTACAAGAAAATAGAGAATGGCTTTGTGTCAATGGCAAATGAAAAGAAATGCAATGTTTTAGGAACTGGTGATGTATGCCTTAGGTTTTCCTCTGGTTCTGTGTTTACTTTGAAGGATGTTAGGCATGTTCCTGATTTACGTTATAACTTGATTTCTTGTGCATCTCTAGAAAATGATGGTTTGGAGGGAAAATGGGGTAAAGGGGTTATGAAAATTCAAAAAGGGTCTCTTGTTGTTTTTACTGCTGAAAAACAAAACAATTTGTATATTTGTCATGCTGAACCTGTGCTTGATTCTGTTAACTCTGTGATAGGTGATAAATCTGTTTTATGGCATAATAGATTAGGTCACATGAGTAATAAAGGATTAGAAATTTTGCATAAAGGAGGACACTTTGGTAGTGATAAAATATCCCCCATCCCTTTCTGTGAATCTTGTGTGCTAGGAAAACAACATAGGGTTACTTTTCCTACTTCTTCTTTTCCTAATCAGTCTAAGTGCACTAGTGTACTTGAATATTTGCATGCTGATGTGTGGGGTCCCTCTAGTGTGCCTACGCATGGAGGGAACCAATATTTTCTTTCCATAATTGATGATTATTCTAGGAAAGTTTGGGTTTTACTCATGAAACAAAAATCTGAAGTTTTTGATAAATTTAAAAACTGGAAAATTATGATTGAAAACCAAACGGGAAAGAAAATTAAAACTCTTAGGACAGACAATGGTCTTGAGTTTTGTAACAAACAATTGAATGATTTGTGTACTACTTGGGGTATTAAAAGGCATAAATCTGTTCCCTATACACCCCAGCAGAATGGGGTTGCTGAAAGGATGAATAGAACTCTCTTAGAGAGGGTGAGGGCTATGTTGGCCACATCTGGGCTCTCCAAGAAGTTCTGGGGAGAAGCTGTTTGTACTGCGGCCTATTTGATTAATAGGTCTCCTTCTGTTCCCTTAGGAGGGAAATGCCCTGAATTTGTGTTCACGGGCAAACCTCTTGATTTAAATAATTTGAGAATTTTCGGGAGTGCTGGCTATGTGCATCAAAAGATTGATAAGTTAGAACCTAGATCTAAGAAATGTGTTTTCTTAGGATATCCTGAAGGGGTAAAAGGTTATAGGCTTTGGAATAAGAGTGAACCGAGGTTTAAGGTAGTGATAAGCAGAGATGTTGTCTTTAATGAAAATGAATTTCCTTGTTTACCTTTACATGTTCCTATTCCTGAAAATGATGCTCCAAATGAGGTGGAGCAAAAGCCTATTATTAATCAACCCAAATCATTTCCTGAAGAAAAATTGAATGATATAATTATTGAAAATCAAGATGAGATTATTCCAAATGAGGTGGAGCATGATATGCAGGAAATAGATAACATGCATGATTTGAATGATTATCAACTCACTAGGGATAGAAATAAAAGAACCATTAGGAAACCTGAAAGATATAGAGATTGCAATTTGATTGATTGTAATATGTCTGAGTTTGCCTTTAATGTGTTTGAATCCCTTGAGTGCAATGAACCTAAGACTTATAAAGAAGCATTAAGGTCAAAATATTCTGAAGAATGGATTAGTGCTATGAAGAGTGAGATGGAATCCCTAAAAATTAACCAAACATGGAAACTTGTTCCTAAACCTGCTAGTTGTTCTGTAGTGGACTGTAAGTGACTGTTTAAGGTAAAACAAGAATCTGAAAGTGTTAGGTTTAAGGCTAGGTTAGTAGCTAAGGGATTTACTCAAAAGGAGGGAATTGATTATGCTAAAATTTTTGCTCCTGTTGTTAAATTCACTACTGTTAGAATTATGCTTGCTTTAGTTGTTCATTTTAATTGGGAATTAAAACAAATGGATGTAACTACTACTTTCTTGCATGGTGATCTTGATAAAAATATTTATATGCACCAACCTGAGGGCTTTGTGGACCCTAAATTATCTGATCATGTGTGTTTGTTAAAAAAGACTTTGTATGGTTTAAAACAATCACCTAGGCAATGGAATATTAAATTTGATAAATGCATGCAATCTTTAAAGTTCAAAAGGAGTTCTGCTGATCATTGCATGTATTATAAGAATATAGACTCTGTGCCTGTATTTCTTGTAATTTATGTGGATGACATGTTGATTGTTAGTCCTGGTTTGAAGTCTATTGAGCATGTTCAAAAATGTCTTTGTGAAAATTTTGACATGAAAGACTTAGGTGATGCTAAAAGAATCCTAGGCATGAATATTATTAGGGACAAAAACAAATCTACTCTAGTTTTAAACCAAAGTTCATATGTTGAAAAAATTTTGAGTAAATTTGCTATGTCTAATGCTAAATCTGTGAATGTGCCTCTTGCTTCTCATTTTGTGTTAAGTAAGGATCAATCTCCCAATACTGAAAATGAAATAAATGATATGAAGAAGGTGCCATATTCGAATGCTATAGGATCTATCATGTATCTCATGGTTAGTACTAGGCCTGACATTGCATATGCGGTTAGTTGCTTGAGTAGATATATGTCAAACCCTGGTATGTCTCATTGGAATGTCTTGAAGTGGCTTTTAAGATATTTGAAATCCTCTGTGGATGTAGGATTAACCTTCTCTAAGTGTTCTGAAGGTGTCAAACTTGCTGGCTATGTAGATTCCAATTATGCAAATGATAGGGATAATAGAAAATCTACCACTTCCTATGTGTTTACTTTGTGTGGCTCTTGCATAAGTTGGAAATCCCAATTACAACCCATTGTTGCTTTATCTACTACTGAATCTGAGTATGTTGCTGCCACTGAAGCTTTTAAAGAAGCTATTTGGCTTAGGGGCCTTATATCTGAAATTGGTTTTCTTGATAAAAATGTGGTTGTATTTTCTGATAGTCAATCTGCTATTCAACTTTGCAAAAATCCTGTTTTTCATGATAGAACTAAACATATTGATGTTAGATTTCATTACATTCGGGATATAGTTGAAAAGGGTATTGTCAAGTTAGAGAAAATTCCCTCAGAATTTAATCCTGCTGACATGGGTACTAAGTGTTTGCTTGCTGAAAAATTTATCTCGTGTCAAAGAATCTTGAATTTTGATTTTGGGTAATTTTCCTTTGCTTTGTGTGTTGCCTTTGTGGCCTATTAACTTGCTTTGTGCTTGTTAGTAGCTTTGTGATTTTTCCCCTTTGAACTCGTTGACCATTTGGTAGAGTTCGGTCCTTTGTGGACTTGGTATGCTTGGTGATTTTACCCTGATCTTTGTGATCTGAGTTTACTTAGTGTATTCTCTTCCATTGCTTGTATCTTCTTTGTGATTATACAGGTAATAATTTGGCGATGATGAGTCCTGCAGTTCCGTGTTTTTTCTATGTGCACTACCTTGGGCCAAAGGTGGAGATTGTTGGTTGTTTTGTTGGCCCAATAAGTTGGCCCGTTACTCTAAATGCCCAGCTCCCCCACTTGTGCCCTAGCCCCTCTATTTTCTTCACCTACCCGATGGTTCTCACCTCCTCCTAAGTCTTCGTGATCTGATGGCCGCCGCTTGCTCCCATCCGTAGGTCGGCTCCCTCCTTCGTTTTCTTCCCTAGCTCCTCTCCCGTGTCGGCTGCCCCCTTCCCTATATATGGGTAATGGGTTGGTAGTAGCTCGGAAGAGGGATGAAGAAGAAGAAGAGATGGTGAGGTGAAGATCTGAGCTTGAGCTCTCCTCTGCTGTGTGTGATCTCCCCCCTTCTGTGAGTTTTGTGTTCCTGTGAGCTTTGTGCTCTCACCCTTTTTCTGCGATTCTCTTTGTGAGTGACGGGTTGAAGGAGATCGGCGAGCTCTCCTTTTGGTCCTTGGTGTTTTCTGCGATTCTCTTTGTGAGTGACGGGTTGAAGGAGATCGGCGAGCTCTCCTTTTGGTCCTTGGTGGTGCACTGTGAAGGAAGAACAGGACTGGTTGAGCAGGTTTCTGAGCCAAACGACAACGCAGATCCTCAACAATATGCACTCGAGACAAAAAAAAAAGATGGTAGAGAATATGCACTCGAGACAAAAAAAGAAAAGAAAAGAAAAGAAAAAAAGGAAAAGAAAGGAAAAATAGGAATTTATGTGCTAATTAATCAGCCTTTTGTGCCCATGTTGTCGGAGGCATTGTTTACCGAGTTTTAGCATAATAACTAACATAATATATCTTCTTATGTGCATACGTAATTGGAATCAAAGTCTAATTTCCTCTATTTGGGGTTGAATCATGCTTTGATCTGTGAATTGTTATATTTAACTCTTATTATAGTAGTATAGTAGTATAGGTAAAATTAGGACTCTATCTTATTATCATACCTAGACGGATTTCCGTCTAGATGAACCAACCTAGACGGATTGTAGACCAACCTAGACGGAAATTTCCATCTAGATTGGTCGTTTTTCTACTAGTGTTTCTCGTTGTATTTCTAAAAATAACTACAATCTGTTATATTAAAAGATACAATTCTCCTAACTTACCTCCACAATTATAGGAAAGCATGCTAATTGTGAGTGACCGGTCAAATTAATACGGTAAATTAAGGATATGAGAATATGTAATGAGAATTTATATGGATACAATTTTAGCTTATTCTCTCCTATTTCATTCCTTCTCATCTTTAATTTCAACAAAAATAAATAGTATCCCCCCATGTAGATTCCCTCCACCTCCACAAAACTCTCCCCTGAATTATTAATTACCCACGCAATGGTGTAAATGCGTTATATTTTTCAAATAAAATAAAATAAAAAATAAAATAAAAATGCAGAGATCTCTCTCCGATCATCGTCACGATTGGTCCACAATGCTCTTCGATATCTTGGAGAACATCTCCGATCGTCCGTCTCTCAATGACTACAAAAGATTTCGCAGCGTCTGCAACCAGCGGCGATCGGCCCCATCGAGTCATGTTCTGAGCTAGTCGACTTCTCTGGAGATGAACCGTGGCTCATCATCTACGAACCAGAAGAGAACCAAATGCGCGGTACTCCTAAATGCGGCTGCGCGATGAAGTTGCACGAGCGCCACAATTTTCCGATGAGATCGTTTTTGCTGTATAAAATTAAAAAAAATGTCCT
Source organism: Asparagus officinalis (assembly GCF_001876935.1). Lineage (NCBI taxonomy): Eukaryota > Viridiplantae > Streptophyta > Magnoliopsida > Asparagales > Asparagaceae > Asparagus > Asparagus officinalis. Next base: position 1,238,948 of record NC_033803.1, read on the forward strand.
TTTAAAAATTTGTCCTAAAATTAAATAGGAGAGAGCGAATGTGATGATTGTATTCATGGTTCAGGTGATACATATAGTTTTAGATGCAACATAATAGAATCAGTTACTGTTATGACAAATTCCCATGATAAACTAATATCAATCACATGAAAACACGAAAAAATGTCGGTGAGCACAAAAACACATAGATAGACGTGGTTCGGCTTGTAGCCTACGTCCACGGGCGAATGACGAGAGTAGCTTTACTAACTTGTGAGGAATACGATGTGAAAATCTCTTAGTCACTCAGGCCTCAGTTTTAGTACGTGTTTGGGAATAACAATGATTTTGACTATTTTCTTTATAATTAGAAGGGTTAGCTTTTAATCCTTCTAAATAGGAGTATTAGTAAACCCCTCATTTTGAGGGGTTAACTCATTTTAATCCTTCTTAAGGGGAATATGTCAGAAATCATGGGTTATAGCTCGCAAAATCGCGAAATATGCACCCCGTCTAATTGTCTGCACCGGGCCGAAAATGAGCGTAAATGGACAAATTTTGTGGGTTATATCTCACGAAATCGTAGGTTAAGTCTCCTTAACCCCTCATTTAATCCTTTGCCAAATGGTACCTCAATAAATAAAAAAACTAAAGAGAGCGAGGGCTTTACTCAATAGATAGTTTTTAAGATTTTTGGTAAATTGAAAAACGTGATTAGGTAGTAACTATCCGGGATATTTTACAGAAAATGAAAAAAAAAAAATCTGACAGTTACGATTTGATCTCATTAGATTGTTAAAAAGTTGATCATCATACTAGTTGGGTAATTCAATTATGGAAGTGATGATTTAGTTGTACCCACCTTAAAATTCATTTTTTTATTATTTAAAATGTGACTAGATACTAACTATCCGGGGGGTATTTTTTGGCGACGTGAGAAGCAAGTGAGGGTATAAAAGTGGGGTAGCAGTAGGGACACACATCCAATCACATTCCAAACTATCCTCCTCTCTCATATGCTACAGTACATCAGGCCCCACATGAGATTTTAAAAATTTAAAATCCTATGTGAAGCTTGTACAATGTAGCATTTTGAGAGAGGGGATGTGGTTTGGAATATGGTTGGGGTATAAGACCATCTCCAACAGTTTCTCTAAATTTTTTTTCAAAATGGGGAAGCAAAAGTTATATTCTCTAACTAATTTTTACACCAACTCCAACAGCTTCCCCATTTTGAAGAATCCATTTTTTCCTCCAAAATTTAGAGAATGCTGCAGATTTGGGGAAGCTTTCCCATTTTTTTTCTTTCATCCCTATTTTAGGGAATGAGATGGGAAATCTGTTAGGCCAAAAACCTAACTAAATTCTTCAAAAATAAGAAATTGGGAAGCTGTTGGAGATGCTCGCCCCTATCATTTTCCATAAAAGTGCAAACTTGGGAATCGATTTAAGCGCTACTCCCCTTCGCCCGTTCGGACAACGACAGGACCAAAAAGCAATAGAAAGGAGGGGGAGAACCTCGTCCAGTTTTAGGGTTTCCATCCCCAAGAAATGGCGCGCGGCGGCGGCGGCGGGAGGGAGAGAATCAACGAGGCGCTGAGCGACCGACGCGCTCCGGCAGATCCTGTCGAAGCTGGAGCGGAGGACGAGAAGAGGCGTTCGGCCTCGTCTGCAAGCGGTGCTCTCCGCCTCCAGACGCTCGAGCGCCGCCGCCTCCACGCGAGGCCGGCCGGCGATGCTGCTCCGGCGGCTCGCCGCCCGCTTCCTTCGATCCTCCACCTCGACCTCTCCAGTCCTCTCAGATCCTTCTATCCGGCCTCGCCGACCCCGATCTCTCCGTCATCGCCTCCGGATTCCCCGCCGTCACCTCCCTCAACCTGCACAACTGTAAAGGTAGCTATTTGGTTATATTCGGTTAGTATTAATTCGCTTTTACAGCGTATATTCGAAGAAATTCTTGGAAATGACACTCAACTTGATCCGAATTCGCTGATTTTTAAACGAACACAAATACGAACACCAGGGCATTCAATTCGATCAGATTTGTTTCCACCCCTAAAATTAGGTTACCCACAGGATTCCTCGAACATTTATAATGCAATTTTTTTTTTTTTTGGTGTTATCTCAGGAGTTACTGATGCTGGATTGGTAGCCCTCGGACGTGGCCTTCCGTTTCTCCAGTCACTACTGGATGTCTCCTGCTGCAGAAAGATAACCGATAAGGGAGTAAAGGCCATCGCTTTGGGCTGTAACGATTTGAGAAAACTCGAGCTTTCCGGTTGCAGATTGATAACAAATGAACTGTTTCGAGCTCTGTCTGACAACTGTTGCCATCTCGAAGAGCTGGGCCTTTCGGGATGCACCAACGTAACCGATTCAGGGCTCTCTGATCTAGTTGAGGGCTGCCGTTACATACGGAGTCTCGATGTCAGCAAGTGCAGCAAGGTAGGCGACGACGGAGTGCTGAGGATCGCTGGCGCCTGCTCTGCCTCCCTGCAGGCCCTTAAGCTCTTGGATTGCTACGGTGTCGGCGACAGGTCTATAATCTCCTTGGCTGATTCGTGCCGCAATCTCGAGACGCTGGTCTTTGGCGGATGTCGTGATGTTTCTGATGAGCCGTTGAAGTCCCTTGTTCTCGCCTTGGGCTGCAGTCTTAGGAGCCTGCGGATGGACTGGTGCTTAAACGTCAGCGACTCCTCCTTGCTCTGCGTGTTGTCCAATTGCAGAAATCTTGTGGCTCTCGACATCTCGTGCTGTGGTAAAGTAACAGATTCTGCTTTTGACGGTCTCGCGATGGGGGGGTTTGATTCAGGCCTGAAGGTCCTGAAAGTGAGCAATGTGCCGAGGATCACAGTCTTGGGGATCGGCACAATACTGCAGTGCTGCAAGGTGTTGGAATACCTCGACCTCAGGTCTTTGCCTCACGTCACGGAAATTGGGTGCCAACAAGCTGGGTTGAGCTTCCCTAGTTGTTGTAGGGTAAACTTCACTGGTAGCTTAATGGAGTCCCATCCGACGGCCGACCTCTACTTTTAATCGAAGACTTGTACAAAAAAAACAGTCCATCGTCTGCTTTCACGGCCGTGATTCTGGTTCGAGGAGGTGATGCTGAGTGATGCTGCTTTGTTTATATGTATTACATGTTTATGCTCTGTACATACGCCATGACATTGAACTCGACATGTTGTGTATTGGCGACTCGTGTACTTGTAAATTGTGGTTTGAAAAACATATGAGCTGTGTTTATTTGAAAAATATATTAGCGTCTTTATAAACTTGATGCCTACTTTTAGTGAAGATGAAGGTGCAGGCGGTTCGTGTGTTGGTTGCCCTTCACCTGCTTTTGTTTTTGAGTCTTTGCTTTCAATTGCAGAAGCTGCAATTGACGTTTCAATCGCAAGGACCTCTTTATTTATCCTCGCTTGCATAGCAATTCTTTCTTCGTTGCTGGAAAGGTACCCAAAAGTGACCAAGGACCATTTCAAGGTCATCATCGATTATTCATGTTGAAGACAACTAAAGTTATGATTAATGCATCATTAGTGAACTTAAAGAGACTGAATTGGTCCCCTCAAATCATCCACAGCCACAGATGAATGAGAGACGAGGTATGCAACCACCGCCTGCCTCAACGATGCAATATACCTAACATCGACCCATCGTCGCCGCCGAACACGCACAATCGTTTTTTTTTTTGTGCGTGTGCGTGTGGTAGGCGTAGATTTGCTGAATTTGGAAATAGGATTGCAATCATCAAGACATAATAAGCATGACAGCAAGATCATTATATAAATCTCTCTCTATATGTAAGCTCGATAGGCTTCACATCGAAGTCGGTACTTATGGCCCATTGTATGTCATTTAGGTATAGATATATAATCACACCCTCTGCTAGTCGAGTGAGCAGAGGGATGCTTTTATTATTATTATTAATATTAGCCCATCCCGGAATCGAACCCAAGACCATATTGCAACCTCTCGATTGTAGCAGAGGGGGAAACCTCAAGCAAACTCTATAAGTTTTCATTTGTAAGGCAGTACATTATAAGAATTTTTCAACATTTCCTTTGGTTAAACTCGTAGAATGGGAAGCCTTAAGCTGGACTTTATTTTTCTTGAAGGCCAGATTCCCTTTTTTTCTGTTGAAGTGAGCAGCTATTCCCACCTTAACTCACCTAACCATTGCTACAGTAATTAACAACCCCCTAATAGTGTATACCTACCTCATAAGAAAGTCTATATATACCCCCTAGTTTGATTTGTAAGGCATCCAAGTAGCAAAGGAAAGCAAAGAGAGAAATAAAGAAGAAAAAATAGCGAGTGGTTGTAAAAGAGTATAGTAGTTTATAGTAGAGAGAGTGCTTGTATAGAGGGTACTGAGTTTGTACCACTAAAGAAATAATAACAATATATTTCTTAGTGTCCACCACTCCTCTCAACTCAACATTTTCTACCAGGTTTGGTACATGCTTTGATCTTATATAATTATTCTAATTGTAAGATCTTTTATTGATGCCTGATCTCAACGTAAGCGGCGATTGTGCCTGCACCTTCACGTATCTCCCTACGGACCGAGAGTGCACCGTATCTGTCGTAAACCGGGTGGACGATTCGTCGTTAAACGTGAGCATGTGTCGCGTCGGAGGTGAGGAGTGGAACACGCAGATGATACCCGACGTAAGCAGCAACTATATTGGCAGGAGTATGAGAGTCATGACTTGCAGCCACACCCATGACGATTTATGCAGCGACTCATGCCCTTCGCCGAAGAAGAAGAACACGATAGTCATCTACGACCCAGAGAAACATAATAATATGTGGTACAAGCTTCTTACCAAAGAGATTGGCTACTCGAAGATGGACGGAACGACCAAATCTATACTGGTACGCGATGATGAAGTGATATCGAAGCACAAAAAGGAATGGTGGCAGAGATCAGGAGCGGGAGCTATCTCGATCGCCTTCGATAATAGGTGTCCAGGGACGTCACTGATTAGGTCTCCCCGCGGTACTTTTGATGAAACAGTCAAGTTTGAAGTTGTAGAGGGGAGCTTTTTAGTGCTCAAAATCTAGGGAGATTTGTTTCAGATTGTCGCCGAGTTGTCGTTCTTGTTTTGTTGCCAGGTTTTATATTGTCTTTTTTTCTTCTTCTGATATTCCAGGTTTTCTGAACTTCTATATGTAAGTTCTACGCATCGAACTTTAGATTAGAAGCATGTAAGAGTCTATTTTTTTTCTTCTCTTGTCATTGAGGTGATAATTTTGTTCCAATAGCTTTTCATCATTCTATAAAGATCATCTTTTTCAAAATACAGCATGGATGTTCTTCTGTTGTCCGTTCGTCAAATATTTGATAAACCCCTTCCAAAATTTGCACAGGAAGCTCTGAATCCGCCCCCATACTTGCCGGTGCGCGCACTCGCAACCTGTACTCGGTTGAACCCAAAGTGATCCAGAGGTAGGACCAGAGAAAGGCGGAGGATTAGCATAGTTAGCCCATTCGATAATCCTAATGACTAAATTATTAACCCGTTATATATAGGTTTTATTTTAACATTTGTGATCATTTTTAAGTGTTTGGGAATGTTCATCCCTTCACCTTGTTACGGTATGGTCGTCTTTATATTGCTGATCGAGTTTCTAATTCTTTTGCATATACAGAATTAGTATGGTAAGGGATTAAAGAGAAATCCTCTTCATTTGACACGCAGGAATTTGCTATTCATACAAATATTTTTTGTTGATGACCGTATTAACTTCTTGAAACTCGTCGGCCCCGACAAAAGTCCGCTCATCTCGCTTCTAATTCCGCTTTTGTAAACATTCTTCAGTATAAGAAATTAGGCCCATACAAATTCCCGCCAGAATTCTGAGCGGGCTTTTAGAACAATAAATTAGGCCCATCTAATTTTTTTTTTCTAATAGGGTTTACTCGACATAATTGCACCACATCTTCAATGTGTTAATATAATCCCCTGAATTTTTTTTAGCGTTATGAATTTAGTCCCTCTAGTTGCCAGCAAGTTAAAAGATTTTGGGACTAAATTCAAAACCCTTAACACATTTGAGGGACTAATTTCAAAATATGTTGATTTGGGGGGGGTAATTCCAAAATATATAAGGGCTTGGTGCCTAATTTCAAAATGCATAAAGATTCGGAGTACCAATTTCAAAGTATGAAAGACTTGGGGGGCCTCATTTAAAAAAAAAAAAAGGCGCTTTCTGATTTATGGCCCATTTTGATACTTTCCTCTTCTAGTAGGAGCGAAAAGATCAGGAAGCGGAGCAAAACCCTGGAAACCCCCAAGAGGAGGAGGAGGAGGAGGAAGAAGAAGAAGAAGGTATCTTGCTGATCTTGATTTAATTTCAAAATACGATGGTTCGTAAATTGTTCTGGTTCAGTGTTAGAAACGAGACAACGACCTTAGATTTCCCCCCCAAATAAAAAAAATGGTAATTTCATTCATCTCGCTTTAGTATTAATTTATTATTTGAACTACATCTCTATGGGATGAACATTAATCATGATATTATAACACATTGAATATTATTCACTATACGGGATGAACATTATATAAGCCAACAGTGAACGTTTGTGGGTGATGAATGATTTGGAAGTGGACATGGAAACTGACTGAGAGTATTTTTCTAAATAATTTCGATTTAAAGGTTATATAATTTGCGGCGTAGGCTCGTATTATTTGCATATTCTTGCGCTATGCTGTAGGTTGTCCTGAAGGAAGGGGGATCATACATTTCATCATGGCCGGTGAACAAAAGGTAACCGTTAGTTTTTTGGTGGACAAGGCGAAGAAAAGGGTGGTGCTGGCCGAAGCGGACAGCGACTTTGTAGACATGCTCTTCAGCTTCCTCACCCTGCCACTGGGAACCGTCGTCAGGCTCCTCAACAACCAATCTAATTTTGGATGCATGGACAAATTGTATGGGAGCGTCGAGACTCTTGATGTGCGCAATTTCCAGACTGAGGCATGCAAGACCATGCTTCTCTTCCCTCAAAGCGCTGCAGCTGAACGATGCGAAGATCTGAAAGTAAATATTGATAGCACGGAGCCTAAGCCGAGGCTTGCCTATGCTTGTCGAAAGCCCGATTGTTGTTCCAAGGCCACCTGCTTGGCTAGCTCTGTTTCGAATGCACGGTGTCCTCACTGCCGAGAAACTATGGATTCACCTAAAACGTGGGCTAAAGGGGATGTGCAATTTGTCAAGAGTGGAGATAAGTTTATGATTACCGATGACCTTCTTATAAGTCTATTTTCTATGGAGAATTACCTGTCTTTAATTCAGAAACTGGGAGTAGAAGATGCATGCATTCTCGAGGAGAAGGTTATGGATCTTGGTATTGAAGAGGTGAGTCTTTTGACTTTAAAATTATGAATTGCAATTACATATGTACTACGATGAGAGATAAGAATCGTTGGTATATAGACCAAACACTTTTGGTGATGAGTAATCAGCTGGCTAGTGAAAGAAAGATAATTGAATTTATCAATGGTCTAATTAGTACTTTCTCTATTTCAGTTGTCATGTTCATATATAAATTACCTCTATTACTTTTGTTTTTATTATTCCAAGTCGAATTCTTGATAATGATTTTAGGTAGCTTCTGCATAATCTTGTGAAAAGACAAGGAATCTGAGAGCAAACAGCAAAGAGGAGAAAGTAAAGAATAACCAACCATGAAGTGGAAACATCTAATGTATTTTGAAAACACAATGAATATTTTTTTACCAATTACGGTTTAATAACAAATCCTTCTGATTTCCTCTGAACTTTAATAGAAGAAGCAAATTACTATTGTAAAGTGCTTTGTATTTTATCTTTACAAATATTTCAAGTGGATCTTTCCCACTTGTGTTATACTTGTCCAAATGGCTATTAATGCATATGAAAATGTTCAGTTTGTCCCTGACAAGCTCAATGATGAAGGAAACGAAGGACTAAGCTTTATAGTTCTCTAAGGTTGTTCCATCTCAAGTACATTGTGTTCCACCCAAATAGATGATGTATATCGATTCGTCTTCAATCATACTTTATACAACTTCTATGTGGACAAAAAGGGACATGGTTTGGTGAATTCTTACCCATTCCTTCAAGGTTGGAAACTGAATAAGTTTTTAATATTGAACGAAATGGATCCTTAGACAAACGATGTTGTCTTACAAAATGTTTATTTTTTGTCTTTATGAATTTTATGAAACAAGGTGAATCAAGTAGATCATCTATTTGTACCATCCGTCGTGAAGTTTCAACTTCCAAAGGTGGGTTTAGTTTGATCCTGGGTAACTATAAAGCTTTACCCAACAAAGAAATATCCTATGATTGTTAATGAGACTAGGGACATGATTTTATTACTAGTGCAACACCCTATTGAGCCACACCTTCTTTCTTTTAAGTACTTTAGGACAACAAAGTACAAACTGGCTTCACCTTCATTAGCAGCAAAAGTGGTAACATGAATGAGGCAATATATTTCTTATTAGTTTTACTTAAAAGTCATAAATTAATATCTATCAAACTGTAAATGGTCCATCGTTGATTAGGTAGTAAATTCTAGAAAAGCTTAATCATAAAATTTCAGAGAGATCTTCGCCAAGATGATTGTCTCATTCATGTTGGTATATAAACCTCCTTTTACGGAGAATAGCGTCTGTATTTATAGAGGATGCCAAGGGCAGATTAGTCACTTCATGAGTGTGCGGTAAGACGGCGGTGAGGGGTGAGGTGGAGGTTGAGCCACCCTTTGCTCTATACGTGTAGGTTTGTGAGTGACGAGAGGTCACTTCAATGATATTGGGAATCAGCAGCCGATGAGGCTTGCTAGTGAGTGACGGGAGGTCACTTCAGCGATACGAAGAAACGGCAGCCGACGAGGCTTCAGACAGCTGAAGATGGAGACATAATGGTGATCATCAAAGGTTAAATATTGTTAAGTAATATTCTGATTTGTCCTTAGTAGGAGTGCCGACTAACGCTGGATAGTAATCCTTTGATATGAAGATGATCGACTGAGTCCGCCCATCAAGTCGCCTTTGAGGAATGATGTTGATCCGACTGGGGGAGTGACGGCTTACGGGATTGCATATTTGCAGAGAGTAGGGGACACCCTATAACAATATGTATTATATTATATTATCTCAGCTTTTTAAAAATTTATTCTCTCAGTCATTGAGATACCGCAAATTAATGATACCTAATTAGTGGGCGATACATGCAAAACAATTTAACGGTTTAAATTTCACACCTAATTAAATAGACCAGACTCAACAATAATTTCTTTATTTTTTATATTTCTAAAAGTAAAGATAAAGGTCAATAGAAGATATGACGGAATATTTAATGAAGATTATTTTTTGTTGATATCTGTAAACTGAATTAGAGACATAATTCTACCAAGAGTTCTTTCTATTAATGGTTTGCTATCATCAATATCTTGTTTTTTGTTAAAACCAGAACTCTATGTCGATCATCACTAGTTTTTTAATTTCCAAAAAAAAAGAGAAAGGTTATTAGAAGATACGATGGAATATTTTGACCTCCTAGATTACCCCCATAAATATTTTAGGAACTCATGTTTAATTATGATTGATTGGTCAAATTAGTATATATGGTACGAGGCATGACAATATTTGATGAGGATTTAATTTATTTGGATACCATATATACATTGGCTTTTTGTACTCTCTCAATAAAATAGATTCAAATTTTCTCTCGATATTCTTTTTATCTTTAATTTCAATGAGAAGGAACAAAAGAAGAAGAGTTTCTCTCAATAAAAGGAAAAGGAAAAAGAAGAAGAATAAATAAATAAATAAAGAGTCCTTACTTTCTAAACCTACCAATTAAACACTAATAAATTCCTTATATATAAGTCCAGACCCTCTCAATGGTCATCGCCACCTTGACGAGTAAGTCTTAAGAAACAACCGTCTGCAATGTCGAGTTCTCTCTTAAAGGATCACTGCCGAACCGAAGGTGATGTCGATTGGTCTACGATGCTCGTCGAAATCTTGGAGCAAATCTCCGATCGCCTGCCCCTCCTCGACTTCGTAAGATTCCGTAGCGTCTGCAAACAATGGAGATCGTCTCCGTCAGGCCGCACTGAGCTGCTCAGCTTCCCCAGAGACCGACCGTGGCTCGCCCTCTTCGGACTAGAAAGTAACGAAACAGGCGTTCCTAAGTGCAGCATCTACACCCTATCTCACCCACGGTGCTGCACGTTTAAGCTGCACGACCTAGAGCGCGCCAGGGTCGTCGCGTCCAAGTTCGGTTGGCTGCTCGCTCGTCGGGGTAAGTTCTTCTTCCTCTACAACCCGATCACTTTCTCAAGAACCAGCCTCCCTGAGCTCAACGTAAGCGGCGAATGTGCCTGCACCTTCACGTATCTCCCTACGGACCGAGAGTGCACCGTATCTGTCGTAAACCGGGTGGACGATTCGTCGTTAAACGTGAGCATGTGTCGCGTCGGAGGTGAGGAGTGGAACACGCAGATGATACCCGACGTAAGCAGCAACTATATTGGCAGGAGTATGAGAGTCATGACTTGCAGCCACACCCATGACGATTTATGCAGCGACTCGTGCCCTTCGCCGAAGAGGAAGAACACGATAGTCATCTACGACCCGGAGAAACATAATAGCATGTGGTGCAGGCTTCTTACCAAAGAGATTGGCTACTCGAAGATGGACGGAACGACCAAATCTATACTGGTACGCGATGATGAAGTGATATCGAAGCACAAAAAGGAATGGTGGCAGAGATCAGGAGCGGGAGCTATCTCGATCGCCTTCGATAATAGGTGCCCAGGGACGTCACTGATTAGGTCTCCCCGCGGTACTTTTGATGAAACAGTCAAGTTTGAAGTTGTAGAGGGGAGCTTTTTAGTGCTCAAAATCTAGGGAGATTTGTTTCAGATTGTCGCCGAGTTGTCGTTCTTGTTTTGTTGCCAGGTTTTATATTGTCTTTTTTTCTTCTTCTGATATTCCAGGTTTTCTGAACTTCTATATGTAAGTTCTACGCATCGAACTTTAGATTAGAAGCATGTAAGAGTCTATTTTTTTTCTTCTCTTGTCATTGAGGTGATAATTTTGTTCCAATAGCTTTTCATCATTCTATAAAGATCATCTTTTTCAAAATACAGCATGGATGTTCTTCTGTTGTCCGTTTGTCAAATATTTGATAAACCCCTTCCAAAATTTGCACAGGAAGCTCTGAATCCGCCCCCATACTTGCCGGTGCGCGCACTCGCAACCTGTACTCGGTTGAACCCAAAGTGATCCAGAGGTAGGAACAGAGAAAGGCGGAGGATTAACATAGTTAGCCCATTCGATAATCCGAATGACTAAATTATTAACCCGTTACATATAGGTTTTGTTTTAACATTTGTGATCATTTTTAAGTGTTTGGGAATGTCCATCCTTTCACCTTGTTACGGTGTGGTCGTCTTTATATTGCTGATCGAGTTTCTAATTCTTTTGCATATATAGAATTAGTATGGTAAGGGATTAAAGAGAAATCCTCTTCATTTGACACGCAGGAATTTGCTATTCATACAAATATTTTTTGTTGATGACCGTATTAACTTCTTGAAACTCGTCGGCCCCGACAAAAGTCCGCTCATCTCGCTTCTAATTCCGCTTTTGTAAACATTCTTCAGTATAAGAAATTAGGCCCATACAAATTCCCGCCGGAATTCTGAGCGGGCTTTTAGAACAATAAATTAGGCCCATCTATTTTTTTTTTCTAATAGGGTTTACTCGACATAATTGCACCACATCTTCAATGTGTTAATATAATCCCCAGAATCTTTTTGAGCGCTATGAATTTAGTCCCTCTAGTAGTTACCAGCAAGTTAAAAGATTTTGGGACTAAATTCAGAACCCTTAACACATTTGGGGGACTAATTTCAAAATATGTTGATTTGGGGGAGTAATTCCAAAATATATAAGGGCTTGGGGCCTTATTTCAAAATGCATAAAGATCTGGAGTACCAATTTCAAAGTATGAAAGACTTGGGGGGCCTCATTTAAAATAAAAAAAAGGCGCTTTCTGATTTATGGCCCATTTTGATACTTTCCTCTTCTAGTAGGAGCGAAAAGATCAGGAAGCGGAGCAAAACCCTGGAAACCCCCAAGAGGAGGAGGAGGAAGAAGAAGAAGAAGGTATCTTGCTGATCTTGATTTAATTTCAAAATACGATGGTTCGTAAATTGTTCTGGTTCAGTGTTAGAAACGAGACAACGACCTTAGATTTCCCCCCCAAATAAAAAAAATGGTAATTTCATTCATCTCGCTTTAGTATTAATTTATTATTTGAACTACATCTCTATGGGATGAACATTAATCATGATATTATAACACATTGAATATTATTCACTATACGGGATGAACATTATATAAGCCAACAGTGAACGTTTGTGGGTGATGAATGATTTGGAAGTGGACATGGAAACTGACTGAGAGTATTTTTCTAAATAATTTCGATTTAAAGGTTATATAATTTGCGGCGTAGGCTCGTATTATTTGCATATTCTTGCGCTATGCTGTAGGTTGTCCTGAAGGAAGGGGGATCATACATTTCATCATGGCCGGTGAACAAAAGGTAACCGTTAGTTTTTTGGTGGACAAGGCGAAGAAAAGGGTGGTGCTGGCTGAAGCGGACAGCGACTTTGTAGACATGCTCTTCAGCTTCCTCACCCTGCCACTGGGAACCGTCGTCAGGCTCCTCAACAACCAATCTAATTTTGGATGCATGGACAAATTGTATGGGAGCGTCGAGACTCTTGATGTGCGCAATTTCCAGACTGAGGCATGCAAGACCATGCTTCTCTTCCCTCAAAGCGCTGCAGCTGAACGATGCGAAGATCTGAAAGTAAATATTGATAGCACGGAGCCTAAGCCGAGGCTTGCCTATGCTTGTCGAAAGCCCGATTGTTGTTCCAAGGCCACCTGCTTGGCTAGCTCTGTTTCGAATGCACGGTGTCCTCACTGCCGAGAAACTATGGATTCACCTAAAACGTGGGCTAAAGGGGATGTGCAATTTGTCAAGAGTGGAGATAAGTTTATGATTACCGATGACCTTCTTATAAGTCTATTTTCTATGGAGAATTACCTGTCTTTAATTCAGAAACTGGGAGTAGAAGATGCATGCATTCTCGAGGAGAAGGTTATGGATCTTGGTATTGAAGAGGTGAGTCTTTTGACTTTAAAATTATGAATTGCAATTACATATGTACTACGATGAGAGATAAGAATCGTTGGTATATAGACCAAACACTTTTGGTGATGAGTAATCAGCTGGCTAGTGAAAGAAAGATAATTGAATTTATCAATGGTCTAATTAGTACTTTCTCTATTTCAGTTGTCATGTTCATATATAAATTACCTCTATTACTTTTGTTTTTATTATTCCAAGTCGAATTCTTGATAATGATTTTAGGTAGCTTCTGCATAATCTTGTGAAAAGACAAGGAATCTGAGAGCAAACAGCAAAGAGGAGAAAGTAAAGAATAACCAACCATGAAGTGGAAACATCTAATGTATTTTGAAAACACAATGAATATTTTTTTACCAATTACGGTTTAATAACAAATCCTTCTGATTTCCTCTGAACTTTAATAGAAGAAGCAAATTACTATTGTAAAGTGCTTTGTATTTTATCTTTACAAATATTTCAAGTGGATCTTTCCCACTTGTGTTATACTTGTCCAAATGGCTATTAATGCATATGAAAATGTTCAGTTTGTCCCTGACAAGCTCAATGATGAAGGAAACGAAGGACTAAGCTTTATAGTTCTCTAAGGTTGTTCCATCTCAAGTACATTGTGTTCCACCCAAATAGATGATGTATATCGATTCGTCTTCAATCATACTTTATACAACTTCTATGTGGACAAAAAGGGACATGGTTTGGTGAATTCTTACCCATTCCTTCAAGGTTGGAAACTGAATAAGTTTTTAATATTGAACGAAATGGATCCTTAGACAAACGATGTTGTCTTACAAAATGTTTATTTTTTGTCTTTATGAATTTTATGAAACAAGGTGAATCAAGTAGATCATCTATTTGTACCATCCGTCGTGAAGTTTCAACTTCCAAAGGTGGGTTTAGTTTGATCCTGGGTAACTATAAAGCTTTACCCAACAAAGAAATATCCTATGATTGTTAATGAGACTAGGGACATGATTTTATTACTAGTGCAACACCCTATTGAGCCACACCTTCTTTCTTTTAAGTACTTTAGGACAACAAAGTACAAACTGGCTTCACCTTCATTAGCAGCAAAAGTGGTAACATGAATGAGGCAATATATTTCTTATTAGTTTTACTTAAAAGTCATAAATTAATATCTATCAAACTGTAAATGGTCCATCGTTGATTAGGTAGTAAATTCTAGAAAAGCTTAATCATAAAATTTCAGAGAGATCTTCGCCAAGATGATTGCAATATCAGTTAATATGTTGAGATTGGATAATCTAATAATATGTTACTTTAATTTAAAAAAAGTATTGCCAAATACAAAATAATTGCGTAATTATTTTTAACAGTGAACCATCTGTTTCCTTTGATTTCGACTCAACTTAGTGTCTTGCATCAGTAGCATTCTGAGTTGCTGTTGATATTTGACCAGCATTTGTTCCTTGTATCCCTTATGTACCATGATAACAATAATTATTTACTGTTTTGATTTTTTTCACTATTAGGCCAATCTCCCCCATTTCCCTTTGCAAGGCAACGGTTTTAATCGGCAACCTTTGTATTGTTTAATTTGTATCTAACAATTGTAATGCATTTTACGCAGATATTGACATTGCTTGGAAGATTTCTGGTCTCCAATTCTCCACTCACTGACTTGGTTTTCAAAAATATGGGTGTGACTGATGATGTGTCAAAAGGAATTGGTATTAAAAAAATGATACAAGTTAAAGGAGAAGGCAACACAGAAGCTGAATCAAAAGAAACACACGTCAATTTAATTTTAAACAAATCTACGAACAAAGTGTCATTTGTGGAAGTTGGAGAAGAATTTGTGAACGTTATATTCAGTTTCCTGACCTTGCCTCTTGGTTCTCTGATCAAGCTTCAAACTAAGAAGTCGTTCTTGGAATGTGTTGATAACTTATATCAGAGTGCTGAAAATTTGAGTTTGGACAATTTCAAATCTGAGGAGTGCAAAAATATTCTTATCTCTCCTAAGCTCGCCCCCTTCTTTGGCTACACTGGCAGCATGCTGGAGATGGATGAAATTGCTCCGCGTGAATCCTCTTGCCGTGGTTGTTACGTTTGCTGCTGGAGAAACGATAATACAGGTTGTTCAGTTTCAGAATGTGCCCACGGTGTGAAGCAGGCATATTTTAGACTGTTAAACCCAAAATCTCCAGAGGGAAGTACAGAAATCGGTGGAGGATATGCTAAGGGAAAATTCTTGGTGACTACTGATCTTTGTGTGTCTCAATTATCTGCCTCTTCCTCAATCCAAATTATCAAGAATCAGGATATTTCCTTAAGCGATCTAGTGATGAAGAGGGCCACATTCGGAGAAATCCAGGTGAGCAAACAAATGACAGGTCAAATATTTGTCCAAAATAGACTTATTATAACCTCAAATATTTGGATCTTGGTAATTGTTTCCTCGACATTTTCATGTTTCTCGTAGACTGTCCTCCTTTGTTCTTCCTTGACATTTTCATGGTTCTTCTAGACCGTCCTCCTTTGTTCTTACTGTGTTGTTGTTTCTTGACTTTCGTGCAGGCCCTTGATCTACTTAGATCTGCTGTAACTTCTAAAACTCCGATTGATGATGTGCTAAATACTCATCAGAAAGCGAAAGTGAAAGAGGAATTCGGTTGCTAAAGAAGAAATTAAGTCACTTGATTATTACATAGTTACCTTTTTACTATGATTTGTGAGTTTTGTGAACCAGCAAGTGTGTAACAAAACACTATGAAAATCTGGAACTCTTTTTATTATGTTGTTGTGAAGATCATATGTTCGCTCTCGTTATCAAACTAATTTCTGCTGTATAAATGGTTTTGTGTACTGTTGTTCGCTCCCTCAACGCTCATGCAGGTGGCTAGAGGAAATAGAAGAAGCAATACTTGGGCACTTCACAAGTTACCATCTCAGTCTAAACGCAAAGGTATTTCGATTTTACACAGCTCACGTGGATGGTAATGTAAACCGCACTATTTTACGCAATTCGTCTGAAATGCTCTGATAAATCGTTACAAATTGTCGTCCCTGCATAGGCACAATGTTGATTCAATTACATGTTTATGTGTTTCAATTCTAATTTACATAGGGCTTTAATACTCGTATATGGTTAGAAACTGCATTATACCGACAAATTCATCTTTTTATGTGAAATAAGTAAGCTTCTGTTCTCCTTGTGATCTTAACAGGTAATTGTATTTTGTTTAACAAGGAACATGATATTGATTTTTAAACAGCTATATATTTTGATAGAAGAGATTTGTTTCTTGTTGCTTTTAAGATCCTTGGCCATCTGATATCTCTGTCAAAAGATAGGAATAAGTGGATGAATCATCATGGGGCCAGAATGTAACTCGTCATCGATAAAAAAAAATGCTACCATATTTGAACCTTATAATTTGTTGCTATATGTAACGGTGTATTATTATGGAATGTAATTGACTAGATTTGGTTTATTTCTTTATTTTTAATAACTTAGCTTGGAGTCGAATCTAAGACCATGAGAGTCATATTTGAATCTCCTAACCATTCAGGCCACCCGCAGTGGGTGGTTTGGTTTATTTGTTTGCTTGCTAATTTTATATGCCTTAGAAGATTTTTGTTAGTTGATTTGAATTTTGAGGAATGTTAAGTCGACATATCTTGCTTTAGTGATTTTGCTTGGTATGCTATGCACTGGAGGGGGTTCCAGATATGTGTTGATGTCTTGTTATGGAATGAAATTCACTAATTTCAATTGGATCAAATTTACTATTTTTTGCATCAAAGTTTGTAACATGAATGCAAAGTGAAACATGTATGAGAATATGGATGTTATTTACTCACTGCTTCTAGTTTCAGATATTTGTTCTCTGTTATTTAGAATTTGATAATTCTAGTATCTTCCCAGAGAGAAATATTCTTCCCACATTATTTTACAAAGCCCATTTAAAATTATTTTTCTAACACATGGCCCATTTCAGCAATTTGGTTTTAATCCCGCCCCTCCCCCCCACGGTATTATTCGCTCTCTTCCATAAATTCGCCCATTTGCCTCTCGCTCGCTCGCTGTTTCAAATCGCGAGGAAGAGAGAGAGAGAGAGAGAGAGGAGCAAATCCCTAGAAATTATCCCCAAATACAAGAAGGTATCTTGGTTCGTCTCGATTCAGTTTCTCTCCTTAATCAATCTGGGGTTTCTGCAGTTTGTTCATTTATTTTGAACTGAAGCATGAATTCTCTCTTGACATTTTCCTCTCTTTCGAGTCTTGGCTTTTGAGAGATTTAGGTTTTAAAAGGATTGATGTATAGAAAATTTTGAAAGACTTAATTTTGAATCTAGGGTTTTTTTTTATTTTTTTAAAAAGGTAAGTTCTTTCGTCTAGCTTTTATTGCTCTTGGTATAATCTAGGGTTTTTCCACAGTTGGTACATTTTGTTACTGAAAGCAAGAATTTTTATTGAATGCAACTCAATTGATAAGGTTTCTGGTCTTTTCCTCCCTCTTTCGAGACTAGGGTTTTGAAAAAAAAAATTAGGGATTCAAAAGGATTGGTTTATAGAAGGTTGAGAAAATTGATTTTGAATGTACTTTTTTAAAATGGTTCTGGTTCATTAGCGGAAAAGACAAGTTCAATTGGTTTTGAAAAATATCTGTAAACTAATTGTAAATTGTATCTTAGCAGTGATTCAAAATCATAACCTAGATCTTTCGGTCACATATTTCACCATGGAGAAGGTAACTGTGAATTTTTTGGTGGGCAAGGTGAAGCAAAGGGTGGTGCTGGTCGAAGCGGACAGCAACTTTGTTGACATACTCTTCAGCTTGTGCGATTTTCCATTGGGAACCATTGTCAGACTCCTCAACAAACAATCTTATAGTGGATGCCTGGACAAATTGTATGAGAGCATTGAGAATCTTAATGTGCAAAATTTCCAGGCTAAGGCATGCAAGATCATGCTTCTCTTCCCTCAAAGCGCTGCAGCTGATGGCTAAGCCAATGGCTGTATATGTTTGTGAAAAGCGTGATTTTCATGCCAAGCCCACATGCTTCGGTCGCTCTGTTCCGAATGTGCGATGTCCTCACTGTCGAGAATTAACTGTGAATTTGATTAGAAGATGGCCCAAATGGGATGTTGATGCTGGTAAACTATTTGTCAAGAGTGGAGATAAGTTTATGATCAGCGATGACCTGCATGTGACTCTGGCTTCTATGGAGCATAGCCTGTCTTTAATCCAGGAACTGAGAATAGAAGATACATGCATTCTCTGGCATAAGTCTATGGATCTTGGTAGAGGTGAGGTAATTCCTATGAGCATAAGTTTACAACTCACAGCTATACAAATTCTATCACGAACTCTGTAAATTTATTGAATAAGTTAAAAACTGTAGTAAACTGCTTCATACTCATTTGGACACGTATTTCATTAGGATTTTTCCCTCTTGTGATGAGATACTTGTCAGAATAGTTACTAATGTATATGAAGATGTCTGTATAATGGTTTGTTACCCTGACAAGATCAAAGATGAAGGGGGAAAAAGGACAATGCTTTATAGTTTTTGAGAAACAAACATAATCTTTTCCAATTGAACTACATAGTGATTCATGCAAGTAGATGATTTGTATCTTTCGTTTTAATTTATTCATATTATACGTATGTGGACAAAAAGACAAGTAGGATGGAGATTTCTTTTCCTCTAAAAGAGGGAAACTGAATAAATGTTTAGTATTGAAGGAAATGACCATTAGATTAATGCAATAAAATCTTCTAGACAACGATGGTGATCGATTAGAGAGGTGTAGTTTGTCGTAGGGTTTAGAATTAAGGGAAAAATAGATTAGAGATTCGTGTATGCCATGACCTACATAAGAGCATTTGAACCTGGAGAGGGATTTAGATGGTAACCTTAATTGTCCTTTGGTCGAAATGAATGAAAATTGACTAAAATCATTGGTTATTGATCGTGAAATTATATATTTTATATACTTGCAATTAATTTCCATTTGGTGGAATCAAGCACAAGTTGCAAAAGTCGTGGGTATAGACCATGAAAATCATGAATTTTGAACTACGCATACTTAATTATCATTTGGTCAAAATTAATAAAATTTGACAAAAATTATGGGTAAGCACATGAAAATCATAAATTTAAAATTTAAACTACGTGTACTTCATTGTTGTTTAGTCGAAATGAACTGAATTTGACAAATCGCAAATTTTGATGTAGACGTTACATAATTTCCATTTGGTCGAAAAGAACAAAAATTGCAAAACTGTGGAGTATAGCCCATGTAGATCATGAATTTTGAATTATGCATACTTAATTGTCATTTGGTCAAAATGAACAAAATTTGACAAAAATTGTGGGTTATAGCGTATGAAAATCGTAAATTTTGATGTACACATACTTAATGCATTTCATCAAAATGAACAAAAAATTACAAAATTCTTTGGTTATAGCCATGACAATCATTAAACTTGAATTATACATAGCTAATCGTCATTTGGTCAAAATGAATGAAATTTGGCAAGCGTGTAGGTTATAGGCAATGAATATCACAAATTTTGATATATACATACTTAATTTTCACTCAGTCGAAACAAATAAAATAAAAATTACAAATATCATGAGTTAATCATGAATTTTGAATTATGCGTACTTAATTGTCATCAGGTCTAACCCGGAGTTAATAGGCTTTAAACAAAGGCTAGGAATTAGTTTTAACCCAGAGGTTTGAACTTTTAGGTATAGGCCCTAACTCTTATTTAAACCCAACACCCTTTTCTTATGTGCTAAATTAATTGGTATTTTTTGTACACTCCTCTCACAAGTTTGGTATTTTTCTAGCTTTGGCGACGTTTTGGCATTTTTCTGAGCCAAATATGCAATTTGCCCACAACTTTGCTGTGGTGAAAAGAAAGGTGTGAAACCTTTTTTTCTTCTAGCAGTTTTTGGCCTCAAGCTTCCTCTTCACTATATTTGAAGGTAATATCATATGCCCTCCCTTTCTTTGTCCCAAAATTTGCTTCTTTGTAGTGGATTCAACATTGTTGCATAAGATTCATATAATTATCATCCTTTTACCAGTATGCTAACTGATCTTTTGACAATTTCCTCATGTTGACTAACAACATCGCACGAGGTTTTTGCTGCTTTTTGGCTGATGGCGAAGTTTTGAGTCTAATTGCACATTTTGCTTAAAAAAACCAAAACATCATCGGAGCTAAAAAAATACCAAAATGGTAAAAGAAAAATAGTAATATCGTAATTTAGCCTTTATGCTATCTAATACAGGACTATACTCACATATGAATCCTTACCATTCTCCTTCATTCATTTTTGAGTAGAACTGACAACCACGCAACAATATTATACATGGCTATCAACATAGGCATGATCTTTCTAACATATGCAGAGCACCATATGTTTAACAAGACCATTATATACACTCACAACCTCCATGCTACGAGCCATGCATGTCAACTATCCTCGGATATCACTATAAGTGGATTTTCCACCATACATGCATTCAACTTGACCAAAGTCAACATTTTGACACCTTCGGGCTTCACATCAGTCTTCAGCCCATGAAAATTGCGAACTTTGATGTGCACATAGTTAATGTCCATTTGATATTAAAGAATAAAAATTGCAAAAATAATGGGTTATAGCCCATGGAAATCATGAACTTCGAACTATATGTATTCAACTTTTAGTAGGTCGAAATGAACAAACATTGACTAAAATCAAGGGTTAGCCAATGTAAATCGTATTTTTTTTACTTGCATGTATTTTCATTTGGTGGAAGCAAACACAAATTGTAAAAATCTTAGGTTATAGCCCATGAAAATCATAACGTTTGAACTATGTGTACTTAATTGCCATTAGGTGAGAATCGCAAGTTTTAATGTGTTGATTTCCATTCGGTGAAAACGAACAAAAATTGCAAATTTATTGGTTATAGCCCATGAAAATCATGAATTTTAAACTATGCATACTTAATTATCATTTAGTCAAAATGAATGAAATTTGTCAAAAATTATACGTTGTAGCGCATGATGTTCATGAATTTTGAACTACACTTCATATAGTTAATGCCCATCTGGTTAAAATGAAAAAAAATGCGAAGATTTTTGGTATGGAAATCACGAATTTTGAATTACATGTACGAAATTGTCATTTGATCGAAATGAACAAAGATTAACAAAAATTGTGGGTTATAACCCATGAAAATCTCAAATTTTTATGTGTACATGCTTCATTTGTATTTGGTTGAAACGAACAAAATTTGAACAAAAAATTGTGGGTTATGTCCCTTTAAAATCAAGAATTTTGAACTGTTCATACTTAATTACTATTTGGTCAAAATGAACAAAATTTAACAAAAATTGTGGTTACAACTGATAAAAATCCCAAATTTTAATGTACACATAGTTAATGTCCAATTGGTTGAAACGAATGAAAATTGCAAAAATCATGGGTTAGCCTATGAAGATCATGAATTTTGAACTACATATTCTTGATTGTCCTTTGGTCGATTTGAACGAAAGTTGGCTAAAATCACCCGTGAAAATCACAAATTTTGATATATACATTTTATTTCCGTTTGGTTGAAACAACCAAAAATTGTAAAAACCGTGGGTTGTTGCCCATGGAAATCATGAATTTTGACTATTTGTACTTAAAATTGACAAAAATTATTAGTTAAGTTTATGAATAAATTTTGATGTATACATAGTTAATGTCCATTTGGTCAAAATAAATAAATTTTGTATAAAAATTGTGGGTTAGACCATGAAAATTATGAATTTTGAACTACATGCACTCAATTGTCATTTGCTGAAATGAACAAAAACCAACTAAAATTCATTGGTTAATACACCTATGAAAATCGTAAATTTTTATTTACTTTTACTTAATTTCCATTTGGTGGAAAGAAGCACAAATTACAAAAATAGCTGATTGTAGTCCATGAAAATTATGAAGTTTGAACTACATATACTTAATTGTCATTTGGTTGAAATTAATGAAGATTGACTAAAATCATAAGAGCCCTGAAAATCACAATTTCTAATGTACGCCTACTTAATTTCTATTTGGTCAAAACGAACAAAAATTGCAAAATCATAGATTATATAGCCCATGAAAATAATGATTCTGAGCTTACATGTACATTTTGTTAATATCCATTTGGTGAAAACAGAAAAAATTACAAAAATTGTGAGTTGTAGGCCATTAATAAAATCATGAATTATGAACTATGCGTAATTAGTTCTATTTGGTCAAATTTCAAAAAATTTGACAAAATCGTGGATTATAACCCATGAAAATCGTAATTTTTTATGAACTCGTACTTAATTTTGATTTGGTGGAAACAAGCACATATTGTAAAAACTGTGGCCTCTGGTCGAGCCCCAGCCACTTGCGGTCTAGCTATGGTCCGCCCCAGGGCTCGTGGTTGAGGCCCCCGATCGGTGTTGGTGAGGCCCATCACACATCCATGAATATCATCAATTTTGAACTATATGTGTACTTAATTGCTATTTGGTTGAAATAAACAACGAAAATTTGAGGAAAACATAGCATGAAAATCATAAATTTTGATGTATACATACCTAATATCCATTTGGTTGAAACAATCGAAAATTGCAAAAATAGTGGGATATGTTCATGAAAATCATGAATTTTGAACTGTACAAAAATCGTAAATGCATTTTTGATGGACAAACTAAACAAAATTTGACAAAAATCGTGGGCTATAGCCTATAAAAATCGCAAATTTTGATGGACAAATAGTAAATGCATTTGATTGCAACAAACAAATAATGCAAAAACATAAGTATGCAAAAACAAATATTGCAAAAATCATGAATACTGTGTATCATTTGGTCAAAATGAACGAAAATAGCCCATGAAAATTGCAAAGTTTAATGTATGCATACTTCATTTCCATTTGGTCAAAACAAACAAAAATAGTAAAAATTATGTGCAATAACCCATGAAAAAGCATGAATTTTGAAATTTGCGTACTTAGTTGTCTTTTGGTTGAAGTGAACAAAATTTGATAAAAATCACGGGTAGTTCATGAAAATGATAAATTTGATGCAAAATGTAGGTTATAGCCTATGAAAATCATAAATTTTTAAGTACCTATATCAATTGTCATTTGATCGAAATGAACGAAAATTAATTAAAATCGTGGTTGCAACCCATGAAAATCATGAATTTTTAACTACATGTACTCAATTGTCATTTGGTCGAAATGAACGAAAGTTGAATTGCCCATGAAAATTGTAAAGCTTTGTTTACTCAAACTTAATATCAACTTGGTGTAAGGAAGCACAAATTGCAAAAATCATGGGTTTTAGCCTATTAAAATCGTGAATTTTGAACTGCATATACTTAATTGTCATTTGATCAAAATGAATAAAAATTGACTAAAATCGTTGGTAGCCCATCAAAATCGCAAATTTGTACGTACACACTTAATTTCATAGGGTCGAAACGAACAATTTTTTTTAAAAATCATGAGTTATAGCCCATGAAAATTATGACTTTTTAAATTGTGCATGCTTTATTGTTGATATGTTTAAATGAACGAGAGTTGACTAAAATTGTGGGTTGAAATTGTAAATTTTGATATACACATACTTAATTTTCATTGGATCAAAATGAATAAAAATTGTAGCAATCGTGAGTTGTAGCCATTAAAAATTATGAATTTTAAACTATGCGTACTTAATTGACATTTGGTTGAAATGAACGAAATCTCACAAAAATCTTTGGGTTATGTAGCCCATGGAAATTGTTAATTCTGAAGTACACATACTAAATGTCCATTTGGTTGGAGCAAATAAACATTGAAAAAATTGTTGGTCATAGACCATGAAAAATCATGAACTTTTTACTTCATATACTTGATTGTCATTTGCTTGAAATGAAAGAAATTAACAAAAATCAGGGGTTATAGCTCTTGAAAATCGTAAATTTTGGTCTATGCATTTATTTTTCATTAAGTTAAAACGGAAATAATTACAAGAATCATGGGCCCATAAAAATCATGAATGTTGAACTCATGTATGCAGTTAATGTTTATTTGGTCAAAACTAACAAAAATTGCATAAGTCATAGATTATAGCCTATTAAAACCATGAATTTTGAACTATATGTACTTGTCATTTGGTCAAAATAAACGAAATTTGATTAAAATCGTGGGTTACCCCATGAAAATTGCAAATTTGATGTACACATACTTAATTTTTATTTTTTTAATAAAAATTATAAAAATCATGAGTTATAGCCCATAAAATCATGAATCTTGGAATATGCGTACTTAGTTGTCATTTTGTCAAAATAAATGAAAATTGACAAAAACCGTGGGTTATTGTCTATGAAAATCACAAATTTTGATGTATACATAGTTAATGACCATTTGATCAAAACAAGCTAAATTGCGAAATCATAAATTTGGACTCCGTATACTTATTTGTCGTTTGGTCGAAATGAACAAAATTGATGAAATCGTGGGTTACATCCCATAAAAATCACAAAATTTGGTGTGCAGTTAATTTTCATTTGGTCACTCAATATGAGCAAATTTTTTTAGAAGTCATGGGTTATAGCCCATAATAATCGTGAATTCTGAAATATGCATACTTAATTGTCATTTGGCCGAAATGACTGAAATTTGACAAAACTTATAGGTTATGGCCTCATGAAAATTTCAAAGTTTGATGTATACATAGTTAATGTACATTAGGTTGAAACGAACAAAAATTACAATCCATGAAAATCATGAATTTTGAACTATATGTACTCATTGTCATTTGGTCGACATGAATGAAAATTGATCAAAATCGTGTGTTGCCAATGAAAATCATAAATTTTATTTATTGATACGGAGGTCCAATTCTCTGAATGTCTCGAGCTCGAGATTGTGAAGAGCTAGATTCCGACCCGATACTCTCAGCAGCACATCTCCATTTTTCCAAACGTATAAAGGTTTGAAATAATGGAAAGCTTGCTCCATACTTTGATCTCTGAAGGAGATGGTGTACTGTCTAACCCATTCTTCCTTTATGTTGTCCCTTTTGTGCCTATTTCCCATCCACCAGCGTACTGCCAAAAGCTTAATCCCAGCTCATCCATCTCTAACACATGAGCTTGCCTGAATACACGAGCTTCGTTGTACCATGCTCCTGTGGGTGGAACAGACATCTTTCGAAACTTCTCCGAGTCTGTGTTGAACGTCAATATTCCTCGATATGAGTGTGGAGTCCAGTGTAAGCTTCCGCTGAACAATACAGGGTTGGCACAATACACTGGATGCACTACACACATTAAATTGCCAGACGGCGAACAAATTGCTGTGTTGTCTTCAAAAGAGCTCTTGATTTCTCTCCGTGAGTGTTTTCCCAGAGTAAACACCACCACATTGTCAGAACAATTTAGCAGTCGACATTCTCCTGTTGAGGGATGGAAGTAGAATCCACAAAGAGCTGTATTGTACGATGACCGTGGAACAGTTATCCACTCCATTGTCAGTGGGTTGCAAATACAGTAAGACCCATACGAACTAAAGCATACCAATCCATCGCAGTAAGCTTCAATGCGAAGGCTCATACCCTTATCTTTGAATCCAGTCAATCTTGCATTGCTCGTAGAGATTTCGATGCTATCAATGTTGTCATCAACGTTGTCAACATGGCCAAAGTGACACATATGCAGACACGGTGCATTAGCTGGAGTTACGTAGTTTAAGATCACATATTGGAGTTGCTGATTGAAGGGTTGTTCAACGACTCAAGGAACGAAGAAACAGCGGGTCTGAGGTTAGTAAATACCAATACTTGTAGGCGAGCTGAAGCCTGGCTATGGATCTGAGAGGCAGATTTAGGAAGATATTTGAGATGATATCTGGCAGGATCGATGCTACCGATCGTTTCTTGCCTCTGGACTGCATGATCATTGAGGATGAAGAAGGGCGAGACGCCATGAAAGCTATTTGGACTGTATAAAGACAGATGAAGTGTTATTTTTTTCTCTATTTCTCTTATTAACTTGATATCTCGTAGATAGTAGATAACTACTAATGAATTAAATTTCAAATCTGTGATAGATTCAAACTCATATGGAGATTGGAATTCTTTTCGAATTCTGATACTCTTGCAAAATGAGTTTTTCAGTATTTGGGAGTCTTAGGTTTGAACTTGGATTGCTCGAGTGCGTATATCTCATAACAATTTGTGATTGATATAGAAAACATAGTTGATATTCAATAAGATTAGGAATCAACCCTCATCTAAATTTATCACATGCTTCAGGCTCTATGTCCTGTCATTCACATGATAATTACCCTTGTAAAAGGATAACACTGTTGTTTAGATCGGTTAATTATATGTGTTTGGGTAAGAAATTTGTTAACTATACTTGGTACATATTCTACCTCCGTTATATTTGGTAGAGATTTTGCCTATGTATGATAGTATATATTCCCTAACTAATTGATGGGCCTTTTCTATATTAAGTCCTTGATTACATACAAACATACATCTACTCTACCATATGTAAAATATGAAGAATGATGGATATAGAAAATTTATTAATTCTTTTTCTTGAATCTAACAAAATTTATTTATTTGGTTTCAGGTTAGTATGTTGTGCGTACTTTACAACACAGACTCAAATTTTCACAGTTCTAATCCATTGTCACAGTAATATGGCACAAGGGTTTACGTGTATATTATATAGTTCAGTTTATAGTTTGTTATCCTAATACTATGAATCTCTTAGAGTTAGTAAAAGTTGTGTTTGGATAGGAAGCGTTGAAGTATCATGCGCATGTTAGAGGTACGTTTGGATATTGTTGTAATAAAAATTTGTTCGAATAGTTGTAGCTGCAATCAGATCGAATATAGTTCCAACAATTGGAGTGGATCCGAATCCTCTCCAATTTTGAAATATGCTTAGTTATTTGACTTCTTTTTTCATTTCAACCCAGTAATAATTAATTTCGTGAACTTCAATTGTCGCGATTATTATGGGCTATAACCTGCAATTTTCTTCACCATATAGTTCATGCCATCCAATAGAAACGGATTATGACGTATGTCAAATTTCACCACTTTTATGGGCTATAACTCATGATTATTGTCAATTTATGTTCTTTGATTCAATGGCAAATAAGTATGCATAATTAAAAGTTTGTAATTTTCATGAGTTGTTTGTGGTGTTTGTTCATTTTAGTTCCTTTCGCCGCATAGTAATTAATTGTGCGAACTTAAATATTAATGATTTTCTTGGTCTATAATAATACATGATTTTTGTCTACTATCTATCATTCATTCGACCCAATGACAATTAACTATGACAATTTCAAATTTCATTGATTTGATAGTTTATAACCTGCAATTTTCCTTAGTTTCATTCCAATAGCAAGTGACTATGCGTACTTTAAAATTTATGATCTTCATCAGCTATATAACCCACAATTTTTTTAATTTTCATTCATTGCACTCCAATGGCAATTAATAATGTCTATTTCAAAATTCGTGATTTTCATTCGCTATTGCACATAATATTCAAATTTTGTGAATTTTATGGGCTATAGCCCATGATTTTTGTAAATTTTCGTCCGTTTCGAGCCAATGACAATTTACTTTTACTTCTTCATAAACCGTGGTTTTCATCGTCTGCAACCAAGGATTTTAGTCTATTTTCGTTAGTTTTGATCAAAGGGCACCTAATTTTTCTTTCATAAATACAGTGTGATTTTCATGGACTAAGGCCCACATTTTTATCAACTTTATTTCTTTGCCAAAATGGCAAATAAATATCTGTATTTGAAAATTCTTGATTTTTATGGGATATAGCTCATGGTCTTTGTTCGTTTTCCATGCAATAGCAACTAATTGTGCAAACATCAATAGTCACGATTTTCATGTACTACAACCCACGATTTTTCTCCATTATTGTCCATTTGACCCAGTGGCAAGTATTTATGACTACTTACAAACTCACAAATTTGATGAGTTATAACACGATTTTGGTAAATTTTTCTTGTTTCGTCCCAATAGTAAGTAATTATACATACCTCAAAATTTATTATTTTCAAAAGCTATAATTCACGAGTTTTATAAATTTTCATCCGTCGACCCAATGACAAGTAAGCATGTGTATTATATAAATCGTGATTTTATATGCCATAGTCCATGAATTTTTTTCTATTTTTGCTCATTTCGACCCAAATAGCAATTAATTTTGTGAAGTTATATATTCACGATTTTATGGAGAATAATCTATGATGTTTGTTCATTGCCATCCATTCGTCCCAATTGCAAATTTGTTACGACTACTTCAAAGTTCGTGATTTTGATGCATTGTAAGGAATGATCTTGGCACTTTTTGTTAGTTTGATCACAATGGCAAGTGACTGTACGTTTTTCAAAAGTCATGATTTTTGTGAACTATAACCCATGGTTTTTCCAGTTTTGATCCAATGATAAATTAATTAGCCTAGTTCAAACTTCGCAATTTTCTTGGGACATTACCCGCGATTTACGAGCTATATGATTGTTGTCAATTTTCGTTAATTTTGACCAAAATGATAATTAAGTTTTATTTCTTAAAACGTTGTAATTTTCATGAGATATGACTAACGATTTTTACCTATTTCATTCTTTGACCCACAGCAAAGTAATATGTGCACCTTAAAATTCACGATTTTCTTAAGTTATAACTCACTTCTCATGCATTTCCAGCTGTTCCCATCCAATGACAGCTAATTAGGTGTATTTCAAAGTTCTCGATTGTTATGGGCTACACTCGTGACTTTGTTAATTTTTACCTGTTTTGACCCAATCACAAGTAAATATGTGTTTCAAAATTTATGTTTACATTAGCTAACCTACACCTTTTGTCCAATTTTATTCATTTACGAAGCAATGGCTATTAATTAACTATATTTCAAAATCCGTGATTTCACCAGCTACGTATGTATGCACATACAGACATATACAAGTGCTATTTTTTAACACATGCATTATTGTTGTTGAACTTGCAGCATTTTTTATAAACGTGGAGACTTCATATTTGCCAACAATGTATTTTATTTGTACACGCATTGCTTGCTGATCACTTGTCTACTCAACTAGACATAGGAAACAGTAGCAGAATAGTGCAACATGACTTGCATATTTCGTTAAATGCATGGTTTAAAAGAATCGGACAACTGAATATTTGTATGAATGCATTTTCACTGCTAAGAAAGTGAAACTTTCCCTGTATAAAAATTTCAGATAGAACTTGTCAGCATCACATTATTATGCAGAGGCTCATGTCTAGTCCTGCCTGCATTAGAGCCTGAAAAGGGACTTAAATGTCAAATCTTACAAGGTTGTAGAGTTCTCTGTTGGGACACTATTTGGTACACAAAGGAATATGAATGTTTCACGAAAGGAGAAAATTATATGCAAGAGCATTCTTTAAGGATCAACTTAAAAGGTGATCCCAAACTACACAACCATTTGTTCCGATATCTCCAAACTGCGTATCGTATCGTCATAAGAAAAATCCATTAAGTTTTTTGACACAGGCTCGTGCCAAGGTCGTTTCATTTTGAGCAATTGTATTTATTTGGATAAAAGAACAAAGCTAATTACATCACAACTCAACATTAAGAACTTGACCACATATCGGAAACAAAAAATAAAGGACGTGGTGGCTTGCTCGTATAACTTGTAGCCTGGCGAGATTCTTCGTACCATCACATTCACAGATCACAAGATGAATGGAGCCTGGGCTTCAAGTATTCTACTCGGTGGCAACGAGGAAAGGTAGGCCCCTGAGAAGAAAAGAGTTATCAAAATTAATTAACACTGTTGAAATATATAGTTTGACGGATAGCAGTTAAAAAGAGAGGTAGCCCTTGCATAAAAATAATACCTAAACATGGCCATGAATGCAAATAATAGAATAAAGTTCACATGCAACAAGCTCCTCAGAATTTCCTGCTAAGGTGCTAACTATTTGTCATGTTTTTGTTTGCCAGAAAAAAAAAACAATAAGTTGGTAAGCATGATGTAATGAATAGGTTTAACGTTCATTCTAATGGCTACCATCTTACCAGAAAATTTATCACACAAAAAATCATGGATTATAACCCATGACACTCACAAATTTTGAAGTCTACACTATTAATTGTTACTAGGTCCAAACAGATAAAATGGAAAAAATTGTGAGTTAAAGCCCACGAAAAGCGTGAATTTTAAACCATGCATAAATTTTTCATTTTTCTCGACCCAATGATGATTAAGTTTTATTTCTTCAAAAATTGTGACTTTGATTGTCTATGCCCAACAATGTTAGTCAATTTTATGTTCTTTAACACCATGAAAAATAGGTACGTGTACTACAAAATTCACGATTTTGATAATTTCTTTCGTTATAGCCTATGATTTTTGTCCATTTTTATTCATTTCGACCCAATGGCAACTAACAAATCAAATTTCAAAACACACGATTTCATGGGCTATAAATCACGATATTTGCTCATTTCGTTCAT
The DNA here is from genome assembly GCF_001876935.1 of Asparagus officinalis. NCBI lineage: Eukaryota > Viridiplantae > Streptophyta > Magnoliopsida > Asparagales > Asparagaceae > Asparagus > Asparagus officinalis. Next base: position 1,269,698 of record NC_033803.1, read on the forward strand.
TTTGATCCATCAGCAATCAATGAAGCGTACCAAAAAAATTGAGGTTTTTCATGGTTTGTTACCCATGATTTTAGACTTTTTTTTAATTTTGACCTAATGACAATTAAATTTTCTTTCATAAATCGCAACTCTCATAAGTTACATTATCCTCAAATTTTTTCAATTTTCGTGCTTTGATCCAATGACAGATATGTTTGTACTTTTAAATTTGTGATTTTCATGGGCTATATTATCCGCGATTTTTAAGAATTTCCGTTCTTCGACACAATGACAAATAAGTAAATACTTCTAAATTTGTGATTTACAAAGGCTATAGACTATAGTCCATTATTTTGCCCATTTTAGTTTGTTTGGGTGCAACAGCAATGATTGTGAGAACTTCAATAGTCCCAATTTTCATGGGTCAATAACACATGATTTTTGCCCCACTATCATTTGTTGGATCCAATAATAATTAATTACCCCTACTACAAAATTCGCGATTTTGATGGGTTACAACCTACGATTTTCGCAATTTTTTTTTCATTTCATTCAATTGGCAAGTTCTTTTATGTACTTCAAAATTAGCGATTTTCATGGGCATAAACTCACAAATTTTGTCAATTATCGTTTGTTTCAACCCAGTGGCAATTAATTATGTGTACTTCAAAATTTTCATTCGTCCTGAAATTTGAAATTTAACCCACAATTTTTTGTCAAATTCCGTTATTTTCGACTTAAAGGCAATTAAGTATTCTTTTTCTCTAAAGTTTCAATTTGATGGGCTATGCAACAATTTTTGTTAATTTGAGTTTTTTGACACAATGACAAATGAGCGAATATACGATTTTCAGCGGTTCTAACCAATAAATTGTCCATTTTTGTCAGTTTCAAACAAATAGCAACTAATTATGCGTACACTTCAAATTTCACAATTTTCATGGGTTACAACCAATGTTATATTAAACGCTAGACACTTCTAGGCGTCGGACCCGGCGCCCAGCGCTGAGACGCCTAGGCGGACGCCTAAACAGTTTCTGGGCACTTTTTTTTAATTGTGATACTTGAAGATTATATATATATATATATTATATATATATATATATATAGAAAAATGGGTATGCTTGGTGCCAAGCACAAATTGTCTAGACTTTATTATAAAAGATGCATACATACTAGATAACAAGACATAATATCCCAGATCTAGAAGTTTAAGTCCCAAAATATCAGCAAAAAGACAGTCAAACAGGAATAGTCTAGACTCTATTATAATAAATTAACAACATGCATCTAATCTAATCTCATCATCATCATGACGTTCCTCCTATGCTCCATCATCGCTATCCTCCCTGGAATCCATCTCCATACAATCCCTCGTCTGAAACATCATCATCAAAGACAAGTGGCTCTTCTTCATTTGTTTGTGGATTTTCATTTGTTTATATACCCAATAGCAACAAATTCATGGCTATGAACCATGAATTTTGTTTTCTTTTTTTCATTTTGACACAATAACAAATAAGCAAGCTTACTTAAGACATCACAATTTTCAAATGTTATAGCCCACGATTTATGTATATTTTGTTGCTTTTGACCCTAATTGAACATATTTCTTATTCGAAATTTCATGTGCATAAAATCCACGATATTTGCTCTTTACATCTATTTCGACCCATTGGCAACGAAACATACATACCTAAAAATTTCGGGACTTGCATGGATTATAACCCACAATTTCAGCCTATATTTGTTAGTTTCAACCCAATGGAAATTAAATTTTTCTTTCATAAAAAATTGTGATTTTTACGAGCTATAACCTACATTTTTCGTCCTACGAGTCAATGGCAAAAAAGTACATGTATTTAAAATTCTTGAATTTCATGCGCTAAAGCCCATGGTTGGTTTCCGTTATTCTATGTTTTGACCCAATAGCAAATGTTTGGCCGTTACCGATCGATCAATCTAATTCATATATTATAACTAACGATTTTGACAGATTATAGCTAACGATTTTGACAATTTTTTATCATCTCATCTCAATGACAAGTAATCGTACACAATACAAAATTCACAACTTTCATGGGATCATCCATAATTTTTGTCAATTTTTATTCGTTTCGACCCAATGGTGATTAAGTTTATTGTAACCCAATGGTGATTCGTTTCAACCCATTACTTTTGTCCAATTACAGTCGTTCAACCAATGACAACCTCTGGTTACAACCCAGGATTTTAGCAATTTTTGTTCATTTCATCCCAATGACAAATTACTATACGTACTTCAAATCAAAATTATTGATTTTGATGGGTTACAATACATGATTTTTATCAAGTTTCGTTCTTTGAAAAAATCACAAATAAGTATGTGTACCTTAAAATTCACGATTTTCGTTAGCTACCCAAGATTTTTTCCATTTTTGTCTGTTTTGAAAAATGTAATTAATTGGGAGTACAATTCAAAATTTGTAATTTACATGGATTATGACCCACGATTTTCTAGAATTATCATTTGTTCCCCCAATGGCAACTAATTACACGAACTTCAAAATTCGCAATTTGCATGGGCTAATAATCCATGATTTTTGTTACTTTCATTATTTTTATCCATGAAAAATAGATATATATATACTTCGAAATTCACGATTTTCATTAAATTCGTCCATTATGAACACGACTTTGTTCATTTCAACCCAATGGCAATAAACAAAGTATATTTCAGAATTTGTGATTTTATGGGCTACAAACCACAATACTTGCTCATTTTCTTTGTTTCGATCTATCGTCAATCAATCATGCATACCATACCAAAAACTCGCGATTTTTATAGGTATAATCCACAATTATTTTTCAATTTTAGAAAATTTCTTTCTTTTATAAAAAAAAGTGGCTTACATAAGTTATATTATCCACGATTTTTATCAATTTTCGTTCTTACTCTCAGTGAAAAATAAGTATGTGTAATTCAAAATTCATGATTTTCATGGCCTAAAGTACATGTTTTAGCCAATTTTTTTCCATTTCAGCACAATAGCCATGAATTATGCAAACTTCAATAATCACAATTTTCAATGGTTATAACCCACAATTTTTGCCCATAATCAGTCGTTTGACCAAATGACAATTAATTGTGTCTACTTCAAATTTCAAGAATGTCATGGGCTAAAGCCCACATTTTTTCACAATTTCATTCTTTTCGACCTAATGGAAATTAAGTAATTGTTTCTTCAAAAGTTGCATTTTCATCAGCTATAAAGCGATTTTTGTTAGTTTTCGTTCTTTGACCCAATGACAAATAAGTATATTAATGATTTTCAAATTTCATAGGTTTTAACCCATGAATTTTGTCCATTTTTATTAGTTTCGACTTAGTGGTAATTAATTTGGCATACGCTTAAAATTTTGCAATTTTCATAGGTTACAACCCACAATTTTTGTGTAGTTTAATTTATTACGACCCAACGGCAACAAATTATGTATCCTTCAAAATTCGTGATTTTTATGAATTATAAGCCAGGAGTTTTGTTAATTTTTGTCCGTTTTGACCCAAATAATAAAATTATTTGTACTTAAAATTTCACAGTTTCCATAGGCATTAGCTCACGATTTACATCAACTCAAAGACAATTAACTAAACATATCTCATATTCGAAGTTTCATGTGCTATAATCCACAACATTTGCTCATGACATCCGATTTGACCCATTGGTAACTAAACACGTGTACAAAAGAATTTGCGATTTTCATGAGTTATAACCCACGATTTTAGTCCATTTTCGCTAATTTCTACCTAGTAGCAATTAAAATTTTCTTTCATTAAAAATTACGATTCTCATGGGCTATAATCCAGGATTTTTGTTCTTCAACCCAATCGCAAAAAAGTATGCATACTTTAAAATTCGTGATTTTTATGTGCTACAATCAATAGTTGTTTTTCTTTTTCGCACTTTTCGAGCTAATAGCAAAATTTGTCCATCATCAATTGTTCAAACCAATAGCAATTAATTATGATTATTCAATTTCACGATTTTAATGGATTATAACTCACAATTTTGACAATTTTCGTTCATTTCATCCTAGTGACAAGTTATTATACATGCTTCCAAATTCCCAACTTTAATATGGTATAAATCATTACTTTTGTCAATTTCAATTCGCTTTGTCCAAAAGACAATTAAGTTCGGGTACTTCAATATTCGCAATTATAATGCATTATAATCCTTGTCCAATATTGATCACTCGACTAAATGGAAATTAATTATCACTTGAACTTCACGATCTTTGATGTGTTATATAACCCATAATTTTGGTAATTTTTGTTAGTTTTGTCCAAATGATACGTAATAATACGTACTTCAAAAGCAACGATTTTTATCTATTTCCGTTCATTTCAACCCAATGGCAATTAACAAAGCATATTTTAAAATTCGCGATTTCATGAGCTATAACTCATGATATTTGTAGGCGTCAAAAAATGCTTACAGACATCCTAACACCACTCAAGACAACATAGAAGAACGATATACACGTCATCAGGCAACACACTGCAGCGCGGCAGGACATGGTGCCGCGGCTAAGACGCGACAGCATATGACGCCGCGGCTTAGGCGCTGCAGTCTAGGGTGCCGCGGCTTTAGCGCGACAGCTTAGGGTGCCGCGGCTTCGGCGCGACAGCTTAGAGTGCCGCGGCCATTATAGAAGAGTGTTGTGGCGGTTACAAGGCAGTTATTCGATGATTATTTGAAGCCCACGTGGCGGCATATCAGAAATAGAACGTGTGCTGACGTGGATAGGCCCTCGCGTGCTCCAACAGAGCTTGAAGATTGAGATTCGGCTATTGCCGAATGCTCCTCACTTGTTGTAATGCCTTTGGCTAACTTTTGATAGTCAACCGGGCGAATAGCTCCTGTCCGAGTCCGAGTATTCTGATATACTCCTTCGAACTGGTCACAAATTTCTCGGACAGTTGGCGGATGACTCTCTTGTGACTCGTCGGAATCAGTATGCGAGGCCTTCCCTCGGCCGATCATGTTGATAGTGACCTGAGGGTATTCCGCTTCAACTGTCTTCTTTCTGTTGCGGCGTTGTCGTTTGGCAGGTCTAACGACATTCGTCAACCTGTCGAATACAGACTGCCGAGGTGTTGTTGCACAACAAGGGCATTCTGACAAGACTGCCGAGATAAGCCTCTCACATTGACATGAGTGAGCTGCTTGTGCTGCTGATTTTCCTCTCGACAACAGTTCCCGCAGATCAGGAACTTGGGAGGAAACTTTCCCCGGGCTTGGAGGTGGAGTTGGAACCCCCTGCCCTTGGGTAGGTGAGATTGGTTCTTGTCGAACGTGAATTTTAAAGCCACGCTAACTTTTTTGAACCTGATGGACCTCTTGAAGATCGCGTTCCTGAGATATAACACGAGGGTCGCGTTGAGAGTTGTAAACACCAGGCCGAGGCCTGCGTTTAAATGATGAAACTGACCTCTGAGGGTCAAGTTTTGGTTGAACGCGCCCCTGAGGGTCGCGTTTGGTTGGTGAAACAGACTCCTGAGAGTCATGCTTCGTTTGAACGCGCACCTGAGGGTCGCGTTTGGTTTGTGAAAGTGACTTCTGAAAGTCATTTTCAATTGGAACGCGACCTTGAGGGTCGCGTTTGGTTTTGACAGCTCCCTTCTGAGGGCTGCGTTTTGAATGAACAACGCGCCACTCAGGGTCGCGTTTGAGCTGTATCAGCCTAGGCTCATAGTTGGGCTCATTACCACGCAGTGAGCGCTCTTCTTTGGGGACGCCAGGTTTGGTTGGATCTTTAGAAACGCGATCTTCACGTTGGGCCAACAATCGGCTTTCTCGTAAGTGTGCTCGTCGGATGGATCTTCTCCGTCGGCGAGCGGCGTTCTTCTTGGCTTGTTTCAAAGCCTTTGCAGCAACGTCATTGACGTTTACAGGACTCGTCTCCTCCAGAGGCCGTTTGACGTCTTGCTGACGCGGAGGTGGGATCTTCCGCCATCAGAGCCAGTTTGAGTTCCTGGCCGAAGGAGAGGGCTTTCTTCGGCTCTTCAACAACAGAATTGATCTCCTTGGAGATCTTGCGGACACCATGCTTAGCCTTGGGGCTAAGCGATCCAGAGGATAGGGCTTCCTCGTATTTCGCTTGATCAAACTCTACGACGAGAGTTTCTACAGTCGTTCCCATGAGGTGGACGTCGGACTGAGCCACCACTTCATCGTCGGAAAAGCTAGTCCCCAGCGGAGTCGCCATCTTTTGTATGTAGAGAAAATTGTAAAGAAGAGAATAAAGAAAATGTGACTTTGATTCCTTTGATCTCGGTTACAACTTGATTACAAAAGAGAGGAAAACGAATTTGGTTTTCCCCTTTGTTTAAAACTGGGTTCTTCTTGGCAGCGATGGAGTGCTTCCTTCGATTGATTGCGTCGAACTTGCTCTCCGTTGACGATCCGACCGTCTTTATCTCGTGGGAACGATGAACTTTCGTGGAAAGTTTTATGAATAACTCTGAATGAGTTTAAGAACTCTGAACGAGTTTGAACTCTGTGAATAGAGTTGTTGGAACCGGAAATTCGGTTAATAATCAAGCTGTTTTTCTGTTGTTGAAAGATTCTCTCAGATTTGATTTTCTGAGGTTGGTTCAAAAATCCTATCTCCAAGGATTTCGTTGCTGTTGTTGCCGAATCCCCAAACCTGAGTGGTTTAGATCTTTTTTT
>NC_033803.1:1276786-1318610 GCF_001876935.1 Asparagus officinalis
GGTTAAAGTTTATTTTCCAACGCTGCATGTTCAAACCACGAAGCCAAATAGATGAGACAGTCATCACCAACAAAAAAGTGACACATGGACAATTCAGTTACATGGGAAGCTTCTTCATGGCTCATCTGGACATGTGGACTTCAATCATATGAAGCCCACATAGGTTAGAATTGGGTATTTTGATCATAAGAAGCCCAACCTGTTACAGTAACAGCGGCTTTGGGATGGAGCAAGGGCAAAGGCGATTTCCAAGGCGATTCAATGCGGGACGTGACCAGGCGACGGTTCAGGACCCGAGGAGAAGAAAGGTGTCTTTCATAGGCGGTAAGATCACAATTTCCCCTCCTTCATCCCTCTCTCCGCCTTCTGCGCCACCCTTTCACCCCCAAACCTCAATTCTAGGCCTCTCATCTTCTCTCCCTCAACATCAAAAAACCCTTTTGCCTTCATCTTCAACCCCTTTTTACCCACCTAAGAACCTTGCGCCCTCTTCCAAACCCTCTTTTGCAGACATCCTTAAGGGTCCAAAGGCAGTTCCGAATCCTCTCGTCCCCTCATCTTCATCCAAAGGTCTTCTCCCAATCCCTGATCTAGGCTGGACCACAGTTTCCTATAGGAAGAAAGCCAAAAGGCCAAGATCAGTAGCTTCTTCCAACAAGTCCCTTTCCCCTCCGAAATCCCCAAGGTGCTACCTTTGTGGTCACCCAGGTCACATGGCGAAATATTGCTCCTTGGGGGATTTCAAATGCTTTGCTTGCAACCTTGTTGGTCACACCTCAGTTTGCTGCCCTAACCGCAAGAACCCAACTTTACTGAGTATTCCACCAGCTATTCTACCCTCAACCCCTCCGCCTCTCTTTCTCCCTAAGATCACCCTTCCCCCCTCCGTTGTTGCAAGTATGGAGGAGTTTGCGAACTATGCTCACTTCCAGATCCAGATCGGAAACCCTTCACATGCTGAGCTTGTAGAGAACTTAGAGCGCCATTTCAAGGTAGAGAAATGGTCTTATGTGATCAGGAAATCAATGGCTTCATCATTCTTCATCCAGTTTCCCGACAAGGAGTCCCTGAACCTCACATGCTCTAAACCTTTCTTCGATATGGGAAGCTTTGGGGGCGTCTTTTCCCGGTGGTCTGAATCGTCAGGCCTCAAAGTCCTTCCAAAGTTCTTTTACGTATGGGTTGAGATCCTTCATCTTCCCATTCATCTATGGGACTCGGAGTTTATTACCAACATTCTTATAGACATAGGAGAAGTCATAGCCTTTTCTGATGATGTCTTGCTCAAGAGAGAAGCCAAGGTCTGTAAAGCTATGCTGCATGTTCGGGAACCTTCTGAAATCCCTCAAGAAATTATCTTCCGGTTTGAATCCCCCAACGAAGTTCATATTTTGGAAGGTTCGGTCAAACTTAGAGTGGCTGGGGACCCTCTTCCCGCGGAACAAGGCAAAGATAGAGATCTATTCGAAGCTTTTGTCCGTAGAGAGGGAACCCCATCCTCTGCTCTTAGGCCCCCCTCCAGCAGGGACAAACCAGCCATCCACCTCAGAAGACATCAATCTACCCCACCCACCAGTTCCTCCTCTTCAGCTGGACCCAAAAGGTAAAAGTATCATGATCGAAGATAGTGGTCCTCAATCTACTCCCTCCTTCGAAGCAGGCCCAGGGGCCCCCCCAGATCTGATTACAGTCTCTTTCAAAGGTATCTCTATCAATATCTCCAGAGAATCATGGGCCGCACTCAACGCAGCCTTCCCCAACCTAGAAGAAGATTCAATTCTCCCCCCATAGTAGATCGAGCCATTCAGGTCAGCTCTTCAGAATCGACGGAGCATGTTTCTACCACTGATCCCCCTCCAGGCTTTGAGAACGCTAAAAGTAAAGCCAAAAGGGTCAAAAAGAAAGCTAGTAGTGGACTCCACATGACGCTGCCTCTCAAGAAGCTAGTAGTGGACTCCACATGACGCTGCCTCTCAAGAAGCATCTTTCCAAGATGAAGAAGGGTAAGCACTCAGGTATATCTAAATCTAAGTCTTCATCCTCTGTCTCCACTCCTCCCATCCATTCCAGCGAGCTGGAGAAATTGGAGGAAATCTCTGTTAATTGTGGCATTAAAGAACCGATAGACCCGCTAGGTCTGCTTGAAATCCAAAATTTGATGTCTGGGGTAGTCCCATCTTCTTGAGTATCCCTCCCATTCCAAGTTGTATCTAGCCTGTCTCTATGCGTTTAGGCTCCTGGAACGTTAGAGGTTTAAACAAACCATCCAAACGTAGATTGGTTAGAGAGTGCCTATCCTTGGCCAAAGTTAATCTGGTTGGATTGCAAGAGTCGAAATTGTCTTCTCTCAGTTCCTTCCTCCTAAAATCCCTCGGGGGTAGAAATATTTCATCTTGGATTTCCCTTGACGCCACTGATTCTAGAGGTGGAGTTCTTTTGGGGTGGGACGATGATCTTTTCTCCTGTTCTTCATCATCTATCAACATATTCTCTGTATCGGCTACTCTTACCCACAGACCCTCTAATTGGAGATTTGTAGCCACAACTATCTATGCTCCATGTGACTCGTCTGAGAGGGAAGTCTGCTGGTGGGAATTAGATAGAATTAGAGGATCCCATTCTCTCCCATGGGTGGTTTTCGGTGATTTCAACATGACTCTTAGCACAGATGAAAGAAGTGGTCGTTCTAGTTCTATTAGAGACATCAAAGTTTTTCAAAAGCTTGTTGAATCTATCAACCTCTTTGATCTTCCCCTAAGTGGGAGGAAATTCACTTGGTCTAATCATAGACCCTCCCCATCGCTTGCAAGATTGGACAGATTCTTAGTTTCCATAGACTTTGAATCCAAATTTCCTCTCATGGTTCAGTTCGCCTTTCCATCTGGGTGCTCTGACCACTGCCCTATCATGATAGACACTAATTCCTCCTCTTTTCACTCCCCTCCTTTTAGATTTGAAAAAATATGGCTATCTCTCCCATCCTTCCCAATCTTTATAGTATCCAGTTGGAAATCTTTCACTTTGAAAAATGAAAACCAAGTCCCTCTTCTTCTCAAACTCAAACTCATCAAAAAAAGAATTAAATGGTGGAAAAAAAATCCTGTTTTGGTTCTTTATCCCAGTCCATCTCCAATCTGTCATCTCAAATTCACGCCCTTAACATCTGTGAGGAGTCTAGAAATCTTTCCCCTCAAGAGATGCAGCTTAGATCAGATATGAAAGACCAAATTCTTTCCCTGGCCAAAGCAGAAGAAATAAAATGGAAACAAATGTCTCGTATTCAATGGTTGAAAGAAGGAGATAACAACTCCGCTTTTTTCCATAAGGTTGCTTCATTTCACCGCAGAAAAAATTTTATTCCTCACCTTCTTATCAATGATTCCATCATCTCATCAGATAGTGCCATCAAAGATTCTTTTTTCTCCTTTTTCTCCAATCTATTTGGCCAAGCTCCAGCTTCCAGACTCTCTCCCAACTGGAGTACACTATACCCAAACGAAAACTTTGATCTATCTTCTCTTGACCTTCCCTTCTCTCCCCAAGAGATCTCAGAGGCTGTTTTTGACCTCAATCCTGACAAATCCCCAGGGCCCGATGGGCTCCCCATCCTTTTCTTCCAAAGATTCTGGCCAGTTGTTCAAGCAGATGTGATTGAATTCATTCAAGGGATATATTCTCATCCCCAAAGTTTAAATAACATCAATTACTCTCACATTTGTCTTATACCCAAAAAAGAGGGAGCTTCTTCTCCTAAAGACTTTCGTCCAATTAGTCTTATCAACAGTACTTGTAAGATCTTTTCCAAAATTTTGGCTAATAGACTTAAAAAAGTCCTTCACAATCTCATTGATAATTCTCAGTCTGCCTTTCAAGCAGGGAAATCATCTCTGGACTCTTTTCTCCTAGGTCATGAAATGGTTAACTTCTGTTCATCGGGGAAAAAAGAAGTATGTGCCTTTAAGGTAGACTTCTATAAGGCCTTTGACTGTGTGAACTGGTCTTTCCTTTTGTCCCTTCTCAAAGCAAGAGGCTTTGGCCCCAAATGGTGCCTCTGGATCCAATACATTCTATCCTCTTCAAAATCAGCTGTTCTAGTTAATGGTTCCCCTACAAAATTCTTCCGATGCTTTAGAGGTCTCAAACAAGGAGACCCCTTATCACCTCTACTTTTCCTTTTGGTGGCTGATGTTCTCAGTAAATTGCTGTATCGCAGTGCAGCTTCGGGGGATCTATCTGACCTAAATTTGAAAGGGCAGTTAAATTCCATTAGGTTGATACAGTTTGCGGATGATACCATAATTTTCTCCAAAGCCACCCCCTCTGATATGGCCACCTTAAATGCTATTCTTCACATTTTTGCTAATATATCTGGCCTTCATGTTAATCACCAGAAATCAAACCTGTTTTACCTTGGCAAAATTCCTCACAAAGGGAAAATGCTTGCTAAGATACTTAGCTGTGCAGTCGGTTCTCTCCCATTCTCATACTTGGGACTCCCTCTCAAACGAGGCTCTCTATCCAAAAGAGAGTGGCAACCTCTCCTTGATTCATTCACCAAGAAGCTTTCATTATGGAAAAACAAATCTCTCTCCATAGGTGGAAGGTTAACTCTCCTAAACTCTGTGTTATCTACTCTCCCCTTATACTACATGTCTTTTTTTAAGCTACCTCAGTGGTTAATCAAGGCGATAGACAGAATAAGAAGAAACTTTCTTTGGAATGGAAGCCACAATCCCTCAAAAATCAAATGCATCATAAACTGGGGTAAAGTCTGTAAATCCAAAGATGAAGGAGGTCTTGGGGTTCTAGACATAGCAAATTTCAACAAAGCTCTCCTATCTAAATGGCTATGGAAAATTTTTGATAGAAATTCTCACATCAGCAAAGTCTTTTTCTCTGTCTACTCCAAAGATGGGTTTAACCCCTTTGCTCATCCCATTAAGAGCACGGCCTCAAGTTTCTTCAAAGACCTATCCTCCATTCAAACAACTTTTTTCAACTTGGTTAAATGGAACATTGGTGACGGAAGAACTGGAAATTTCTGGCATGACAAATGGTCCTCAGAAAATTCCCTATGCAGCTTATTTCCAAAAGCTTTCAACTTAGCTCTCTCACAGAGCTGCTGTATCAGATCCCAAGGAAGAATGATTAACAATGCTTGGTCATGGCACCCGCTCACTAGAAGAGGTATTTCACTCTCAGAAAGGTCAGATCTCAACCACCTCCTCTCCCTTCTAACATCTTCAAATATAAATATCACTTCGGAACCAGATGAACTCTGGTGGATGCTCCTACCATCGGGGACTTTCTCAGTTAAGTCCCACTTCGGAACCAGATGAACTCTGGTGGATGCTCCTACCATCGGGGACTTTCTCAGTTAAGTCCTATTACTCCTTCGTCAATGGATGCTCCTACCATCGGGGACTTTCTCAGTTAAGTCCTATTACTCCTTCGTCAACTCAGGGGGCATTATATCCAAATATTCAAAATTGATTTGGAAATCTCCTATTCCATCCAAGGTGAAAGTGCTATTCTGGATCATCTCTAATAAGAAACTGAATACGAAAGCAAATCTGATATACAAGGGTTGGGCAGGCGATCCGAGATGTGCTTTTTGCAAATCGGAAGTAGAAACACACGAACACATCTTCATTAAATGTTCCTTTGCTCGTGCTATATGGTCCATCATCCTTCCCTCTGTTCCAACATTCTGCTGGCCAGAGACCATAGAGGAGCTGATAATGTTCCACAAATCTCCCAATCTATGTTCGGACATGAAAACCATTTGGAGAATTCTGCTACCCTGTTTTTGCTGGTGGATTTGGTTCAGTAGAAATGTTCTTATTTTCAAGGATAGTCAATCTAATCCTCTTCACTTTTGCTGGTGGATTTGGTTCAGTAGAAATGTTCTTATTTTCAAGGATAGTCAATCTAATCCTCTTCACGTAGCTTCTAATATTGGGAGATATACCATATTTTGGACAGGCGCTGCAGATGAGAGGCTTGCAAGGAGACTGCGTAGGGCTGCATCTAACATCGGACTTCAGGAGCTTGCTAACAGGATTGTCAAGGCAGATGGGGACAACCTCACACCAAGCTCCCCAACTCAGAACTCTCCATAGCTGCTGCGGGATAAGGACACCCCCCTTATTGTGGAAATCTGTAGTTGCTTCTCTTATCAACTAGGTTGCTATATTTTGAAAACTGTTTCTGCATCCATTACTTTGGAAAACTGCTACTGTTTGTTGTTCTAGCAGGTTGCTCTTTATCCTCTTTTGTAATTATGTATTTTGCACCAGCTACCTAAGTAGCATCGATGTGGGTACAGTTTGGTAGGTGACGACATATGTCCGCTCCTTACCTAGTGCATTCTCACTAGTTTTACATCTAGTTTGTGATGCTCGTTTGTATTTGTTTTTATCTTTGTTTCTAAATAATAATAGTTTTTTATGAGCAGGGCTTTTAACCCTGCTTTTTCAGCTCAAAAAGAAGCCCAGCCTGTTGCATATGTCCATGCCACTGCTTGCACATACAAATACTTCTCTGTGATTTCAAGCATAATCTAAGGAATTTTTGTTTTAGTCACATGACAATAGAAACTTGATTGAAATATATAGTCACAAGGTACGAATTTACTTAACGAATATATTTTTTTTCTTTCTTCTAAAGACGAAAGTGAGCCGGGATTTGATATTTCTATGTTATCAGGGTCACCACCGCCTGCAGAATCTAACAAAAGAATAATAAGAACTCATCCATAGCCAATGTGCCAATGTAGAGAAAAAGTCCATTGAACTGCTAGATATTATAGGTGAAAGTAGTGGCGGAGCTACATGGTGTCCAGTGGTGTCACATGCACTGGATGTTGTGCGCGGCGGAAGCCTCGATGCGACACGAACAATCCAAGAGATAAATCACAACTAATAAGCCAAACACAATACCACACCAAGACAACGAGTTTAACGTGGTTCGGCAAGTTGCCTACGTCCACGGGGTAAGGAGAGGAGACTTCTTACTATTAGAAATCAAGAGAATACAAATAGAGTTACAAATATCCCCGATCAAACCCTAAAACAAAGCTCTAGATCTCTCACAAATCTCCCACAATTGGATGCAATAATCCTCTCTCAAAGACTGCTCAAAAACGTCCTTACCTTAACCCTAATTAATCAGGTTTAGGGTTATATATCAACTCAGAACGAACCGGGTCAAAAACCAAGGCCCAGCCCAAAATCCACATGCGGTCGACCGCACGAAGCTCGCGGTCGACCGTCGACCAAACACCCCCGACAGAGAACCTTAATCCTACAGTCAAACTCGCGGTCGACTGTGATGGCCGACCGAACTGATTTCCCGAGAGATAATCGCCTACAGGGTCCCCACGGTCGACCGCCACGGTAGACCGCCTTCAGCTCCGAATCCCACTGGCCTTCGTGCACGTTCGCGGTCGCGCCTGTCTGCCTGGCTGAATCTTCTGCTGATTTTCTGCACTCTCTCTCTCCATTTCTTCACTGGATCGCCTGCATTTATTTTCTGCTTCTGACACCACTGGGATTTAGGCAAGACACCGTTGGAGAGGATATTGAAAGATTACCTGCTTCAATGAACTCATAAGTTTTATATATAGTGACAATAAATCTTGGCTCCACCACCGGGTGAAAACATATTGTAAATAGTACTGGAATTTTACAGTGTAACACAATATTGAGCAACATTGCTATATATCATGGGAAACCAAGCATCAGTTGATCAACAATCTGTTATTTCAATAGCCTTCTTATAGCCTTTGCTGACTCACCCATTAATTCAACTTCTCTCGCCTGCAACAATATATGATGGCGATAGAAGAACATTCATATATCATCATACTAATTAAAAGAAGTTTGATATATAAGCGAAGTTAGAGTTTACATACTTCTAGTCTAAAATTTTCAATCCATACATAAAACTTACATACGTAGAAGTCTAATGAGAGCCTAGAATAGAGAAAGGACCTAAAACCTGTAAAACAACCAATCGATTGAACTACATCTCCCTGGATTTTGGCTCTAGAAAGCTCGCCTTCACCGCGTCGAGCTCGTTTCTTCCATCGAAGGCGTCGTGAGGAGAATCGACGACCAACGTCCCTTGACGCCTATTCTCAAAGTTGACAGATATAGCTCTTCCTCCTGATCTCTGCCACCATTCTTTCCCGTGCTTCGACCTCACCCCTTCCAGCTTCGACCTCATCTCGTCGTATCTCCGATTATTAGCCTCGCTTTTGCTATCTCTCTTCGGGTAGTTGTACACGAACACCTTACCTTTGGTAAGAAATCTGTACCACATTTTATTTTTTTTCTCTGGGTCGTAAATAAACACAGCCGAGTTCCTGATCTTTGGAGCAGGAGAAGGGCATGCGTTGCTGCATAAATCAACATGGGTGTGGTTACACGTCCAAACCCTCATCCTCCTTCCGATCTGATTGCTGCTGATATCGCATATCGTCTGCGTCGCCCACTCTTGATCACCAACATGACACTTGCTCAACTCCAAGGAAGACTCGTTCACTCGGTATATGACGATCACGGTGCACTCTCGTCGAGTAGGAAGGTACGCGAAAGTGCAAGCGTAATCGCCGCTTACACTGAGTTTCGGGAGGTTGATCCTTGAGAAAGTAAATGGATTGTAGAGGAAGAAGAACTGGCCATGGTGAGCGAGCAACCAATCGAACTTGGATTCGACGACGACGGCGCCCTCGAGATCGGGCAACTTAAACGTGCAGCACTGCGGCTGAGATTGGCTGTAGATGTAGCATTCAAGAGTGCGTGCTTTCTTCTTCTCTAGCTTATAGAGAACGAGCCATGGTTCACCTTTGGAGAAGCTGATTAGTTCGGATCGGCCAGAGGGAGACGATCGCCATTGTTTGCAGACGCTACGGAATCTTACGAAGTCGTCGAGAGGCAGGCGATCGGAGATGCTCTCCAAGATGTCGGCGGGCATCGTAGACCAGTCAGGACCTCGGCGCCTACGGTTGAAGATAAATCTCAACATTGCGAACATGTTTTTATTTTTATTTTTTTGGCAGATTTTACGACTTAATTACAATTTAAAGGAGGTTTTGAGGAGGAGGAGGTTTGCTTTTATATAAGTAATTTACTTCTTCACGCATTTAGTTTTTTTTTTTAATACTAAACACACGTTTGGAGATTAAGTGCTTAAGTAGAAATAGGAGAGAAAAAATTCAAATCAATTTTATTGATCGATATACTCACCTTTGAAAGGTTATTCGATAAGGCAATAACTTTCAAAATATCAGAAAACTCTCCAGTGATTATCATAAAACTCCCTTTCATTTTAAGATTTTATCTAAAAGTTCCGTAGCGATTTTCATATTTTAGTGGGGTAAAAATGTAGATTAATATCTTTAGAGGAAAACAAACATATTAATTCATGGCTTCATCGCGTTAACGGTGAGGGGAAAAAATTTAATGCCTCTGATCGTTCAATGAGAATTCCTTGAATAATATAGAAAAACTGTATAGCCTAGAAATAAATAATAATAATAATAAGTAGATTATTCCCACGACAATTTGCAACAGCTTTTTGCTTCTTCTTTTTTTTTTTTTGTAGTGGAGGTACCGTCAATATATATTGTACATCATGTCATTTATAAACCTTAATTTATTTTATTTTATTTTTACATATATACAGAAATTAGTAATAAGTTAAATTTCTGGTTTTTTCATTGCTACTAATTTAGATAGAATTCTGGTTGTATCTTTACTATTATTTATGTATTCAGTTTTAATCTGTTAGTTTGTTTTACATATACCAACTGAAAAATCTTTTCTTTCCTTTTTTTGTTTTTGACGTACGGAGTCTATCTTTATGAAAATTTTCAGCTATATCACATGGCCGAAACATTTTTGTAAAGTTGAGATAATTTAATAGGTGCTCCCAAATTAAAGTTTTTTACCATTTTTAATTTGATAAAATAATTAAAACTGTCTAAAAATATGGAAGGGTATTTTTGTCCGACCTACTTACATAATTTCCTAATTATCCTCGTCCAATACCGTTTCTTTGTTCCCTAATTATCCTCCAATATCATTTCTTTTGTTTTTTGTTACTTCTCGCAAGTTAAGTATTTCTTTGACGCTGACAAAAAATTCTTCTGGAACCTAAAAATTTAGCATATACCTAAAAAATTGAAATTCACCTACTTTCCTAAAAATTTAGCATATACCTAAAAATTGAAATTCTTTTTCGCGTTTGCTCTCAAGGGAATGAATATATGTGTGTGTGTGTGAAGATATTTTTTTTCCTTTCTATAACATTAACCAAGTTGTTTAATAAAAGAAATAAAAACATAAAAAGATAGAAAATAAAAAAGATATAGAAGAAATAAAAGAGAATTAATCACTTATATTTAACATGGTGTATGAGGAAAATTAGATTTTTTTTTTGCAAAATGAATCACAAATAAGAGAAATAAAAGACAAAAAATAATGCAATACATGAATAAGTTTTGGAAGAGTTTATAGTTCAAAAGCAATAAGAAACAAAGAAGGAAGAATGCTAGAAAAGGACGGAAAAAATAGAGAAGCGTTCATTAGTTGTATAGTTGTAACTAATCACAAATTATATTTCTCTTCTTATTTATACTTCCTAAAATAACATTTTTATCTAAGTGAAATTACTCTTTTGGGTGTGAAACTCCTCTCAACTACCTTATCCCTCAAATTTAGGATGTGAGAGAGATTTTTAAGGAAACAAACTACACCAACCGCTTCCGTACTCAATTGGAACACCAAAGCTGTTGGCAATTTAATATAGTATATATTCGATGATTATGAACTTAAAAAAAGAAAATATGCATTCAAAACTTAAAAAAAAAAATTATTCAAATTATCATTAGCAAGTATTTCACGTGAATATTGTGAGATTGAGAAATCCACTCTTCAAAGAGCTTGCAATTTCAAAACGTCATCTCGCATTCAAATTGTGTATCAATTGTGAATAACGTGGTGAAATTCGGTTATGCAATCTTTTTCAGAAAAGGAAAAAAAGAGAACTTCTTCCGACATTAGTTTAAAAGGACTTGAATGAAACAATATGCGGGGGGCTAATAGCAACTGAAATACTATGAGGGACTAAATTTGAAATGAAAGAATTCGACGACTTATTGCAGACTGACCCTCTGTAGTATCTATATTTTGACCTCTCTAGCCCTCTAGTTATAGTTTTGTTCTTGCAATTCTCACAGGGTTAACTGGGAAACAGACCCCCCCACCCCCACTAGTTTTGTTATTTTGAACTTACCACCCCTCTAGTTTTGTTGTTGCAAATAGAGCCCCAACTGAGATTTTTTTCACTTTCAACCTCACAGGGTCTGCTTATCAAATAGGTAGCCTTTTCTTCTTTCGTAGAGGGCAATTTATCTATCAAGATACGTTAACAAATTCTACATATATTATCTATTTAATTGTCAAGTAGATGATTATCATTCTTCACCTTGTAGTAGCTGATCCTTGCTTACCGCAACATAGCTCATGCTTAATTTTGCCGATATTGATTTTTTTTTTTTTTTGAAATTCCAAATTTTGAAAATTGATCCTTTTATCAAGGCCAAAAATGAAAAAAAAGGGGGTTGATTTGGTGAAGAGTACTACAATGTGCGGAAAACATGACTGTATTTCATCTATCACTGGAAATTATGTGCATATTGGTTTTGATGTAATCGCCTGATATGGACGTAATTAGAATTCATCATGTTTTTTTTTCTGGGAGAAAAAGTGAGCAAGTATCCATACATTCCGTTAATAATTAAGAGTCTGTATTTTATAGAAAAGTTTTGAGAAACACCTGACAATTGCGTTATCATAAATAATAGATTTCTGTAGATTTTCACAAACAGTGTTTGGTTCAACATTGAATTTACAAAAAAGTTTTCTGTAAAGTACATAAATCCGTACAACTTTACAGAAATTGTTTTCCACTCAAAATGGACGGAAATTGCAAGGAAATCTGACGCAAAATATTAAAACATTAATTAAGCTCACCAGTATCATTCCCATGTGATTTCTCATGGACACTGTTGGAAAGCTATTTTCTATATATAAAATATATCTAACCAAACAAAAAAAAACAACAACATATTTTTAATAAAGTTAAAAACTTTTTCATACTTTGAACCTAACAAAAAAATAGCAAAACAACAAGAAATACGATACTCTTCGAGTTCTATAAATTATTCCTAAAAACTTTATAGAAATACGAGGAAATGTATATTCTGGGTGTTCTCCTCTTCCTATAATTTATAGAACCCTAATGAGAAAACCGACAAGCCTAAAACCAAAAGAAAACCTGCGGCCAGCATCTCTCCCACCGCGCGGCTTCGGCGCCGTTCAACGAGACCGCTCGCTTCGGCCCAACCCGCCATCGAGCCAGCCTTCTCTCTGTCGACTGCGGGCGGCCCGACCACCAACCGTCCTAATCATTCTTCGCTCCCGCGAAGCTGCATCCACGACGCCTCCGCTTCGACAACACTCTCTCTCTAGTCCCGCGGCTCCGCGTCTTGTCCCTCTGCTTCGCTAGTATTCAGCCTGTTCAGCTCCTCGTTTCGAATTGGTCGAAGACGAAACAGTCTTCGCAATTCGCGACGAATTAGTAAACCAACATTGCGTTCCTCTTCTACGGGACAGGGAAATGAAAAACGTGCTGTAATCCTCGGAGGTGCGCACCACACCGCCTGCACAGACCCACCGGGCCCCCTGTGGCCTGCAGGTGAGAGACCCTCCCACGGCACACTAGACCAAGATCTCGATCGGACTGCTAAATATTTACGGCAGATCGCCTGAGTAGCCACCCCTCGCGCCGCCGACGCGGCCACGTGCTCAGCCTCCAAGCGGCCCGACCCGCTCGTCCGCCTGCGGCTCACGACGACCGCCGGTGCACTCCCTTAGGGTAGGGAGGTAGGCAAAGAACAGGCCCGCCTCCAACACGCCCGCCGCTTACGTTGAGCAGCCGGAGCTTCAGGGAGCGTTGACTCTCGAAAAGTGAGCGGTGTAGAAGAAGAGAGCGATCCGCCTATGCGGGCGAGCACCCAGCCGCAACTTGGATTCCACGACCGACGGCGCCCTCGAGCCGCCAGCCTTATCGCGCCAGACAACCGTAGGTGGATCGGGCGTAGATGTAGCATTTTAGGGGCGGCCCGCCTCTTCCCGACGTCCGCCCTTTTCCTGGCTCGCTAGAGGATGAGCACGGCTCGCGCTCTGGAAGAAGGCGCACCCAGCTCAGCGAGCCGATCCGACGGAGACGACCGCCACTGTTTGCAGGACGCCGACGGAATCCTAACGAGTCGACGAGAGGCCAGAGGCCGGTCGAGAGGACATTCTGCTAGTATGTCGGCGGTGGCATCGGCGGACACAACTGCGGCTCGTCGTGCCCACGCAACGATTGACGAGAAGCCTGAGGCATCGTCTCTTTATTTCCCTTCTTTTCTTGTCTTTTCGTCTGTTAGCTTGTTGTTGGCTGAAATTAAAGCATCGAGAAGGAACCTTGCAAGAAGATATAATATAATGAACTCTGCATCATTGCGTGAGAAAATAATTCAGGGGAGGTTAAGATGTATTTATTTACATAGTAAAGAGATAATTAAGAAAATTGTGTCCCTATAAATAGAAGAAATTAAACTTTGTTTCAACCCCAAATAGAAGAAATTAACAACACTTATCTTTATCTTTTAACAACACTTATCTATAAGATCAAAGCATATGTTTCAACCCCAAATAGAAGAAATTAAACTTTGTTTCTAATTTTTTAAATTTTTGGGGTCGTTTCTTTTTTTAAAATTTTAAGGTCTGTTTGCAAGTTGTTAGTTTTAAGGGTTTTTTTTTAATTATTTATGTTCAATGGGATATTTGTTATTTTTGATTTTTTTTTTGAATGCTGTTTGTAATTTTCTAACATGTTTTGCTTAAATTTATTGGGACAAAATTTTTTAATTTATGGATAGTTATGATTTAATTAGGATTATAGAATATTTGATTATTAGAATTTTTTGAAAGTATTTTGGATATTTCTATTAATTTTACAGATGACTTGTTTTTTGTATAAAGTATTCAAATTACGTCTTTTTGGTATTTTTACGAGTTTGTGCAAATTCAATTGATTTTGGTATTTTCTAGCACTCACGCAAAATTAATATTTTTCTCCTTAATTATGAAAATAATTTACGAGGTTAGCATATTTCATAAGATATCATCTATTATCTTTATTTTTAAATTTACATATAAAAAATAAATGCTAAGTTACGAGTTCTATTTTTTCCCCCCTTGTTAGCTACCAAATTCAAATCTTTAGATTGTTAAAATTTTAAATATTTATCTGATTTCTCTAATAAATAAATTTTGTAAGTTTTGAAATAATCTATCTTGTAATTTCTGAAGAAGTGGCCAAACGAGGAGGTTGAACAATTATATATAACTTAATATAATTTTTAACAAAAATAAAACAGATTATTGAAGTTTATATATATTGGCTAAAATTAATTAGAATAGAATATGACAATGTAAAATTTGAAGAAGTGGCTAAACGTGGATGTTGAGCAATTATCTATAATTTAATATAGGTTTTAACATAGTTAAATCAAATCCGAGGATATGTAATATTAATTAATTAGGATAAGATAGGATAATTGAAGCTTATACCTATTAATTAAAAATCAATTAGAATAGAATATAACAATACTATATCTAAAAGGATGAATGCTATTATTTTTGTCCATGAAATGTTTTGTCCCGAACTCCCATTTTTAAAGGAAGTATGGTTTTAAACTGAATATGATATTCATACTGCTAGCTATATATTTAATTACATATAACTTTGTTTTTACATATCTTGTGATTCACTGGAGAGATAAATTAATTCACTACAAGCTGCTTACGAGACATTGTAACTATTTTCAGAAGCAATATGAAGTATGATTATCAAACAACTAGTTTTGTCGACTTAAATAAGTTTCTTTCTATAAACCCCAACATTATAAAACTAACACTACATGCATCCCTCTGTGTTTGTGGAAAATAAGGATGATAACTATAAGTCTATATCGACATGCTTTTTCACCAAGTGGTTTATCTTTCACGTTTAAAAATTCACAAGTAGCAGATTTCCATCCTATTTTGAAGATAATTTATTTGAAATGTTTTTGGCTATCAAATTGTTTACTTTACAGAGATTATTTCCCTACTTTTCTTCCCAATTAATCAGGTAATTTTGCAATTTTCGACTAAAATATATAATTAGCATTTCATTTAATTATAGATAAGGGTAATTTTGTGAATGTAGATTATAAAAATTGGTAAATGAAATAAAGTGTTCTGCGTCCCGACTTATTTGCGCAGCCAAAACGATCCCTATCCTTACTTTGTTTTGCCGTATCTTGTGGGCCAAGTCATGGGGATGATCTTGACATGAAATGACAAGACAAGTTGTGAACATCCATTTAAAAGTAGGGGAATTGTATATTGGCCCCTTACATTATTTTTAATTGGTAAATAGTCCCTCAAGTGTGGTTATTTTGCTTATTACTCGTTTATATCTTTAGTTTTCTTGTCATATGGTCCTTCTTTTAGAAAAAAGTGTTAACTTCTCTAACTCTAATTAAGTTAATGCTAAATGTAACAATACATGTCACCTTATTACTCTTGGTTATACAATTTCCTTCTAAGTTTTGGGTTTAGAGGGAAGCTAGTCATGGTAACGACCTCAATTTGGGGTTTAGGGGAAGTACGAGACCATTGAAGAACAAAAAAAAAAAGTAGATTTGAGTGAGTATAGGTTAGGGTATAATTGGTATTCTACCTAATTCTATCATATTTAATAGTCATTAATAACACTACCAAACACGAGGGATGGATTAGCAAGAAACTTAATGAGTTAAGGGGCTAATAAGCAAATTTGTGGGGGACTATCTGGCAATTAAAGATGATGCAGAGGGCTAATATGCAATTAACGATTTAAAAATTAGATGGATCTTGATATTACATGAAGAGATGTAACATCAAGAGATATATATTTCAATGAAAGTTTTATTTGCTAATCAACATATATAGAGATATTTGTTTGTCCATGAGTTTTTCAAGTTCAAGCATAATAGATTCGTGGAATTATGTACGTTACAAATATCAATATACAGAGAAGAAATACAGATATCAAAATTTTGACTGACATCATAATGTTTTTGTTGATGCACGGATATGTAACGCGAGATTCATGGCTGATTCTAAAAAGCTTAGAATCCTTTGACCTCCTTTAATGTCCGATCCTCTGATAGGAGGAGCGCCCTACACACATGCAACACGTTAGAGGAGCAAAGTTGGGTTATCCGGTGATTCCTATGACAATCAAGTTAGTCACCAGCTGAATGGATCAAGGAATTGATTAGTAGGCGATGTGTCTATTTATACCCAGCTAACGAGGGCATTTATGTAACTTCGGACGAGTCCAATCGGTCAACTTATTTGGCTGATACTTTATAGATGTCGGTTATGGGTGGCATGAGTTACCTACGCGATTAATGCGATGGTGACAGAGGGTCCCAGGTGTTGTCATGGTCCGAGGAGTCATTAAGACTTTTCGGCAAGGGCGTAATGATGACTCCAACCTTGCATTTAATGTAATGGTGCTTGGTTGTCGGCATGGGGTTTGAGAGAGACCGCCTTTCAACTCGGCTCTGCGAGAGGGACGAAAAAGGAGACCTTTCGTCTCGGCCCTCAAGGGAGATGAGAAGGAGCACCTTTCATCTCGGCCCTCAAGGGAGACAAGGAGGGACGTCTTTCGTCTCAGCCTTCGAGAAGCTGGTGTGCCCCGAGTCAGTGTGTAGTTTGTTTGAGACACACTTCAACCAATTGAATACAATTAATATTTGCTTATTTCTATAGCACAATACTAGTCCCTTTGGCTCGAACTCTGGTGGCGAGTCCGCGTGAAATTGAACTTCGTCCTTTGGGTTTACTTTGAAATGACACCAATGTCTTGGGTATTGGACTTCGAATGCCACCAAGGTCTTAGAGTCTTTATTGTCGAGTCGATGAAGATCGAGTTGCAGGAGCTACATACAGATTAGTACACAACCCAAAAAAATTATTATCTACAGAAGGGTCTTTATAATTTAATTATATTTTGCGGAGATACTCTACGAAATGTTTTATGTATTATGATAGCCATGTCGTTTCTTTAGCCTTACTCTTCATTTAATATTTAGCAAAATTTCTTAACTGTCATAGCGTTTAAGCGACAGTAGCAGCTTCTGATTCTGAGATCCGAAGACAGGGGATCGATCGCTTCTTCAAAAAGAGATGAAGATGCCCTAATGTGGGTTACCAAACCCTTACTTATTTCCTCCACTTAACACATATATCGACTTAACTATCGGAGGAACCATCGGAGATCCCAACTCCGATCCTCTCTTGTGTTGTTTGTGTGCAGGAGTGAATCCTCTGCTGCATAAGCAGCCATCGAAGAAGATCAATGAATCCTAAAACCGAACATAATCCGCACTAAAATTTACTCTTTGATAACAGACATCATCAGCTAGCTTTGTATATGAAATTGCTTCTTTTTTTTTCTTCTGATGATTTTTCCATTACAACATGAATGATATTTAAACTTCGACGATTGATATATTCCAATATATTCAACTAGTTTGCGGTCTGTGCAAAGCACGGTATTTTTTTTGCTACAGTAATTCCGTTTTTTTTAATATGCATGATTTGAATTTTTTGGAGTGCTACAGTATCCCGCTCTGCTACAGTACCTTTTAAATGTTACAGTATACCCGTGTGCTACAGTGACATTTTTAATTAATTATTAGCTACAGTAATCATGTTACAGTAAATGCTACTGTAGCATAAACAGTGAATCTTTGATCCTCCTATTTGTGTAAAGGAATAGATTCCCTTCCCGTCAAACTTATAAAAAAAGAAAGTAATAAAATAAACTACGATAAAAATTAATATCTACCGTCACAATTCACGGAGGAAATTATGGGATTCCATCCGGTAAAAATTACAGCTGTCAAAGCAATTCCAAAAATAACATGTCAAAAAAATGAATATCCACCATCACCTTTCACGGAGGAAATTATGCTTCTGCTCACAGTGAAAATTGCAGCTGTCTGGACAATTCCGAAAATACCCCTAAACGGTCCTCCCACGTCCTCGACCCCTCAATCAAGCAGCGCACGAATCGCAAGGCAACAGCCTCAGAAATCACCGCCGTCCAAATCTGGTTTGTTTTGTTCTGCACCATCTCGACCACCGCCACGTGCCGGTCGCTCGAGACGGATCCTTTGGCGGGGAACCGGTGTCAATCCCGCGCAGCGGAAGCTTATATTACCCAGCACCGCTAAAACCATTAATTACCGCAATTATTACAAAAAAATAAAAAAAAATAATAAAATAAAAAAAGAAGAGAGGAGAGAGAAAGTGACTGTCTACTGTGAGAGATAGACTGAAGTCTAGAGAGAGAGAGAGAATCTCAGCTATGTGTTCTTCCTCGTCGTAAAAAAAGAGGGGGAAAAAAAAGAAAAAGAAGGAAAAAAATGTTCTCGTCGCCGATCAGAAACCCTAGCCTGGGGTTTACGCCGACGGATTTTCTAATCCCGGTCGGTATTGCTATTTTTTTATATTTTTTTGAAAACAGTTATTTTTGCACCGAATGTTAAAATTTTCTGTTCTGTTTTTAGAAAGAGGAGGAGGTGGAGATGGCAGCGACGACGGGGGGATCGAAGGAGGAGGAGACGGAGAGCTGTCACGCGGACGGCACGTGCGGCGGCGAGGTCGCCGGCGAGGAGGGGAAGAGGAAGCGACACCACCGACATACTGCTCGTCAGATTAAAGAGATGGAAGCGTAACCATCGTCGTCGTCGTCATCATCTTTACGAAAAATATTATTATTATATTATACTAAAATTTTAGGCTAATTAGCACTAAACTACCTTATAGTTTGCGGGACTTTGCGTTTATGTACCCTCACTTGTTTTTTCGTCGCACTTATATACCTTCCGTTGTGCGAACGTGAGAATTTTAAACAAACATGATGGTTAAAAATAGCGTAAACTTAATAGTAATTTTAAACAAACATAATGGTTAAAAAATTATAAAATTATTTTGTGAGTGTCGCGTAGAAAATCCGAATTAAAACTGTTACATTTGCGCAACATAAGACATTAAAATGCGACTTTTAAAATGTAAGGTATTTAAACTCTAATTAGCCTAGTTTTTATGGGTAAATCACGGTAAACGCGAAGAACTTTAAGCCTTTTGTAGTTATTGGGTGTTTAGTGTAATTTTAAAAGATTTGGGTGTTTACTGCAAAATGCAATAAGTCCTTGGGGGCTTCGGTTCCGTGTAAAAGAAGTTAACGGTCTAGTCTGCAGAAATCCCTGTGTGAGATTTCGACGGTTGTCACTCCAGCGACACAAATAAAACTGTTTAGTCTAATTAAATAATTTCTTCTTTTTTTTTGTTCTAAAAGTGTAGAATAATATTTGAAATATTATTTTTTAGTCAATTTGTACTTGTTAATGCAGGTTGTTTAAGGAGTGTCCGCACCCGGACGACAAACAACGGCAGAGGCTGAGCCAAGACCTGGGCCTCACGCCCCGCCAGGTCAAATTCTGGTTCCAGAACCGGCGCACCCAGATGAAGGTGCGCGCTCTAGCATGCCCCTCCTTTTCCCACTACCATGCGCCCCATCAGCTTGTTAAAATAAAAAAAAATGTCAAATCTAATTAATACCTTTATTATGATTACCCTTGTTACGTGTTAGTCTCAGCAAGATAGAGCGGAAAACGTGATTCTGAGAGGGGAGAACGAGAGTTTAAGGAGCGAGAATTTCCGGCTGCGGTCGATGATGAGGGATGTGAGGTGTCGGAGCTGCGGTGGGCCCGCGGTGCTCGGTGAGATGCCGTGCGGTGGTGACCGACATCTCCGGCTTGAGAATGCTCAGCTCAAGGACGAGGTCGATCTATCACAATCTTCCACATGTTATTAAGGAAGTAATATGTTGGGATCAATTGAAATAACAAGTATATTTATAATATAATAATCACAACATGTTATTAGAAGTAAGTGTACTTATGACCTTGCTTTGAAAAAAAAAGGAAAATGATATAGGCACACCTTGTGCCACACCACCTCTTTTTGCTACAGTGCACTGGGCCTCACATGAGATTTTTTTTCATGTGAGCCCCGTGCACTGTAGCAGAGAGAGTTAGTGTGACACAAGGTGTGCCTGGTGGTGTGCCCGTAGTGCCACCCAAAAAAAATGTAACCAATGATGGCTAATTAGTACGTTTGGGAAAGGACAAAATAACTAACTCATCCTTGCAGGCTTAAAGCTTAAAGAGGCTTAAAGCTTAAAGGACGAGTGAACCCTTAATTTCCCCCCAAAAGTATCAATTTTATATAATTTGCTCCTTAAACTATGTTTGTGGGTTTAATACGGTCATTTTGTAAGCCCACTATCAAATAGTTAACTGATTAATGACATGAAGGTGTTTCCTTGCATTTCTTCATGGGCTTTTATTAGTCGTCTCCTTTTTCTCTAGACCAAAAAAATTACTTAACTACTTTATTTCTAAACTTTTTGCTCTTTATCCCTTTTCTGAAATTTAAAAAACATTTTAAAAATTGCATAAATACAAGAGATGCCAAAAAAAACATCATTAATATGTTAAATGTTTGGTTGTGGGCTCACAAAATGACTACACACATAGTTTAAGGGGAAAATAGACAAATTGATACTATAGGGGGAAGTTGAAAATTCACCAATACTTGAAGGGGTATTGATCATTTTGCATGGTTGAAAATATATTTTCAACTACAACTAACCAAATGCATCCTAATACTCTTCCTCTTCTCTATGTCAACAGCTCCAGCATTTATCCTGCATTGTCGACGCCGACCCTCTTCTAGCTCTTAGCCCTGCACCCCTACTCATGCTGCCATCTCCAGACCCTGACATGAGCATCTATTCAAGGCACTTGGGGGAGCTCCAGATGGTCCCGGTCCACACCATTACCAAGAACCACCCAAAGCTCGGTGGGCCCATAATCATGGACCAGGACCAGGGACCAGCAATGGAACTAGCAACGACTGCATCCGAGCACTTGAAGAGGTTGTGCAGCATTGGAGAGCCTCTGTGGATTAACAATAATAATTTTGGAGGAATTGTGGAGGTCTTGAATGTGGAGGAGTATAGAAAATCTTTTCATTGGCCTGTTGAGCTTAAGCAGGAGAGTGGAGAATTTAGGAATGAGGGCACAAGGGATTCTGGGCTTGTGATGATGAATAGTGTGACTTTGGTTGATGTATTTTTGGATGCTGTGAGTTTGAATTTCTTACGATTTTAGAAACGGGTTATTAATAATGATGGTGATTATATATTTGACACATGTTTTTGTTGTGTTTCTTTTTCCAGAATAAGTGGATGGAGTTGTTTTCTTCAATCGTCTCCAAGGCAAGAACACTTCAGATTATAAGTTCTGGGATTTCTTGCCATGGCAATGGTTCCCTTCATCTGGTAATTATTGTATTTTTCCTATTTATTTCTGTCGAATTCAGGATCATCCATGTATAACTAAATAAAGAAACCCCTGAAATTAGTATCTTTACAAAGTGTTATTTTAAGGTATTTTTCTTTTCTCGTGAAAAAAACATGCTTACATGAATAGCCATGTGATGTTATTTTTTCTATATATCAAATTAAATACTTGTATATTTTGGTGGGAAGCAATCCTTATATAAATTGATGATAATGTATAACAAAACCTAATAAAAACATGTTCTTATATTCAACTTAAGACTTTTTTAGTTTAATAGATGATAATGGTTTTCTGCGAAATGCAGTATACATAAAGTTTTTTTAATAATAATTTTCCCTTTTTGTTTAGGAGTTATATATTGCCATTATTTAACTTTAAATTTGTTAATTTTCAACGCTACGCAGATGTATGCAGAGCTCCAAGTTCTTTCTCCTTTGGTGCCTACTCGAGAGGCACACTTCCTTCGGTATTGCCACCACAATGCAGAAGAGGGAACTTGGACAATTGTTGATTTTCCCATCGATCGCTTGCATAATGGGTTTGACATCCCTCTCCCTCGCTATAGAAGGAGACCATCAGGATGTATCATTCAAGATATGCCCAATGGCTATGCAAGGGTAAGTAAATAGTCCACATCAATTATTTGCTCTATTTAAGTTCTATTTAAGTTTGGTCTTGCTATTAATCAAGTAGATATAAATATATAGAATATTATTTATGACCCTTTAGATGGTATAATATTTAAATCAGGCTTTTATGATTAAAATAACTTTAATTTGTCTTGAAATGTAACATAGATTTTGTTGGTTAACATGTATGCATAAATGTATAGTTAACGAATAGATGCTTGATACTTGTCAATACATAGTCTATGTTTTATGTCAAACTATTGGATTGTTGATTGTACAATTTTTTTGTTTAATTACCTCTTGGTACATCCACATAATTTATTTATATAAGTATAGCATGCACTACTGAAACTATAATCATAAAGTCTAAATTAAAATATATGTCACTTATAAGGACCAGAAAATTGGGTTGAATTTTGCACGAGTACCTGCATCAAAATAAATTATGAGGAGCAAAAACATCATATATTCTTCAAAAGATGTGGTTAGCTTTGGTATGAAAGACAGACACCTAATCAGTAATACTTGTAGGTTTTAGAATATCATTAACGATATCATGCATCTTTTCCCATCCTGTATCAGGTGATGTGGGTTGAACATGCAGAAATAGAGGACAAACCAGTGCATAATGTATTCGATCAACTCGTTAGCAGTGGTGTTGCCTTTGGAGCAACAAGATGGCTCTCCATCTTGCAACGACAGTGTGAATGCCATGCAAGCCTCATGGTTCGAAAAATTCCTGATCTCGGAGGTTGCCATTCTTTAGCCAACAATCTCTTTTAAATTGTTTAATGTGTTAATTGCATATACAAACTATTTTGAACACCAGGCAACATAATTGCCTGCTAAGTTGAGATGTCACGCGATAATCACATGATTCTCTGGTGATATCTCAAACTAAGCACGGATATAATAGTGTAGAAGTGGCTACATCTCCAAAGTACGTGTGGTTTTTCTGAAGTCAATCCTAGTCTAATTGTTGTGTGGTAGTAATTCTCACTCAAGGCTTTTTGGTATTCAGTTATCCCTTCAGCAGATGCAAGGATGAATTTTATGAAGCTTTCACAACGAATGGTTAAGATTTTTTGTTCTAACATCAGTTCAGCCAGCAATCAATCATGGGCTGCACTCTCTGAGTCTTCTGATGATATAACTAGGGTAAAGACTCAGAAAAATATTGAACCAGGACAGCCCACTGGAGTTATACTTACTGCAGTTTCTACAGCATGGCTTCCATTTTCTCATCAACAGGTGTTTGATCTTTTGGCCAATGAGCAACGGAGGTCTCAGGTAAATTTTGATGTTTTTTGTTCATATTTGTTGATGATTTTTAATTAGAACTTTTAAGGAATGTATTTTAACCATTTTGGCAGCTTGATGTTCTTTCCAGCGGGAGCTCATATCATGAGGTTGCTCACATTGCGAATGGCTCATACCAAAAGAACTGTGTTTCCCTTCTGCGCATAAATGTGAGTTCTTTTGCTCTTTAAGTAATATTCATTCTTCTGTTATTTGTCGCCTTATCCAGTTTGTATACTTATGTTAGATTCGGAAAGACAAACTTCTTTGATAGGAAGATGGTAGAAATAAGCGATAGGTGTTTATCTTGCTTTAATGAGCACATAAAATATAAGCCGGAAATTGAATAACTGTAATAGAAAACTATTTAATCCCTGAATTTCTTGAAATGTACACATATAAGCTGGTGGGTTGCATTTTTCCTTTGCTTATGATAATTTCATACTTAAATTTGACTCTTTAAGCAAATTAAACATAGCCTTTAGTCAGATTCCATATATTTGGTATTTGCTACATCAACTTCTAGTATCTCAATACACGACACAAAGAATATTCAACTTCCCCTTCAGCAATGCTTATTATTCTTAGGAAAAGGAAAAATTGAGCTACATAATATCCATATGAAAGGCATCTGAAGTTTGTCAATAAATGTCAGAAGAAAAAGGCTATGCTAGTGAAGAGATGGCAGCAGCAAGAGCAATCAATGATGCCCTCTTAAAATGAATATTGGAACTCTAGAGCTCCATCCAGGCTGTTTTTATGTTGTACGTTTTCTTTTAGTTTCTGTTAAAATTTAGGAAATCATATATAGGCGAGGGTCCCTTAATTCCTAGCAGAAAAAATGGTACACATACACAGCTCATTTATTGTTTTGTAACATCCATCAATCGAAGGGCATATTCTTTGATGAAATTGGATATTTTGCTCCATTCACAGTAATCTACATTTTATTACATTTTTCATACAAAAAACATGTATATTTATGATTTTAGTGGTGGTCCCCCCCCTAAAAACTACCTTTGAAATAGGGTCATTCTAGGGAAACCATCTTTGATCGCCAATTTATATATAAACCACATTTAAACGGTTTTGTTACGATCAACCGCATGCACTCACTTTTAAGTCGAGTCTTTTTGATTTTTCTATAATAATTATTTGTCAAATACCAAGTTTATAGAGATATGATCCTTAATGGGGATTAGATGAAAAATTAACTAAAGTGGATCTATGTGGTTTCTATAGACGACCTTATTTTAAAGGTGGTTTCTTGTGGGTGGGGGTGGGGGTGGGGGGACCCTTTTAGTGATACATCAAGTGATGATAAAATGAATGGGTTTTCCACAAATTACTTTCTCATAAACTGTACGTTAGATGCTATAGGAATCCATAATTATTTTGTCCTATGGAATTTAGTAATGAGTTCATACATTTTATTGGGTGTTATAATTAGCTGGTGTCCTGAAACTGTTTTAAAAGTCTCTTCTTTTCTTCATATTATTGATGATACTGTAAAACACAATTAGCTCGTGGGGAAATTATTCAAATTTAACTTGAAATTCTTTTATTAGTCTCCCTATCTTGGACCCCTCGCATTTGTACTTGCTTTTCTATTCACAAAATTATTTTTTTAATCTCATTATCACAGCCTATATTCCTCCTCAAAACTATCCCCATCAAATGCTATTGCATATCCTCCTCTAAGTGCCAACGTAAAATGCATGCTTGCAGGCCCCAAGCAACTCCTCCAGTGTAGAGCCCCTCCTACAAGAGAGCAGCACCCATGACTCCGGTGGCAGCATCATCGTCTACGCCGCTATCGATGTCCATGGCGTCCAGGTCGCCATGAGCGGCGAGGACACCTCCTTCATCCCCCTCCTCCCCACCGGCTTCGTCCTCCTCCCTGCACCATCTCAAATTTCCCCATCAGACGAAAATGTCGACGGTTCAGTCATTGGTTGTTTGCTCACCGTCGGCGTGCAGGTTCTGGCGAGCACCGTGCCGTCAGCGAAACTGGATTTATCTAGTGCTTCTTCTATTAGCGCTCATCTCCGCAGTGCATTGCGGCAGATCAGCGCAGCACTCGGTGGCGGTGGAAGTGGTGGCGGGGCCCGCGCAGATTCGGAGCCCGAATCTGCTTGAAATTACGGAGACGCCCTTCCTCGGGATTCAGTCTTTTGGTTTAAGATTTACGAAAGTGCCCTTTTGAAGATTTTAGATTTGAGAGGGTGTTTGACGAGGGATCACCAGTAAAATGAGGACAATGCCCCTTGGAAAGATACGGAGGGCGCATTTTCTTCATTTTATTCTCGTATACGTAGCAGTTTCATAATATATTTTGGAAGCGTATTTTTGTAATTTTGATATGCAAGTGAAAGGGCATTGTAAAAATACCACGTGTGATATTTTTGACCGAGTCTGGCTCTAGCCCAAGTTAGCATACTTCTGGCTTGGGAATTTCTTGCTGTTATCTACATGTGGGTGTCTATTGTTCTCTTTCCTATTATTACAGACTTTTAGTTAAGCGCATATTATAATTACAATCGTCTATAAACTAGAAGATGATCAAAATGGTTTCCTAGTGCATGTTTGAAGGCTTTTGGATTATAATCCGTGTGGGTCATAATTTGTTTGTGGATTATAATCTAGAGCGTTTGGTAAATTTAATGGATGATAATTTGTTTTTTTTTTTATTTTGATCGCGTCTTTGGCGCGCATGAGAATCTAGCTCAGGTCTTTCTACATCGAGCAACAAATGCTTTGCGGTGCGACCTATTGGGCCGCCCCAATAATAATCTGTTTTTAATAGTAGAAATTTTGATTAATGGGTAGATGATAATCTATTTCTATTATTAAAATGAGGATATGAGCATGTTGGTAAGTTATTAGATGCATTAGGTGTTCTATCAGAGCTGTCTGCATGTGACGGTTTAGTTGTGAGTTACGGAACAATGCGGCGGATTTCTATTTTGCCCCCTATTTGTTTTCATGGGAGGGAACAGAACTAAGTGGGTTTGAATTTGGAGTAATTACTCAAACAGGACGATGAAAAAAGCCAATCAAAAAGAATATTCTCCCTGAATCAAACAGTAGTTAATTACATGGACTAATTTTAAACTACTAATATTAGCTGTTGGGCTAAATAGCAATTTCAATAGGGCTAGTGGGTAAATGTCAAAATGACAAAGATTTCCAGCGGTATCGTGTAGTGACACGTGGCGCCGTCACCAGATAGTTAATAATATCCACCCTCTCCTTCAAATTTCCCCCCATATTTTTCTTCGATCGTAATAAAGCTAGGGTTTTTAGGGTTGTACAACGGCGATGATTTCAGGGCGTATGAGATGTGGAATCCCCTTCTTCCAAAGGATTCTCAGGATGGCGGAGGCTGCTCAGTCCCTTGAAAACCCTAGCGCCGTCAAGCGCCAGGTATCCAAACCCTAGATCCGTTGCCATCCTGTTAAGTGATTGGTTTACTAATTGATCGAGTATTCATCTTCAATTTAATGAAAATTGTGCCAAAGAGTCATTTTGGTAAGATAATTGGTTGGTAAATCCAGCATATGGATGTAATTTGCCCTTAATAGAATGCAAATTATGCTGAATGTCAGTTTGCCACCAAAAAAATTCTTTTTTAAGCATTTTTGGGTATTAAATTTTGTGCATTTTGTAGTTATATAGTCTTTTGTTACTGTGTTCTTCTTGCTTGCCTTTAAAAAAACACAACATATGCACATATGACATGCTTTGTCTAGACCACTACTTCTCATGTATAACGGTTTTTTCCCTTCTAAGATCTATTAATAGATATATGCAAGCATTAGTAACTTATAAATGTATTCTTTTGTACTGTGCTATCGGACAAAGCCCGCCCTGAGTATACTAAGTCTGGACTTGTTTTGTCTTGTTATGCATATTTTCGATCCAGGTTCATGGGGTAGATTTCGATCCGAAAACCTAATTTTTTTGATGTTTAGACGGGTCATTGTCACCCCCAATTCTGTTGTTTGAAATCAGGAGAATAAACCTTTTGTCTGTGTTTTGTATCAGTTGGACTTATGTAAGTTGGTATTTAGTATTTACATACAACTTTAGCTATTATGCATTGTGTGCCATCACAATATTTCTTTATCGAGTGTTGTTCAACTGGATTCCTTTTTATTAAATATGATACTTACTCAACCAAATTCTGTTTTGTTTTGATTATGTTTATGTAGCTTGTAGGTATAGAAGATTATTTGTTAAGTTTAGATCTTTGTACTTTAATTAAAATAGTTTTGATATGGCAGTTGTTACCTCCCCAAACTAGTCAACTGGCGAGACATTCACATCTCACACTTGGTGCATTTCAAAGATACAGCTCTTCTTCAACATCTCGTGAACCGAATGACAAGGAGTCTAACCAATCTCAGGATAGCAATAATGAGTCTACAAAGACGAACAATGAGACTGCAGCTCCAGAGCAAACAGAAGTTGCAGGTTACAGTTCTGAATCCAAACAGCCAGAGCCCCAGTCAACCAAAAAGAGGAGGAGTACTAAACGAACTAAATTTTCTGATTCAGATACAGAGCCTGATCTATCTGCTGATGATCTAGTAAAGGTAGTTGCAGAGAAGGAAGAGCAACTGAAATTGAAGCATAAGGAGATTGAGAAAATGCAAGATAAAGTTTTCCGCAGCTATGCCGAAATTGAAAATGTTCTAGACAGGACAAAACGTGAGGCGGAAAACACAAAGAAGTTTTCAATACAGGTCCTTACAGTTCTGACTTTTTGTTCTCTAATTGCATGACCCATTGTCTTGACATAAAGGCAAATTCTTGACATAAAACATTCTATATTTGGATTATGAGCAGAACTTTGCTAAGAGCCTTTTAGACGTTGCTGATAATCTTGGAAGAGCTTCATCTGTTGTTAAGGATAGCTTTTCTAAGATTGACTCATCCAAAGACACTGTTGGAGCTGTGCCACTTTTAAAAACTCTGTTGGAGGGTGTGGAGATGACTGAGAAACAACTGGGAGAGGTATTTTAACCTTTCTTCATGCTTGTATAATGCCTTCTTATTGCTTATATTTTACATGAGTAGCTTCAGAGTTCAGACATATAGTTACCTTTTATATTCTTCTATTATCTTTACTATTGTGATAACTCTAAGAACTTAAGTATCTTCAACTTTAATTCAAAATCAATGTAAAGTGCATGTTGGTGTAGATATTGTGGCAATACGTCTTACTTTTTTCTTGTTCGTCATCATGTTGCTAAATGAGTGTAAATCGTGTCGTGTTCTTTTTATTATTGTATACGTGGCACCCAAAATCCTTTTGCTTGAACTGACTGGTACAGATGTACGCTATTCCTAATTGTCAAATTTAGGATCCCTAATTGTCAAATTTAGGATTCAGGAACACTTCTGTACGGATACACATGCGTAAACATACCATATACATATTTGATTCGAAACACTTATATACATGTATGCACAAGAATAAACATAGCATTTACATCTTTGATTCAGAAACACCTTTACACTGATACACAGACATAAGCTATGTTACCTAGGTACTTCTAATCTAAAGCCATACCTGTACCGAGCATGTATCCATGCTCGTAACAGTACCCAAACTCCTTGGACACTCCTTGCACATATGCATACATCGAGCATGTATTCAATTATACAATACATCTTTTAATTTAAAATGCTTGTCATACATTATTTGGACATATCCTACATTTCACGTACATTCTTGGAACTCATTGGACATAGATCAGATTACGAATTATGATTTTGAAGGGTCATTTGGATATATAGTTTAAAAACTAGTAATTTTCCTATTTATAATCCACATAATAAAAGAAACATAATAATGTTATAGGAATTTTTAATTCTCATCCTTATTCTCATATAAAGTATCAATTCCAATATATATATATATATATATATATATATATATAGAGAGAGAGAGAGAGAGAAATATGGAGAAACTTGGTACAAGTTTCTCCATTGAACTTGATAGTGAGGTGGCTAAATCCCCACCTTACATCACACCTTGAAGCAGATAGCCTCACCTACTTTTAAAAAGAGACTCTATTTTCAAGGTGTGATGTAGGGGGGGGGGGTGATTTGCGCTACCTCACTACCAAGTTCACACGAAAGAACTTGGTACCAAGTTTCTCCATATTTCTCATATATATATATATATATAATATATATATATATATATATATATATATATTATATATATTATATATATATATATATATATAGAGAGGAAGAGAGAGAGAGATAGAGTATGCTGCGTACCAAGCACAAATTTTTGTGCTTGGTAGTGATGTGTCACATCCTCATCCACTCATTATCCATGTGAATTTGTTCCACATTTGAAGAGTGTGATGAGGATTTGACACCTCACTACCAAGCACAACTTTTTGTGCTTGGTACCAAGCATACTCATATTTCTCATATATATATATTATAATAATATATATATATATATATATATATATATATATATATATAATTCCAATATCATCCTTGTACCCTACCTTTTACAAATTTGCCGTGTCCCGTACCTATACCACTATACCAGTACCCGTAAAAACATACCCATGCAACATAGGACATTAACATACCCTCTACCTCTTTGATGTGTGGAAAGTCGAATGACTTAAGTTTATCACGGCGCTCTATACCTTTGGACATGCCCAGTGTTGAAATATGCTGATCCTGTAGGAGTGCCAGTATGTTGGTATCTGTCTAGGTTTTGGAAAGTGCTGCACACTGCTATTCATCTACAATGGAGATATTTGAAGTGTACAAAAATTAGATTTTTGGCATTGGTTTCACAATTGCGGAATTACTCAACTGTTCAGGATCCTTCCAAGTACCTGGAAGGCTGCAAGAATCCCATAAGAACTGTAAGCTTGCGATGGGTAGATGTATATGTGTTTGACATTGGTGATGACCACAATGAAAGATCCAGCTATTGCTGTCCTGTGTTTCACGCCCTCAAGCGAGCAAGAAACTTTACAGTGTTCATTGTAGCATTCGTACACTTGTTTAAATAACAACGATGCCCTCTCTCCATTAGGGCTTTCCATTTTTTTAAACAGCAAACTCAATTTAAGTGTTCATAGGAGTGTAATTTTTGGAATATCCCTTTTTGTCTTCAAAGTTCAAACTATGTGCTTTGATTTGGTCATAAGATACAGATACCTTCTTGTGAAAGCAGACAGCTCCAAAAACCATCTATATCCATCTTAAATCTATCCTTTGGTCATATTAATGGAGGCCATAGTGATTACTATGATGGAGTGTGGGAGACTTGTCCTTTTGCAATGGGATTAAATGGCGGAAGCTTATAAAAAGAGACACGGGAAGGTTAAAAGTTGCATTTTATTAATTGTGCTACGGTTCTTTTTGTTCCTTTCCAATCTCGATTATAAAGAAACTATCCATCATTACAGTTATAATTGTTTTAATGCATTGCATGATTTTTTTAAATTACTTTGATAATGAGAAACTTACTGAATATTTTACTTTTCAGGTGTTCAGGAAATTTGGGGTGGAGAAATTTGATCCCGTGAATGAACAATTTGATCCGAACAGGCATCATGCTGTATTCCAGATCCCTGATGCTTCAAAGCCACCTGGCTCTGTTGCTGCTGTTCTGAAGGTACGCATTCAAGAATTTAGCTGCTTCATGCGGGTAGGACTGTAAATAACATTTGATAACCTGATGACATGATCCAATTCATTAATAGAAAATTGTATAAAATTACATTGATTGATGTAGTTAAAAAAAAGGTCATGGTGATTATTAATGTCAGGAAGAAAATGACCCTCAACAGAATTGTGTGGACAAAAATCATGACCGTTCATACCCAAACAATTTGGTAGAAGACTTTTCCATTGTAGAAAAATATATAATCTTGCAGATTGATGTGAGGTATGAACGCATAGCTTTCCTAACATTTGTCTGTCCCTTGCATGTTTGGCTCGTGTTTACATCAAGGAGAAGAGAACTTGCCCTGATTATGTTTACTCATAGACCATTTGTTTCAATTCACTGGTCGTCTCATTTTTTCCTTAAAGAATAAAAATAAATAACCATATACATTTTCTGCTTTTTTTTCCTCCAATTGCAGCCTGGTTACATGATATATGATCGAGTCCTTCGTCCAGCTGAAGTGGGGGTTACCGATGCCACAAACGAATAATCTGATAAAAGACCAGCTGAAGTAGGGGTCACTGATGCCACAAATGAACAATCTGATAAAAGTCCTGAGCATGAAAGCTTAAGTGAGGCCACTCAATTTTGTGGCTGTAGACTTCCCAGTTATTTGTGTAATCTACTGGTCACTGGAGTTAGCTTTTAACCTTGTCGACATCAGACGCATTAGCAATAAGCGAAAAGTTCTATTTGTCGAAGGGAGGTTTGCTGTTTGGTTAGCGTGCAACACTCTGATGGTCATAAGGGCATCTCCAACCCAGCCCCATTTTGGTGCAAACAGTGCTTTTTGTTGCACTGTTCTTTCTCCAATTCAGCCCCATTTTCTGCTCCATTTTGGTGCAAATGAACAGTGCTGTACCAAATATGGCGTTGCACTGTTCATCCGCCCCATTACTGTTCACTTTTTAAAAAAAATTTAACTATTTGTTTTTACCTCTCAATTAATATAAAAATAGATAAAAGGGAATAAAGTGAGAATATACTGAGAATATAAAAATAGATAAAAGGGAATAAAGTGAGAATATACTGAGAATATTCTTTTTTGGTGTAAAAAATGGTGCAATGGGTTGGAAAGTGAGAATATACTGAGAATATTCTTTTTTGGTGTAAAAAATGGTGCAATGGGTTGGAGATGTATTACTATTTGATGTGACTTTTGCACCATTTTGATGCAATGGGTTAGAGATAGTCTAAATCCAGCATTTTCTTTCAGGTTTCATTGCAAAGAAAGTGTAAGAAGCCGGGAAATATTTTCTCATGGGGGCACTGACATGGTGCAGGCTCTACAGGAATAATCTGATTGAGAATGACTTTGTTGGTTTATTACGAGTCCTGATTTCATGGGGCACTGACATGGCGCAAGTCCAGGAGTGTGTACGAACCAAATGATTAAAAAAATAATTCATTAATTGTTTGAGGAAGTATTTCGACACATTCAATTCGATAGTTTATTGAACAGTAAAAATAATAATTTATAGTATTCGTCTTCATAAATGAATTCCATATGTATATTCGATTTGTTTGCTTATCAAATATTTATTTGAATTATTATGCAGGTGAGGTTATATTTTCAACCCATTTGCAAACTTTACTGAAAATTTTATGTACTAATTTTGATAGGCTTGAAAAATTTTAAGTGAGTTTTCCAACGAAATATTCAATTACGAGGAGTAATTTTCAATTGTGAATTTAAGTGGTATTTGAATATATTTTCCTTACCAAATGGATATACTTTAATATTTGATAAATATTCTTAAGTATTTCGAAAGCTTTCGGAAATGATTATTTGGATTTAGATTCGAATTCGACAATTTAAACTAAATACAAATTCAAATACCTAACTAAGTATTCGATTTAATTCATTTCGTTTCCAGCGCCAACTCCAGCAAATAATGAATTTTTATATACAAGATTATAGTATATAATATCCGGTAACTATTCGTTTCAGAACAGCTGTATCACGTGGGGGGTTAACGTGAAGTGAAAATTGCCGAGGGTCGCCGAGAGTCAAATTTTGATCCGTATAATCCTCTAGTTTCCTGCTGGCCCACACAAATGAGCCCATTTTAACTACACAAATTCGTGTTTCGTATTAGTTTTATATGTTGATTGTAGTAATTTAAATTGATAGTAGAGTTGCACCACGTTCTCCGTCTCCCTTGTCATTTTCTGTAGTTGACCTTAGCTTTCGGCTTTCCTTTTGTTTTTGTTTTGTTTTGTTTTTCTCGGAGTTTTATTTTAACTTTTGCTAATAAAATACAATGTTTTTTTATTGAGAAAATAAAAATATTAAAACAAGCCATAAATATAATCACGGATGAACCAAGGAAAAAAACAATAATTGTATGATCCAACGAGAAATGATAGAGGCGCACCCTCAATCACATCACCGATCACACCCCTCCCTTGCTACAGTATAAGAGGTGTGGTCGGTGATATGACTGACGGTGTGCTTATAGGGCCACTCTAATCCAACCCTAGAGAGCATGAGGACCGAATGAATGGCGTCCCCACCTCGGCGAATTCGATAACAATGATAATAAGCTCCACTTTGGACCAAATAAAAATAACATTTTCCTCCCATTTAGATAACAAGCGTCAACAGCAATATTAAATTAGTAAGCCTCCAACAAGGCATAAGAAAATAATACGAACATACCCCGGTGGAAATTAAAAAAATAAAAATTTAAAAATAAAAGTTAGTAAGTTACATCACCAAAATAGTCTATAAACCACTTATAGGTTGTAAAACAACTGGCTACATTGCTTATGCATCGTACACAAATTTCTAAAAATACAAAGATGCTCATACTGAAATATTTCATCCCAAAAATGGACCGCCTTCGTACAAAATATCCTCTATAAATAAAGTAGTAAATCATCAAGTTGGCGCTGGAATTTTATTTCTCACCCAACTCTCCTAATTATTACTAATAATAGAGACGCTAAACCTGTCCCCATCCAAAAGATACTAAATATTCATGCACTAAAAAAAACCCCCACCCCAAACTTCCCCACTAAAACACAAAACATGAGCACCCACTTTCTCAGCCACTCGAGGGTCACCTTTTCTGTTGTGGAGGGGGAAAATAAATTCATGTGAAAACACATACATATATAGCTGTTAAATATCTATATGGTTTACGACCAAAGTATTGAAGCAAACATTGTAATTAACTTGGGTGTGTTTGGTTTAATTTCTACAAATTATAGGAAATGTTTTCCACCCAAAATATGATTTTCTTGTATTTCTTAAAAAAATTATAGGAAAAGTTTTGAGAAGTAAAAAAAGCACCAATTTTCTTGTTTTTTTTTTACTTTGCTTGTTTGGTTCAAAACAAGTAAATGACCCATAAATATATAGAAAATAGCGGGATTTCCTATAATTTGTAGAAATTAAACCAAACACCCCCTAAATTTATAGAAAAGTGTCAATGTGGTGTCAGGTTTCTGGGTGATTCCCGCCCATTTTGAGAGGAAATTGATTTCTGTAAATTTTGATATTTTTTTGTATTTTACAGAAAATATTTTTTTAAATTTTTTATAAACAAAACACGGTTTACGAAAATCTACAGAAAATTTTTAATCACAGAATTATCATTATCAGACATTTTGAGAAAACTTTTCTATAAAATTACGCAGCCAAACACCCCTTAAGTATGTGAACCAATACCTAGAATATCTTGAGTATATTATAACCACTGTTTTAAATATCGGCCGATAACCGATATTATCGGCCGAGTTATCGGATTTGGGAGCTCTCCGATAGGATAACTTGGATTTTTAATCGGTTATCGTTTTTGGTAAGTTATCGGAGAGTTATCGGCGTTATCAGTACTTATCGGCCGATAAGTAAGGTTTTTTTATCGGGATTATCGGCCGATAAGTAAGGCTATGCAATCGAATGGTTTCATCGTGCGGTCAAGATGCAAGTTTTTCTATCTACAATTGGTTAGTGATTCTAAACATGATGATTTACATTTTGGTATGTTTATATTTCATTAAGCATGGTTAGATTACATTTTTTAGTTATTATATTATATATATACACCATCTAGTATATCACTCCGATAAATACTACTTATC
This sequence comes from Asparagus officinalis, assembly GCF_001876935.1. Lineage (NCBI taxonomy): Eukaryota > Viridiplantae > Streptophyta > Magnoliopsida > Asparagales > Asparagaceae > Asparagus > Asparagus officinalis. The sequence goes on from NC_033803.1 coordinate 1,312,119, forward strand.
CCCGATATATCCCCGATTTCCGCTATCTGATAAGAATTTTGGTCGTCCGATAAATTCCCGATAACCGATATTTAAAACCTTGATTATAACCGTCTTAATCTCCTAATTAATAAATTTAAGATGAATTTTAATGATCAAGATAGCTTATCTTTTCGTGAATATGAAAAATATATTAATGAACTCCATTAGGCACCCAGCGGTCACTATTTGGGTCCCAATAGAGCCCGCGCATCATTACCGAAAGATACTCCATCCTCGTACATCCGATCCCCTATATATATAAAAAAACCCAGATCTCCGATTCCCTCAAAACCCTTAAAAAAAAGGTGCTGGGGGAAAAAAAAACGCCGGCGATGGAGATCGTCCTCCGCCGTCGCGGCCGCCGGAGGGGACGCATCCTCGGACGACGTCTCCCCCATCGAGCAGGTGCGGCTCACCGTCCCCACCACCGACGACCGTCGGTCCCGGTCTGGACCTTCCGGATGTGGTTCCTCGGCGTGCTATCGTGCGCCCTGCTGTCGTTCCTGAACCAGTTCTTCTCCTACAGGGCCAGCAGCTGGTGATCACCAGATCACCGTCCAGGTGGCCTCGCTGCCGGCGGGAAAGTTCCTGGCCGGCGTTCTGACTTCTGCCGACGAGGAGGTTCCGGGTCCCGGGGTTCGGGGGCCGGGAGTTCTCGCTGAACCCGGGGCCGTTCAACATGAAGGAGCACGTGCTGATCTCGATATTCGCGAACGCGGGCTCGGCGTTCGGGAGCGGATCCGCGTACGCGATCGGGATCGTGAACATTATCAAGGCGTTCTATCGGAGGCGCATTTCGTTCGCCGCTGGATGGATGCTGATCATCACGACTCAGGTGAGGGTTTGACCGGGGGTAAAAGCTGGGATTTTTTTTTTTTACCGGGGGGCTTTTTTTTTCCCCCTGGGGCGGTGGGTGTGCTTGTTTGTAGGTGTTGGGGTACGGGTGGGCTGGGCTGATGAGGAGGTACGTTGTGGATCCGGCCCATATGTGGTGGCCCGGCACGCTGGTTCAGGTCTCGCTTTTCCGGTGAGTTCTCGGGGGCGGTAAACTTAAAAGTTAATTAATCGTTAGATAATATTATCCTTATCTACGTAGCTCTATCTACTCTTCTATACTTAAAAGAGGATGATCTGTCCTTTATGTATAAAGAAGTAAATTTACCCGTTTATCTTTTTACGTGTACTGCACTGGATATGATTTCTAATTTCAAGCATACGATTTTTAATTTTAAGCATGTGATAATAAAATAGCACTGGATATGATTTCTAAAAGAGTCAGGTTCAAAATATAATGCTTAAAAAAACAGTGAGCCGTGCAAAGCACGATGTACACATTAGTATTAAAATATTAAAAAAGTTGCTTTTTTTTTAAAGTTGAGATTTTATCAGAGAAATGCCCTTTTTGATTTTCCGATAACGAAGAATTTTTTTTTTGGGTCTAATATATTGAAAGTTGTGGCTGATATTTAGCATAATAAGACTTCAAATTATCCATAGTTTTCTGACATCATTATATATATACTTCATTTCTCCGCTAAATTAAGAATGAACGAGACCGCCGTACGAGGCAAACCCCGCTGGCGTCGTTGGGTGTGTGTTTAGAATAGTATTTGTACCCACGCAAAACAAGACTAAGGAGCACACCGGCCGCTTGGGCCGGTTAACGAGCCCATCTTTCATGGGCCTCCAATTTTAAGATAAATCTTTTTAGACGAGAAAGTGTTATACGATCAAAGGGTTGTTAACTGTTGAATCTATGCGAGAATCCTGAAGTTTTATTTTATGATGATCTAAGGTTTGATATTATTTAGATGAACACTTGATGTTATGGGCCCACAACCGATTAATGCTTTCCCTTTTCATCTAAAAGAAGCACTACTATTAAATATTGCAAACCAATCGAAGTGGCTTTAAGGGAGTACTTGTTGCTTTCATACTTTCTGGCGGCCTGCCGTCGTCAGTCTCAAACGGTCGGAAGAATGCGAAATATTTAGGGGACTGATGCTTGAAAATACGACCGATGGCCGTCAAGCCACAGAATTACTGCAGAAAGAGAATTCACACCTAAGTGTTTCCGAGTATTGCGTCAGCAAACTGATTTTTTTTTAAGAAGGCTAAATGGCGGTTAAATATCCTATCTTTTCAGCACCTTTACATTTAAAATCCTAAATTGTAAAAAATAACACTTTAATACTCTAATTTGTAAAAAAATTGGCACATTAGACATTTTGGCAGATGTCATGGATCTTTTAATAAAGTGCTACTTTCTTACAACTTAGCGTATCAAAGTGTCATTTTTTTTACAACTTAAGATATTAAAGTGTTGCTTTTTATAAGCTAAGAATATTTAAGTGTAAAGGTGAACAATAGAGTATTTAAGTGCTAGTTTTTCACAGCTTAAGAGTATTAAAGTGCTATTTTTTTACAGCTTTGGGTATTAAAGTGCTACTTTTTTACGACTTAGGGTATCAAAGTGTTATTTTTTACAACTTAGGGTACTTAAGTGTAAATGTGGTGAGACAATAGGGTATCTTAGTGCCATTTTAGCCTTTAAAGAAAAGTAATGCTTAGAGCTACTTTACTACTTTAATTGTACCATTTTCTACTTTAAAGTAAATGACAATAGATAGTAGATTTGTTTTGTTCTGTTTTGATGAGAGGATCGACCTTGTTATTCTAATTGTGTGTTAAGAGACCGATCTAATGTTATAACACAGGCAGCAGTACTCTATGTACCCTTTTATTGGTAGACCTGTTTATTTTATTAGGATCCATTTTTGTTAGTAGTAAAGTAATGTGTATAGTTAGTGTTACTCTTTTTTCCTTCTTTAATAACACTCCCATTTATTTCTTAACAATTTGTTATGTAACAAATGCAACTATCTGTTTTGAGAAAAAACTGTGAGGCTTAAGCCCCCTAAGGTTTCATTAAAAAGACAATAATGAATGCAGCAATCTATTTTCTTCATGTTATCTTTCACCTTTCAGTACCTGGTATTTTTTAAGATTAATATAAGCCCTCAGGTTCTCGATTTTGCTAAGTTTATAGGGTTGTCCTTCTCTTTCAATACTTGCTATTACTTCCTCTAATCTTTAATACTGTAAATCTTGAGAATGTGTGTTACAAGATTGATTAAAATACCAGGGTCCTGATTTTGCTTAGTTTGCTTTAGATATGTCATAATCGTAATATTTATCCAGTTAGTATAATTTTCTACAGTTTATTTTTTGAAATTTCCCACATAATAGCTACCTCATGTGATATATTTTTTTTATCCCTCTTACATAGTGAAATTTAATCCTGATGTTCTAATTTCTTAACCAACATCCCATATTATATAACGACAGTTTAATACCTTAGCGGACAAAACAAAACCTTTCTTCACCATTGCAATTTCAGAACTCAATGTAAAATGGTGGTATGTACTATGTATGCTTGTTTCTAACATAAATGTATCTGCTTCATACCTGCAGAGCTCTGCACGAGAAAGAGAACACACGATCCTCACGAGCCAAGTTCTTCACCATCGCCCTCATCTGCAGCTTTGCATGGTATGCTGTCCCTGGCTACCTCTTCCAGACACTCACAACTGTCTCATGGGTCTGCTGGGCTTTTCCTAATTCAATCCGGGCCCAACAAATAGGATCAGGGATGAAAGGCTTAGGCCTCGGAGCCTTCACTTTAGATTGGAGCGCAGTCTCCTCTTTCCTCCAGAGTCCTCTCACCTACCCTTTCTTCTCTATCTTCAATGTCTTCATCGGATACATTTTCATGATTTATATTGCCCTTCCAGTTGCTTATTATGTTTTCAACCTCTATAATGCGAAGAATTTCCCTATTTTCTCGTCACATTTGTTCAAGGCTGATGGAAACGTGTACAATATCACCCAGATCGTGAATAACAAGTTTGAGATTGATATGGAAGCTTATCAACAGCAGGGGAAGATCAATTTGAGCATGTTCTTTGCTATAAGTTACGGATTTGGGTTCGCGACGATTGCTGCTACTCTTACTCATGTAGCCTTTTTCTATGGAAGGTATGCTTCTCTGTTTAACAATAGTTAACATTGTTTTATTGACAGTTTGCTTAGTTCTTAGTAAAAATTTTTGTTCTTTATTTTCATGGCTTCTATCTGTTCAAACCTTGTTTTCCAATAAAAATAAATAAACCTTCCAGCTTTTTTTGGATTTTGATGGATAATCGACACCCTGAAACCACATACAATGTAATTTACAAAAGATGAAACTTTGTCCAAGGCCATGCTTGATGGTCAATAAGAAAAAAATATATATTTATGATTGATATTGAATACACTCAATAGTCTTTGTCAAGCTGCGATGCAGCCTCTTGTAGATAAGTGATATAGTCTACATTGGTGTCGCCAGAAAAGCAGCACCAAAATACTATACATAAAGGCATAACAGGGAAGCATTTAGCACACTTTCAACCAAATTACAGTTACAATCTGCTTAATTCTATACACAACCCAATTTACTGTTTTCGTATAAATTGAATATATGCACGCAATTGAAAATGTGCAGGGAAATATATGAACGATTTCGAGCTTCATATAAAGGAAAAGATGATATCCACACTAAATTGATGAAGAATTATGAAGATATACCTGGGTGGTGGTTTCATTTGCTTCTGGGGCTAACAATTACGGTATCTCTTATCCTCTGCACAGTCTTGAAGGATCAAGTTCAGCTTCCTTGGTGGGGGCTCCTCTTTGCATGTGCCATGGCCTTTTTCTTCACTCTCCCCATCAGCATCATAACTGCAACCACAAATCAGGTTAATAGATTGATTATCTAAATTATTTCTATAGTAGTTCATTTTTCATGTATTGCTAACTTTTTACTATCTTTTTTTCTATAAACCCAGACTCCAGGACTGAACATAATCACAGAATATGTCATGGGTCTCATACTTCCTGGAAGGCCAATTGCCAATGTCTGCTTCAAAGTTTATGGATACATGAGCATGTCTCAGGCAGTTTCTTTCCTCGCTGATTTCAAGCTCGGCCACTACATGAAAATCCCTCCCAAATCTATGTTCTTGGTTCAGGTATATGTTACCTCTAAATCCTATACCCTTTTTTTGCCAACTATTTTTACACCTTAATCCGCCTGTTCTTTTTCTTGAACAACCTAACACAATTTAGGTATTCTGTCAATGTCATATCTATATATTGGTCATCATCTCTGTATGTTATGATAAGCTGTTTATGACTGGTACCCTTTAGTTTGAACTCTTAATCTGAAGCAAATGTAGAAATTGATTGATATCTTCCTTTTACCTACCAAAAATTTGCAATCTGTGATATTAGTTTTGGCATATAATTCAAAAGTTTACAATAAACACAACATCAGCAACAGTCTTTTAGGCCTGCCTACATGAATCATTTTCTTAAGTTTTTCTCTGAAGGACCGTCTCCACCAAGTCAAAAACTATAATGTTGCTGCTTAATTATATGAAGTTCTAAAGTTCTAAATCCTAGAAGGGGCTATATCATGTTAGAGAATAAAATGTAACTCTCAACCCTCATAGCGGCTTCATAGTTTTAGTGTGGTGGCATCCTTTGACATCTTACGAGACAGAACCCATGTTCAAATCCCACTGACCTTGAATTTACACAAAAAAAAACTAGACAATGCTGCATGAGTCTAGGTTTCGGCATGGAGAAGGATACTCAATATGTTGCGCACGTTAGAATATGAAACCATACACCTCAATCTCACTATAACTTTGGAGTTTAGGCGTAGCGGCAGGGTCCTTTGACATGTCTTAATAGTACTTGTATAGCGAAAACAGGACGAGTTACGTACTAAAACCGAAAACTGGATCCTATCTCTGGATATGATAAGTTATATAAATCAGAGCTAATCACAGATAGACCCTACACTATGCCCGATTGAGATAGACTTCTCGAGTGAATTTTCTTTGACTATTTTACCCTCAGGAGCCGTTACATGTTTTTTTTTCCTTTGTGCACAGTTTGTAGGCACAATAATCGCGGGAACAATAAACCTCGTCGTCGCATGGTGGCTCCTCGGCTCCATCCCAAACATTTGCGTACCCGTAAACAGCCCGTGGACCTGTCCCGGCGACCGAGTCTTTTTCGACGCCTCCGTCATCTGGGGCCTCGTGGGCCCCCGCCGGATATTCGGCCCCCTGGGCAACTACGCGGCCATGAACTACTTCTTCTTCTTCGGCGCTCTCGGCCCGGTCATCGTCTGGCTCCTCCACAAGGCCTTCCCCTCTAAAACCTGGATCCCCTTGATAAACCTCCCAATCCTACTGGGAGCTACTGGCAACATGCCTCCTGCTACCGCCCTCAACTACAATGCATGGGTTGCTGTTGGAACCGTGTTCAACTTCTTCATATTTAGATACAGGAAAAAATGGTGGGAGAGGTATAATTATATTCTGTCCGCAGCGCTTGATGCTGGGGTGGCTTTTATGGCGG